>NW_028186312.1:253567-415078 GCF_003343005.1 Rhea americana
ATACCAGCTATTCAACTATTCAAAGGTTAGGTTTTGCACATGCAGCTGTTGTTGTGTCTTCCCTTGGATGCATGTGAAATGTGGGAACTCCAAGGCAAAAAAACAAAACAGTATGAAGTAAAATGTTCCTCTGTTCATCTGGGATAGTGACAGTGTTAAAAGTCAATTTTTAGAGAATAAAAATTGTCATAATTCCTGCTGTTTTCCCAGGTTGTTTTYTAAGACTGTTATAAATTTGTGCTCCTGAGAATGCCTAAAATGCTGAACATGAAGGTTTTTAATATATTTCTACAACAGATGCAGCAAAAGCAATGACCTTGTGAAACTTCTTGCTATGTGCTATTCCGATGTACTACAGGGAATCTCCTCTTTACATATGAAAGAGCACATGTATCTCTCTCCCATTGTATTCAGCCAAAGATGCTGCTGGGTGCTGACATCTCTGCTGTGAATAGTCTTCTCTCTGGCAACCACTGATAGTTGTAATGCTGCACTCCATTCAGAGTACTAGGCATGCCAGTTTTTGAATGTTCTACTTGGCTGGGTATTTGTAATCACAGGGAGTAGACAAGGACAAGCACTGAAAAGTGCACTAGACTTTACACTTGCACTGCTGTGCCATATCGGTGGACTTCAGAAATCAATGAGTTGTGCAAAGTTTAGCAATGGTAATCAAGATGTAGCTGCTGATTTGGAGTTTCTGCTTCAGCATACCTGCTTGTCTCTTCTACTAAACAGCAATGGCAAGTCTGTAGGATAGAGTGCTTAATCACTATTTCCATCTGCTTCTTTGTTAAAAAAACAACCTATCTTTTGCCATTCTCTTTTCCATATCTGGCATCCTACACTCCATTTCCTTTCATATTTGGATTTCCACTCTGTAGGATCCCTCATCCTTCTGTGAAAACAACAGGAGATCTTTACTCTCTTAAAGGTTTATTAAACATGGAAGTCAGTATAAAAATCTGCGGAAAAGACCTCTCATTTTTTATAGGCTGCATAATCTTCTTCTGAAATTTGTTCTGGAAACTCGGGGGRAAAAAAAAACAAGCTAATCTCAGTAATTCGTCAATTATGATAARCATCAGTTTCATAAGCCTACTTCTCAAGTCCAGCAGGACGATAGGTTGAAATGGTATTGCCTCCATGTTTTTTGACATTACTATGGAAATTGCTTTGTGGAATCAGTATATGCTGTGCTAGGATTCTGCCTTTTTTTTTTTTTTTTTTTTTTTTGGGGAAACAAGTAGACTTCAGAAGATACTATAAAATGCAAACCAGAAAAAAAGTTAGTTATGGAGCATGACTCAATTTAGAGTTTGATTTCTTTATTTTTTATTGGATTGTCCAATAGAAATAATTTGTGACTTTTATTTTTAATAGTAGAAACACTTAATAAGACACTCTCAAACATCATTCAGGCCTCAGTATATAACATTGCTTTAAACTGTCACTGGTAGTGCAAGTCATTATTTGAAATAGCTTTAGTCAGAACAGGCTGACATAGTAGCTGATCCGTTGATTTGTCCATACTTCTGAAGAGATGTGATACCTGATGTTGGTTGTTACTTCAAGAATATTTATTTAACTAATGTAATATCCTGGACTAATAAAATGGAACTCAGTAATATTTGGCTGTATCAGAGAAGACTGATCTAGTAAACATTTAGTTTATCAAAATTTAGCTGTGAAGACTAGAGTTTCAACATTATTTGGAAAAAAAAATTTTTTTTGACCAGTGATTGTCTGATATACTGAGGTGGGGGCCAGGAGTGGGGAAAGAGCTATATATATGTGTATATATATATGTGTGTGTGTGTATATATACATATATATATATATATATATATATATCCCTGATCTTGCAAAGGTTATTGCTGAACTATAAGCAATGCAGTTAATAAGAAACAAATCACAGTATATAAATTTACATAACAAAATCAGGAATTTAATATAGTAAGGTCGGTATTTAATAAAGTAAAATACTGTGACCAGTGCTATGTTTTTGGATATTTGAACAGATTTGTTTTGCATTCTCTCAATTTATGTTAGTTTTACTATATTTTATCAGTTTTTATATAAACAATTTTTTAAAATATTAATTTTTAAATAGATCAAAAACTAGTTTTGGCAGCCCATACGAAGTAAATCTTAGTACAAATAATGTAACAAGGAAGAATACACACCAGCTAAATAATTGATGGTATGATTGTGAAACTTCTCTTGTTCCACAGCAGTAATCCTATAGTTTTAGTATGCCCTTTAGTAGAAGTAATAGAATTCAAGTAATTCTAAACTTTGTAATCTTGCCCCCAAGGATCATGTTTTCAGTATTATTTACTAGAAGTATGTACCGTGGGAAGATATTTGCAAAGTCTGTGACAAGGTAACAGCTGAAGCTTAAAGGTCAACAAACTCCTCAGTTTAGTATGGATGATGCCTGCATTTGCAGACAGTGTAATTGCCTCAGAGTTTACAAAGGTTATACAACTGTTCACTTTCAGGCTTGAAGATTTGTGTTTTTCAGAGCAATTCCACATAATAAAGAACAGAAATACCGTGCAAGTTAATATTGTCAGCTTTTGATACGCTGAGAATTTTCAGTTCCAAGAAATGTTACTCTTTCTAAATTTTTCAACTTTGCTTCCTATTTTAAGCTTTTTTCAGCACTAGAATAACTAAATAGATATTTAGAAATAAAGCATTGATCCTGAAAGTCTGTTATGCTTTAAATTCTTAATAAAAGCCATGGAGATCTTGAATGACTGTATTTATGGTAATAAAACTTCTGTTTATAGCAGTGTGAAGTTTCACAGCAGAAATTATTTTACTATGTGACATTCTTGTTAGAAATAGCAAAACATTCTTTATTTAGGCTGCAAAATGGATCATTGTTTTCATAATAGTTGCTTCTCATCTTTTGCACGTATTTTCATTGCTCATCCTTTTCTTCAGTGGTGTTCAGTACAGCTGGGTGGATATTTTATTACAAAGTAATTAAAATAATCTAATTTTGTCATCCCACCAGTCTTTGCTTATAAGCATTTCAAGAGACGATAAGTTTTCTTGACTGTGTTTAAAACAAAGTTATTTGATACGTCATGTCTGTGGTTAATTCTTGTCCTTTAACATGTCTGAAGGCTGTTGATACCAAGTGTTCGCAGCGCAAAATTAATTCTTGTCCACACAGAATTTATTGTAAGACGAATCAAAGTCGTGACRTCTTTTTGAAGCTCTGTTAGCTTTAGTGGACCAAAGGCTAACTTGTTCAGTGCAACATGAAAGCTATCTGTATTTTATAGTTTCTAGGACACCATAGAGCTCTTAGTTTTTCTGATTTGTTCAAAAATTGCTCAGAACTTCCTGACAGAAATCTCCATTCAGTGTCCAAGCCCTCAGTTYTGATCAGCACTATACAATACGAGCATGTGCATAACACAGTGTTTCCAATTTCTGGTGCCTCTTAAGAATACATTTTTCACAGTTGCAACACCTACTGATTTCACTGGCATGTAAACATACATGTTACATTACTGAATTGTAACACATCTACCTTAGTTTTAAGTTATCTTATCCTAACAGAAAAGAAAATTGGGCCTTGTGCATAAATAAAAAGAATGATCTATCGATATAAAGGTTACAGTCGCATTAAAATATGCCACAATGATTTTGTGTGACAAGAAAACAATTATGAGATAAGAGAAGCAGCAGAAGAAAACTGAAGTAAATATGTAATTGTCCAAGAGTATTTCATGGTCTATAAGATGGCAGAAGGTGATCTGTAGGATGACCGCAAACATTCAGCTCTCCACCCTTATTCCCAGTTCATGTGTATTTCTAAAGAGAAGCAAGAACGCAAGCAAAGTGAAAATAAGAGTTAGTAAACTGTCAATACTTACACTTACTTGTTGTTTGGAAATGCAAGCTGTTGTGGCAGCGTAGATATATTTTTCTGAAAAAAGTTAGTAAGTCCTCAAGTTGAAAAAAGTTAATAAACACTATCTAGAATATCAGACGTCTGAGAGCCGGGTTAAAGAATGGCAGGAACAATGAAATAGACTTTATGTTAAGCATTTAGGATCAATTTTAGATGATAATTAACTCTATTTAGAAAATACGAAGGGAGTATGTATTATGTGAAGTAGATGAAAATTATGTTATCTCCCTTGATCCTAGATGAAACCAGAGCATGTTCTTGTCTCATTTCTGAAGTTCATCAGATAATCCCAGTATATGAAGTGTTGAGGAAACTTGACCAGATAGGAAAGGTCAATAGAGAGTATTTTATGTATTTCCCATGCATACTTTATTTTTAATTATTCTTTTCTTTTTTATAGGGATGCCCTTTGCTTCTATATTAGTTCATTTTCTTTTAGTATTAGTTGTTCATCTCACATCTGGAGAAACAGAAGTGAAGTTCAGTGGACAAACAGAATTTGTAGTTAATGAAACAAGTACAACCGTTATACGTCTTGTAATTGAGAGGACAGGGGAGCCTGCTAACGTCACAGCAGTTGTGTCGGTAAGAAACTGCCGGTTACTTCTCAAGAAATACTAGTGTCTTTCTGAAGTTTTGAATGTTGCTTATTTTTTTTACCAAACAAGTGAAAGGGAAAGGGGGGAGGGGTTCACTGAGGCAACACTTCACTCTGAACAAACAACACCCGGTTTCTGTAACTGAGCAAATTCCTGTTGGCTATGTCAGTAGTATCAAGATATTTCCAGGTACAAATATCTCCTGAAGAAGCCAGCTCCTACTACTGAGGGAGAACTCCAAGTTAATATCCTTGATTGAATTTTGATTCAAGCTGTGATTTCATATTGAAATACAAGTGTGCAACAATTTCTCCCTTTCCAACTAGCTCTCGCACTGGCATTTTAATAGCAACTCCATTGTTTGAGTCAGGTGTCCTTATGAATACATTGTTCAATTCTTTGAGAAATTGAGGTCACTATGTTTATATTATTTCTTCCCTTTACTACTTAGGAGTTATTAGCCATTATCCTGATTGTGCTTCCTTTAATCATTTAAACCCTTTAGGGTTTGCTAAACTATTTGTATATGGAGTAAGGTGCTGTGTGATATGAGTAAGGAGAATACAGCAATGCTTCAGAGATGTGCTGGTTATGAATTCCTTCAGTCTGCAGATAAAGGAAACTATCATATACTGCTGCACAATTCTACGTTCTCCTGTAATTAAATATGAAAAAGGCAGGTTTCATAAATTACAAAGGAACAGAAATTGTTCAGTAGAGATTTTGTACTTTATTAATGTTTGAGGAGAAAAGCTGGAGAAAATGTGAGTCTACTTTGAAACTAGCAGTATTTAATGGTGTAACTAACATAGTAACTTAGCTACAGTATTAAGGCTTGAAATGCCGAACAGTTTCTAACTTGAATGTTTTGAATAGTTCTTTTATGAAGGCATGTATAGCCTGTCTGCCTAAGAGTGTTCTGGTAGATCTAGTATTGGTTCAGATGCATAAGAAACACTATTGTCAAAATGTCCAATGATTGCTACAGCACTCAACCCATCTGACAAATAGTCAATCCATTTTGATTAATAAATATGAATTTTAATTATTCATGTGCCTAAAATTAGACAATGGAAGTATTTGACCTTTGTATATCCACAAAAACATCTGCTAAACTTCGGGTTTTTCTTCACTGAAATTTTAATTTCAGTATTCTCAAGCCACAGGAGTTGCTTYGTTCGCAATGGTTCATTCAAACTCTTAGTGTCTTTAAGGTTTGGTAGTTATTACTGGTTTAATTGCTTCTCTCCTTTTTTAGTTTCCAGTTGTAAACTTAACCTACAGACCTCGCCTTCTTGATATAACTGGTTCTGTAATCTCTCCTGAAACCATTCTGCTTATAGTAGAGTCAATGAACCTTTTTTTTTTTTTTTTTGTAGACTCAAAGCAGTGTTGTATATCATAGAAGAATTCATCTTGTTCAACATTAGCAATCAAAACATTAAACAGGTCTAAGCTAGCATGTAGGTTCCTTTTACTCACTAGAGTGAGACAGGAAGCAGAAGGCAGTTACATCTTAAGGTAAGCTTAGGATAGGTAACTTCTATGGTAACAGATTTGTGCTAAGAAGAACAGTCTTTTCCATGAAAAGTTGGTCATATGGTATGTTATGCATAAGATACTGAGTTGTGAGGAAGGAAGTTACAACTGGTTCTGGATAAAGTGTTTTTTCTGGTTACTCTGCTTGGATACAATAAACTGTTATCTATAATTTCTGCCCAGAAATGCACTGGATGACAGCAGGTGAATTTGGGAGAAGAATTATGTGCGAAGAAGAATGTATGAAATCTGTGCAATCAATTCTGAATAATAYAGAAGTTAGTGCAGGAGGAAAGAGATGAAACTCGTTTGTGTATTTATTGTAGATTTACGGAGAACACACAGGAGACTTTTTTGACACATATGCAGCAGCATATATACCTGATACAGAAACAAATCGAACTGTATATATATCTGTCTGTGATGATGATCTTCCAGAGGCTGATGAGACATTCRTATTTTACTTGACGCTACCTGTAAGTCTCAGTTTTTTAATTCATGTTTCCTCAGAAAGCATTGGCTAAGCTGACATGAATGGTATTCCATAGATTTCAGTGTGATTGTGCTTCTTCTAAGTGGTGAATCTAAGTCTGCATGGATGAGAACTAAAATTTGGAGATTAGCCAGGACAGTGTTTACTGCTCTTAAGAAGGTTTTACTGTTCCTGGGGGTGTCTCTATGTGATGTTGCTGTGCRGTTTAGACATAATCTGAAACTTCATCAAGCAGTGTACTCGACCATGGACGTTTGAAGGTGTTCTATTAGAATGAAGAAGAGTTAGACTGTGAAGAGGCTATTAGCTTTTTCTATTTTCCTGTGTAGACTGTAGCTTAAAGAGGGGGTGGAAGTAGCAAAGGAAACAGGATAATTTTCAGTCCTCCAGAAGCAAAGGGTAAACAAGACCTCCCTAGAAAAAAACAAAATGAAACAAATTTAAACAATATACTATTAAATCTCTGCATATTTTTCTATCTTATAAGAGTAATGCTTTTAGAACATGAATATTCTCTCTTTTGGGGAGTGCGGGGTAGGTAGCAGTTCATGGCTTTGAAGTTTGAAGTCAGCTCAAAAAGAAGAATCTTGTCTTATACTGGCAATTTTTATAGACCTCATGAGATGTTGGCAGTAAATGTAAATATTTGTATTTTTTCTTCTTCTCTCAGTTGATTCATAGATGTAGTATCTCATTTTTACTGTTATAAACAATTTCTCTCCTTTCACTGATATTTCTGTTCGTATAATAGTAAGCTTCAAAGTTTCCATTTTATACAACATTAGGAAGAAAAGAACAACTTTTGAGTTCCTGGCAATACTACATGCTTCATACCTAGCTCCCTATAACTATGGTATTGTTAATAGGTTGTCAAACAATGGTTAATGATTTACCAAGTTTGTTTCAAGTGCTTTGTTGTTAACTCTATAGAATATATTTTTCCTACCGAATAAGAATTATTTTGGTGCGTTCTATTGCTCTAAATAACTGTCATTATAATAGATAATAATGGATAATAATAATAGATAATAATACAATTTATGTTAAAATAATATTTATTTAGTCAGTGACACCAAACAATATTTTCTATTTTTTTGCCTATCACTGTATTAAATATTCTGTTTTGTTAATTTTAGAAACCATCTGCAAGAATAAAGCTTGGATCACCCAAGTCTGTCACTGTAACAATATTATCAAATGACAATGCCTTTGGAATAATTTCTTTTAACATGGTATGTTTTTTTTTTTATGGTATATGTGAAAATTTTAGAAAGCGTTTTCGAAGACGCTAATTAGTTACTCAGCTGAGTCCCTTAAAACTGTGATTCTGATTTACATCTTTGAAAACATCTCTAGAGGTAATCCATACATATGTACTTAATTCACACAAATATATAGCTTTAATAGTACTATATGCATTTAGCTGTTGAGCGATAGCCTGAGATCCTCACACTTGAAGTTCTATGCTGCTAATGTTAAAGATAAAATTTCTTTAAAGTCGTTTCAGTCTCAGTGCCCCTCATCTATACGCTGAGATCTAAATATAGTAGTGTAGTAACTTAAGAATAGTACCAGAGAAAAAATAAAGGTAAAAAGGTGTTTTTGAAAATCTTGAAAATTGTGTATTTTCTGTTCTGTAATGAGCATTTTTACAGTAAACTCTCAATCTGAAGGCAACACCATAATGATATATACAACTTCTGGTATAAGATGCTGGGGATGACTGTAGTATAGTGGATGAAAATWGCAATAATACAGAGACTATGTTAGCAGTGGGAGGGGCTATGCTCTATTGTGAGCATTATGGTAAGGTAATCTTTGTGAAGGATTTCACTGAAAAAGCACAAGAACATTAGAAATTTTCAGAACCATAGTATAGCTCCCTGAATTACTTAAGTTCTTTAAAATCTTTTACCACCATAGTTTGAAAAAGCAACCAGTAGCATGACCTAATTGATTATCCTGTGATATTCTGTGTATAGTGACTTCATTTACAGGAAAAAAAAAATATTTGCATAACTTATGATGATTTTTCTTTATCTGAAATCTTTCAAGCCTTTTATTAGCTGAACTAATTGGTTGCTAGGAAATGTATGCCATCAGTGGACTGGTTTGCAGATTGGATTAGCTTGTCTGTGGGAGTTTGGTATTTCTATGGTAACAGTTTCTTCATTTTGCTGTGATGTTTGATCTGTGCTTGATTGCTTGTCTCTTTTCTTCCTCATTAGTCTGCTGTAATCACAGTGAATGAGCCCAAGGGTAAAAATGAATCTGTGCCTCTCACCCTAATTAGAGAGAGGGGAACTTATGGAACGGTCATCGTGACTTTTGAGGTGAGTTTATAAAAGGGTCTCAGCCTTTCGGATTAAACTGGTAGGCTGTAGTCATAACTTACGAAAGTATATGTAAAAGTGGAGGAGGGGAAAAATGCCAGTATCTACATTTGTTAAATCTATTCCATAAAATGGAAGTATTCCTTCTCACAAGGAAAAGGCTGTAGTCATCTGACAGTTTAAGTGGAGGAAAAATTAAGATATACTAAAGAAAGCTGAATATTCTCTGTAGTTTTAAAAGATACTTGAACAGGTATTTATTTGCATTAGTAGAGAACAAACAAAGCATGTGTTTGTATAAGAAATGTCTGATTTAAAAGTTTTTCAAAATCTATATATATTTTTTACAAAGAAATATCAGAGTGGATCTTTAATGTTGTCCCATCTTTGAACGTGTAAGTATGCGAGCTCAGTATTAGTGAAATTCTGTCCCTATAAGACATTGCAGGCTGAACTTCCAAAAACTGAAGCTTTCAGAATAATTAGTTAGGTTGAATATTTAGTTTGTTGTTTATCTGCTTGATTTGAACATGATACAGATACTGCATTTATTGCTTTCTTTTTCTTAACTGGCTGAGATTGTACTACATGCTATAAAATTGTATGTAAAGCAAAGGTTCTTTAATATTGCTGGGGKTTTTTTGTCTGTGCTCTAGTCTTAAAGGTCATCGAGGATTTGATCTAGACCTGTCAAAATCTGAAAAGCTTTGTAGTAGACTTTTATTTTTATAATAAGTATATAGTAAGTACATTTAAAGGGCATAATGTGGTTCTCTGTGTAATTTATTGCAGACCTGTCTGTTTTAAGGTTCAATAAATTTTGCTATTTGCAGAATTAATCAGGTTCACTTCACAGTATGGTTATTCAGATAAGCTGAAATACAATTTACAGTATTTTACATTAAAAAAAATACATTGCCCCTAAAAGGCTTCTCAGTGTTTTAGGTTTCACTGTTAAATGTAACAAATTAATATTTGCATATCAATAATTTTAGGCTCAGCTGTTTCTACACAGCACTGGTTTTCAATATTTATAAATGTCATAGTCAAGATAAAAAGAAAGACACAAAACCAATTACTGTTGTTATTTTGTCTTAGAACTTATGCCATACTTATGATATAAATTAAATTATAATGAATATTCAATAATGTGAAAGAATCAATGATGCATCGATTGATACCAAAGAGCCCTCTTGGGCCTATACGGAAGTAAATTTCTTCATCTTTTTCTGGCTTTGCCTACTTCCTTCTGAGTGGTTATTCTGATTTATTCTATTTGGCAAAAAAGGGCAGATTTTCACTATTGAATATGCACATTTATGAAATAGGAGATGACTGAATAGTCAGTCAGTTGCTGTGCATGTCGTGCACTGTATGTTGATTATTGTACTAGATCTGTATTGCCATTTTGGTATTTGGTATTTGCCATATTGCCGTTTTTATCTCATCATAAAAATTGATTCTTTGCAGATAGAGGATGGTCCAAACCCAGCTGAAGAAGACTTAAGTCCAGTTAAGGGAAATATTACATTTGCCCCTGGTAGATCAATGATGATTTATAATTTAACAGTGCTGGATGATCAGGTAAGCACAAGTTAACTTCCTATATATCCAAACCTAAAGTGAAATTAACTTCTATTCTATAGGGGCTTGAAATAATAGGTTATGAAAATGCTTACTTTAGGTAAAGTTAAGAAGTGATTCTGCTTATTAAAGCGATGTTAAATTTTGACAGTGTGGGCTATTTTAATCTTTATAATGCGCTCTCTGTAATTCTCATCTGTGAAGTTCTTTAGTTTCTAAATATATCCTGGCATGTCTGACTACCCCGTTAGGTGCTTCTGCAAGAAATGTATAAACAAACAGGAAAGTATTAKACTTTCTTTCAAGATGGAATGCTGAGGTACTAGGTGTCTGGCCAAGGGTGATGTTCTTTAACAAAGTATTGAATCCATTGTATTTCTTTATCTATTAGACTGTCCTTTCTGTATTTCCCTTTTTTACATTTCTTTTATGTTCTACTTTTTTCTAATTGCCCACCTTGCAAATTCAGGCCACGTTTGCATGTTTGCATAGTTAACTCAGGCTCTTCTTTTTATCTTTACTAATTGTTTAGGTAATGGGAACCTTACTGAGTCATTGCTTACATGGTGCATTTCTGATTACATCCTCAGTGAAGTCTGGGTAGTTCCTCTGCCTTCAGCTAACAGTGCAAAAGAATCAATTTTATGCATTGTTAACTTGATTGCTCCTCATAAGTGTGAAGAGCAGATGTTATATTTGCCACTAAACAAAGAATATAACACATGGAATGTTCATAAGGACAAGATATATTGAAAAGTATGTATCCATTTTTATATGCACATTTTCCAGGGTAGAAGCATATTAAAAAGAATTCCTCCAAAAAATTAAAAATACCCTAAAACAAGCAGACTACCTTGTGAAAAACGTTAATACTAAGTGATAATTATAACTATTCAGTTTTTGAATTGGCCTTTCGAAAATGAAGTTAATATATTTTGAAATTTTTTTTTATTTCATAGTAAGCAAAACATTCTCTGTTTTTTAATTTGTGATATTCAACTTTTTTTACCTCCTATTTTTTTTTAACTTTATAAAATGAAGATGAGAAATAGAGGCACCAAAATAGGCAAATGTGAACAGAACAACTTAATACAGAAATTCACAGGAAAAAATTAACAGTGGAAAGTTGGCTTTCTTGGAAATGATTATCTTTTAAGTGATTTTTTTGCATTTTTTTTTCACATCTCTAATGATATCTGTAGTCTTAAGAGACTGTGCCAGCCTGGTGTGTCTGAACTGTGGAAGCATGTCTTTTAGATAAGATGTAGTATTTCTGTGTCTTATGCACAAAAAAGAATTGTTAAGCTCCTTAGGAGGATGTGATTTTTTTTTCTTTTTGAAAGATGCTCTCAAAATTCTGTTACTCAAAGTATTATCTGTAGATGTGTGGCTGATCCCCTCAGTAAAAGCAAGTATGTGAAAAATGGATGATGATTGTGGTGAAACTCGTAAGAATCCAGTGTTACTCTCAGAACTTAGAGCCTTTAGGAACAGAAGGGAGAAAAAAAACAAAGAAATGAGCCTTCTTTTATAGAAAAGTCAGAAGGCTGCAGATCTGATCTCAACAGTACTACTTTTATGGTCATTTCATTGTATACATTTCTTTTATTAGTGAAGAATAATGGAAACTTTGTTTAAGAGAAAATGAAAGAGACGAGGCAACATTGAGAATCCTTTATGCTAAAAGTCCTTTAAGTTTTGCTGGTGTTTTTATTGGTCAATCACAATGCAATTTAGAGCTCCAGGATGTCCCATTTATATGTAATATTGAGATGTAATCTACAGCTAAAATTCTGCATGTACTTTGACTGTTTCTTAAATGCATATTTTTATTGTGCAAGAGTGTGTATTCATTAGTGGACTAAAACAAACATAAGTTAGCTTCTGTTGTGGTAAGATAAAATAACTTTTGTATCTCAGTATAGGAGACATGATTTAGAGCTTCCAGATCTCAGGTTGAAAAAAGCTGCATCAGTCAACAACATTATGCAAATTTAAGTGCCACAGACCAAAAAGGGATAGAATTGGCATGAGCTGTAAAGAGAGCTGCATGTTCACTCTTTTAGGCCTAAAAAAGGATCTGAGGGTGGCCAATTAGCAAATGAGCACAAAAAAGAAGAAATATTGGACAGCAGGAAAATCGGACTTTTTTAGCTCAATAAACAAAAATGCATAAAAGGATTTGTCAACTTTATRACAGAATATTACCATTAGCAGTGAAAATGTAACTTTTTCCTGGAATTTCTCTCAGAATCATATAATACTATTTTTTGAGAGTATGCAGTGATGGTCAGATGCAAATATTATTCATAATTTTTAAAGATTTACATTCACCTATATACGTATGAATAATGGAGAAACTGAAATCATTAGTAATGAAATTAATTTAACAAATCAAGATATGGGGAATAAAATGTAGTAATATAGAGCAAAAACATCATCCTTAAGTTCTTTACTTTTGGACTTGTAAGTCATTCTGTATTAGTTATTCAGCATCAGTTATTAGAGAAGAAATTGATGGAACTAAAATGCAGTTTAAACAGTTGTCTGGTTGAAAAAATATCAGGATCTAATAAATAACTAAGCAGCAGAAAATACATTCTCAGATCTGTGTTTCCTTAGGAATGTGGGTGTGTCTGAAAGTAGGCAATGTTCCTTTTACAGTCAAAAAGAAATGGAAGATCAAGGCAAATTGTGCCCGCACCTTGGTTGTTCCCATATTCTTTCAGGCATGCATAGAGGTAAATCAGTGCTAACATCAGCTAATGAGGTTGTAACCCTAAATAACTGGGAGGAAAACTGTTTTCAAAATAGAAGTGGTTTCAGATAGCAACAATGGGATTTCCTCATAGTCTGGAGACTATGGAGAGATCCTGATTTTTGTGATTCCTGTGTAGTTTGTGTATTTTTTTTATTTGGACTTTCCCCCCTTTTTCATACTGCTAGAGGACTGTTCATTTTAGAAAATGGAAGCATTCAGTTTTGAGAAGGGATTTTTAGTCAGTTACAAGCTCCTAAGCTTTTTTCCTGATTGTTTTAATATTGAAATGAATTATCAAGTTGTGTATTTCCCTTTTCTGCAAAATATATAAAGCATATTTCTCATGTGACTTATACCTGGTTGCTAATATTATTTTTCCAGATACCTGAAAATGATGAATTGTTTGTTGTTCATCTGAGAAGTGTTGAGGGAGGGGCTGAAATCAACACCACAAAAAATTCTGTTCAGATTAATATTAAAAAAAATGACAGCCCCGTGCGATTTGTTCAGAGTGCTTATATGGTGCCTGAGGAAGTTGATGTGTTAACTATTCAAGTGGTTCGTGGTAAGGATGACAGCGGAAGATTAATTGGACCTGATGAATATGAAGTCTCTGTCAGTTATACTATTATAACAGGGAATTCATCAGCACATGCACAGCTTAATTTAGACTTCCTAGATCTACAACCAAATACGACTATCGTTTTCCCATCTTTAGTTCATGAAGCTTATATGAAATTTAAGATCCTTGATGATGCCATACCAGAAATTGCTGAGACCTTTCAGATTATGCTGCTTAAAGACACTTTGCAGGGAGATGCTGTTTTAGTTTATCCATCTGTTGTTCATGTTACCATCAAACCGAATGATAAACCCTATGGAGTGCTATCAATCAACAGTATCCTGTTTTCTCAGACTGTAATCGTTGATGAAGACCAAATTTCAAGGTAATATAGATCTTCAAACAGTGACTAGTGATTTTAATGGATTTTTAAAACTGGTGCTTTGGGTCTTCCTTCTACGAAAGTAGAAAGTTTGGTATTCTAAACGTCCTTAGGATTTCATTAAAAGTAATGAAAAAATTGCTACTGAACATTTTATCTAGTTACCCTGTTATACGGGAGCTATTTCAGTATATATAAACTGTAAATATCTTATTACATTATCAGAATATTGACATGTTCCTAATCTAAATGCAGGGTCTGTAAAGCCATAATGTTGCCRCTCATTTACTAACCTTGTGAGTGGAGCATAGAAGTCAGGATGCCTTTCCTGATAAATTTTTGCATATCCTATGTGTAAAATCAGTTTTTGATTAAAAAAAAAAAAGTATTGAGTGTCTCCTAAGAGATATTGAGTACCCTTAACTTCCAAATAAGTTAAATAGTAGGTTAAATATTTGTTATTTTACAGAGATGTAAAAGTTAAAGCTATGTACAAATGTTTACAGATGGGATTGATTACCCAATATTGGCAGTCTCAGTGGAAGTGTCCATTGCTAGGTACTGGTACTAGTTCATCCCCAGAGAAACAGGTTGTATATCAAATTATCACATTATGAACAATTTCAGATGAATATATTCTGGTATGTAAGGCCCAATGCTTCAGTACTCATCTTTTTTTTATTATTATTATTATTATACACAATAAAGAAATGAATCTTGCTGACTAAATTTTCATAGGGCATGGTTCCCAAACTTTTTCTTGCAGTCATATTCAGGAAACTTGACATTTTCAATTTTTTAAATATTGATAACTTAATGTTTCAGTACAGAGGGAAATAGTTCATTCTGAAATATTATTTAGGTGTTCATGCCTGAGAACTGTATTTTGATATAATTTATAAGTTGTTTTAGAAAGTCAGTAGAGAAAAAGTTTTCTTAAATTTAACATGTTTCCTCTGACAAATGTAAACATGACAAGGCTCCATTTCTCACTATCTTTCTCACTGTAAACAAAATAAATAAGTTCTTACAAGTATCTTTASATATATTATAGAGAGCTCATGACTAAGCACTCTCTAAGAAGAGTCTACATGTATGTTATGATTTCACTGTCTTTAAGCTCTTGCTCAAATGTCACTTTCTGCAGTTAAAACTAATTCCACTGAAGTCAATGTAATCTGTCAGGGAATGAATAAGTAAGTAAACCAAGATTAATTATAATTACATGTTGTGGGTTTTTATTTTCATTCAAAATGATAGGTTTGAAGGGATCACAGTTGTAAGAAATGGTGGAACTCATGGAAATGTTTCTGTTAGCTGGATTATAACCCGTAATAGTAGTGATCCTTCACCTGTGACTGCAGACCTCATTCCAGAGTCTGGRGAGTTATCTTTTGATCAAGGACAGATGCTGGCAGCAATTCCTCTGCACATTATTAATGATGATATACCAGAAGAGGCAGAGCCCTATCTTCTGAAACTTTTGGCCAATACAATACAGGGAGGTGCAGAAGTGAGCGATCCATTTGAGGTAAGTCTGCTCAGGATTTCTTTCAGAGAAGGGCATAGGCAATAATCAGCGATTTTTCCAGTTTTGGTAACACTGGTTAGTCTCTCTGAAGGGTTTGTGCTTKAATATAAATCAAGGAAACTAATCCTTAATTTATTCTCGTCTTGTAAAGCCATATCCAAAGTATTCATCTCAGTATAGTATACAAGGGCAGATCTTTTTAATGAAGTAGCATCCAACCAACTATGATTATTTTCTGTTGTACRTAAATGCTGTCTTTGAATGAGGCTTGCTAAGAGATGGCTTGGTGCTGACCTCCCAGGAAAGCTATGTTCTCTGCTCATTTGCTGTCTTAATGATTATTGGAATGTTTTACACAGAGTAATAACTTGAAGAGGATAGGTTGGTGWTTAAGAATAAACTCTGAACTATTAAAAAAAAAAGTGACTAGCGTTGCTAGCAGTTTTGAGGCTCAAGTCCCTACTTTGCTTTTCTTAGAAATGATTGGAATGAGCTTGGTGAATAAAATGAATTTTATTCACCATCTAAATCATTTTTTAATTGTTCACTTTGACTGCTGAACCAAGGAAATCAGTTATTCAGAGCTCGTTCTGGGACACTGAAGTAGTGGGAAAGCTGCCACCAGCCATGTTGTGTATGCAATGAACACTTTGGGACTATCAATCTAATTTCTTTCTTGACTACTAATTCACTAAGGAGAAAAGGTATGATGGTATGTTTTTTTTTTTTTTTTGCAGCTTTTGTTTTATATTCAGGACAGTGATGATGTTTATGGTGTAATAAAATTTTATCCTATGGAGAATCAGAAGATCGAAAGCAAGCCAGTGGGACGCTTTTTATCCTTGAGTTTTGCAAGGGAGAGAGGAACAGTTGGAGATGTGCAGTTGGTTTATATTGCACTGTACATTCCGGCTGGAGCTTTGGATCCTGAGAGAGCAAAAGATGGCATTCTAAATATGCCTAGAAAAAACATTCTCACATTTCCAGAAGGAAAAGCTCAAAATACCTTAAATATACCAATAAGAAATGATGCATTTCTTCAAAGTGGTGCCCATTTCCTCATTCAGGTATTTCTTTTTTGTTGTTGTTTTTTCTTTAACCCCTTTAACTCCTTACCTTTGAGTGTAGTTAAAATGACCAATCCTGTAAATAAATTTAATCTTTAGCTAAGAAACCTGTCTCTCTTTTAAAGGGACAGCTTCCATAAATATGCCATAAAGAGTTCTATTCCAAATTGTTATTTAATAATTGCACAAACTTTTCAAATAAACTGTTATAAGAGGATTCAAGTATTAATCTTGGAATTCAACAAAACAAGATCAATATTGAGGTATGTTTATGTGTCTRACCCTTGGCTTTGAATTTAATCAAATTAAAGATTTAAAAATTAATTCACAGAAGCATGACAAATCTGATAATGACAAGCCAGGAAATATAATTTTAAAATAATGAAACCTATACTATGTTTCATTTATGTATTAATTTGGCCAGAGAACTTGAAAAGTACATTTTCCACTTTTATTTGTATAGTTTTCTTTGCTACTTTTTTAGTTTTTTTCTCTCTCTTTTCCCCATCTAAATTTTGAAGAGGAGAACTTCTGCCATTGTTGGCTAAAACTGGCAAAAAATTTTCACTAGAAATGTTTTTGACAGAAAAGGGGTTTTCAGAAAAAATATTTAAAAAATATTCCACTTTCCAATTAAGACTTTTCACTAGGGAAAAACCAAGTTCGCTTAATTGTTAGCAATTTTTYGTTCAGAAATACTGCTGTGAAACATCCTGAGCATTGTAGCTGGTATTTATTATGCTCATTTTTGCATGTGCAGTTAACACTCATGGACTGTACTTACTGTGATTAACTATGCCATTGTGGTGATCATGGCATGAAGAGCTCGGAGAGTAAATTTAATATACAGAAATAGGGGGGACTTGGTGCATCAGAAGCCCAAATCACAGAGGCATTTCTTAGTCTCTTTTTATTGTTTCATTTTAAGTCAGATTTCTTTAGAGTTTTCAAATAAAAGTTGTTGATTTTAAATATTTGTATTTAAAAATTATCATTATTTATTTACTTATGGCTTGCCAAAAATGTTTCAATTGCTTCTGGGAAGCTTTAAGAGATATTTCCCCTCTCACTTCTCGTTTTAAAAAAGGGAGGATAGGAGAAGGAATTTCCACCAGAATTGTATCATTATTATAATAGTAGATATTTTTTTTGCATTTAAACTTAAATTGAGATTTACCTTCTCGAGTATTAGAATAGATTAGTGTGTTCTGCATCTGCAAGAGATCTGAAAGATCTAGAAGAGAATTAAAAAATCTAATTCCAAGTACATTTAAATGATATAAATTAAATACCATTAATGTGTGGGATTTGAAAAAGGAACACACATTAAGTATTTCAGAGTGTATCATGTTCTGCTATTTGATGCACTTTGTCAAGCCTTTCAAACTGTATATTCCAGCATTTTTTCTTGTATTTTCTTCGTGAACCATGAAGATCTTTGTGTTTAAATAGATAARATGAGAGGGGTTTACATCACAAAAAATTCTCTTAGAAATTCATATAAAAGAAAGAGCTATTTGTCACTATGACAGTCCTTCTACATTGTGAATAAATGATAAGCTCAGGAAACATGTTTAGAATGAGAAGATTACAGACCTTGTCCTAAGCACAATAAAGGATAAACTTGAGAAATAGGGTTGGGGGAGAGTTAGAAATGAAGCTTAAATACAACTAAAGAATAAGTAGAGAAACTGGAGAAATGAGATTAACATTCTTCAGTGATATCCTCAATTAGTGCAGTTTTTCTAGTCTGAGTATGCAATTTTTGGCATGGACAGGAAGGCTAACGGTGAAAATTAATAAACTATTCATTACTATTATTCAATTCACAAAGCTTTTTTTCCTCATGAACTATTCTGCTTTCAAAGGTATTAAAGAAAATGCTGAAAAAATTTTGTTTGACTTTTCATTAATCAGTGCTTTTATCCCAGAGTTACTATCCAGGATCAGAAGCATACACTTGACAATGTATTCAGATTTATAGTATTTAAGCAGCTTCAGTGGGCTGCAAAAACTCACAGTGATGCACCCGCATGCTATTAATTGCACAGTCAGGGGCTACTTCAAAAGATAGTTTATAAAACAATTGAGATGAACCGTATTCCACAAAATCTCCCGACTTATTCCTCCTTCAGTCTCTCAATAACTAGCTGATATGGTTGAGAATCAATTACTAAATACAGTAAATACAGTTTGTAAAACATTTCCATCTATCATCAAATGAAATATACACAAATATTTTTGTGTTACTCAAGCAGTTGTGGCACAAAATATAATACAGCACATCTGTAGTTTGGTGTTATGAGTTGAAAGACTAAAAATCATGAATGAAAATGATAATCCATAGTTTCTGTAAGGATCAAAATAAGGCCATTTTTTTCCAATAAATTTTTACTATATGATAAATCATCAGGTAATATCTGATAGACCCAAGAAAAAATATTTGTGTGGGAGTTAAAAGGTGAATGTCACTGCAGGTTTCGTGCCCCAGTGAAGCATTTGCAGAAGTGTATGCAGATCAGTTATGGAAAAATTTGCTGCAGGGATGTTTGTAGACAGAATCTCATGGTATAAGTAATATTTGAAAAGCATACTTAAGCAGGTATCTCACTTTCCTTATTTTGTCAATACTGTTGCTAGATTTAGTCATACTGCTCAGGTAAAGAAAGGAGATAGATTTTCTAAAATTTCCTCTTCATATCAATAAGGCATCAGAAATATAACACAAGAAGAGAAGACAGTTTTGAAATATTGTACCAAATTTCAATTCTCAATGAAATGCTAATGTATTAATAATCATAAATGGATAGGAAAGTACCTCAAATTGTATGAGAGAAGAAAGAAGACTGGATTGTTCTTTAGCTATGGGTTTGTTGGTATGTAGGCTGTATCTGAAGCCATGAATTATTATGGTTCCAGTGACATCAGTAGATTTTTATCAATGTATGGTGCAAATAATGAAGTTAGGACAATAGTCCAAGGTCTCATCAGGTTAATATTGTTCACAAGTCTAGCATTGAGGCTGATCTAAAAGATGTATGCATTCGGTCTCCCTTTCTGTCTGGATCTCTGTTTAATTATTTATGCTAACATGATTTGTCCATGATGTGTATTGTTCTGCTGGCAAAGCTCAATAATATCCGCTTCTGTTTACTTGATACATTTACTTCTAGATTTTTATAACAGCAATAGTGCCAGTATGATGAAGTTTTTTCTGGACACATTTTACTTGTTGCATATGCAAATTATTCTGAAATATCAGAATTTCTCCCACTTGGTATCAAGGCATCTGGTTTCTCAATTTTGTGTTATTTTTTCTTACAGCTGGAAAGAGTTGAGCTGGTGAATAGAATTCCTCTGGTTCCACCAGTGAGTCCTAGATTAGGTGAGATTCGAAATATTTCTCTGAGGATTACTCCAGATATCGCAAATGGAGAAATTGGCTTTACTAGCAATCTTCCAATTATTCTTTCTGAGCCAGAAGATTCCCCTGCTACAGTGGTAAGCCAGCCTTTTTATATTGTCCCTTTTCATGGAAAATTTATTTGGAGAAAGCAAAGTTGGCTAAATTCATTGTAGCATTTGAAAGGTAATGTGAAGAAWATCATCCCTCTACATTTATGCCTGATCCCAAACGTTCTCTTGTTTTACAAAATATAAGCAGAAAAGTGCTTATAAAAATAAGCACTGAAATAATCCATTGGTAATTATCAGAGAAGTAAGGTCGGCCTTTGGTGTTCATGCAAATATCCAGTTAGTCATTGATAGTTGTACGCAAGGAATAATATAGACAATTTTGATTTCTCTCACCAACTCAGAAAGTAGTCATGTAAAGCAGGACGGTCATCATAAAGTTCATGGAAGTGACTGTGAGTCTTATAGTTGACTGACTTTCACATGAACATATAATTTGCTATCTGGGCATATTTTTCAACAATTTTGCTTTTCAGCTTTCTGAAAACCCAAAGAAGCATTTGCAAAAGCATTGCAATCCATCTGAGTGCTTTAGTTTCTGCTGGAGAAGTTCCATAAAATTTTTTTCCTTACATTTTTGTTTTTTCTTAGTCACACAAAGCTTATTGTATTTATGATTGCTTAGTGATTTGTCATATGAATAAGTTGTAAAATGTTTATTTTCTGTCTTTTCTGTTGTCCAAATGCGTGACTTTGGTGAATGATGAAAAAGGTTAGGTTTAGTATATRTGTTCACTGAGATAACATCATTGATTTCCTAGGTGCCATACCTGATACACATAGCTATGAGTAAAAATAGAARCTGAACATTTTGAGGTTCATAGTTGAATGTTAATTTGCGAAGAAAAAGTTGTTGTAAGTAAAAGTAGTAAAAGTAGTTGTTTCTGTATTTACCTTCACAAGTCATGACAGTTTCGTGTGTTTTATAGGTTTCCATTGTATTGCATAGAGATGGGACTGATGGTCAAGCAACTGTGTTCTGGAGTTTGAAAGCTTCTGGTCTTAATCAAAAAGCAGTAACACATGATGATATAAGTCCTTTTAATGGCTCTGTTGTGTTCTTATCTGGACAAAGTGATACTACAATCAACATTACTATTAAAGCTGATGATATACCTGAAATGAATGAAACTGTTTTATTGACTTTGGACAGGTATTGTACCATAGTCTATATTCATCTGAATCAATTGTAACAAATTATATGTAAGTTATTGCATACATTGTGTTGATAAATGCCTTGAGGAATGTTAGGCCCTTGATTCAGGCTGTGTATGGACTGCTCTTGGACTGGAGATGAACATAAGAAACTGTCATATTTATTACCTACTGACATTCTTTTTGTTTTGATTAAAGTACTGTACATATGCTATTTAGAAAGTTCTTATTTCAGCTTTGATCATTTGTTATAGTGCTTGGTTTTAACATTTTTTTTTACAGAAATTGAATGCTTAGTGAGATACACTAAGTCAAAGTAGAAAGCAGTACAGAAATGTTCTTTTTTAATCAAAAAAAGGGTTTATATCTAGATTGTCGTTGAGGAATTAGATCAGCTTTTTATTTGTTTGACCTGTGTGTTCAGTATTGCTTATTCTTGATAACTGGATACTTCCATTACAACTCTTAGCATCAGAAATAGCCCAGAGGGACTTATTCCTACAGTCATCTGTTACAGAGATCGTAATGGTGTTTCTGAAGCACAGTGTTTTTGTCTCCCTTCTGGGAGACAATCCAGGTTGGAATGAACCTCAGGACATTCCAACTGCATTTGAATTTTATTATTATAAAAATGCATTTGAACATTACTCAGAATGCTTTAATTAGTGTATATCCAGGAGTGTACTCCCTCTTTGTATTACTCTGCAACAGCAGAACTTGACTGTATCTTCTGTCCTTCCAACAACCCAGTTACATATATAGCTTAGAAATACCACCAGGCTTGCTCTTCTACCTTCTATTAATCTAAGGAATATTTTTTCAGTTTTGCTGGATACATACTAATATATGTTTCTAGGGATCTACCAGCAGCAACATCTGCATATAACACCCAGAATTTCCATAGTCTTCACCTTATGCATAAAGAAGTATTCACATGAAGCATAAAGTAGCTCTTGAACTTCAACAGCAGTACTCATGGCAATTGCACACTATCAAACAGTGGGCAGCCAGCTTCTCAAGCTGGTGCTGATTATTGGAAGATCCTGGTGGAAAAGCCTGCTTTTTTTTAAATGTTACTGTACTGCAAAAGAAAGATATTTTTCTATTGCAGTGTTGAACTGCTTCAGTAAAAGCTGGCTGGAAGATACATTTAGTGCAGCACATGTTATTTCATTCTACCTTGTCTACTCTATTACATTTAAAAGGCAAACCTGTTCAGGACAAAAATAAATGGATACTATTGTAAGAAGTCCTGTACTTTTCTTCCTGCAGATAAAACTATTTGKTCTTAAGGAATTCGTAAGAGCTTCTGGGATAAGAGGGGAAACTAAGATTAGAAATGGTGATTAAAATTGTGAAGAAATTATGTAAGGTGGCCAAGCACGCAAAGGGAAATGGAAGGAAACAAATAATGTAGATAAATGAAATGAATAGGGTACAAGAGCAACTTTTTCAGTTCTGACAGCATGTGTGAAATGACAGCATTCTGTTGTTTATTCTGATCAAAGACTTAGACTGTGTCTTAAAAATGATGGCTCTTATAAGGATTGAACTGGCAGCTGGACAAATATAACCACTTTTCTGTTTCTACTATGTATGGTGGAAGTAGCAGGTTCTGCTGATCAAGAAGTGGCTGGTGAAAAGCATGCCAACAGTAAGCAGCTTTCCCACACTTGGCAAGATCAGAGAGTGAAGTAAGGAACAGGTGGTCTGGCCTAGAAAAAGAAGTGAATGAGGAGGACAAATAATTGAACTTTTTCTAGACCTGGCTAATATCCCTCAAGCCAATGGGTGAAATCCGGCAACTTTAATGTTAGCACAAGCTAAGAATGAAATGACTGCAGAGATCATCTTTTTAGTACTAGAGATGACTCTTCAAATCAAGGTTGAAGGATACTGGCATGGTTATGTGTGTAAGCTTGCACTATTGCTTTCTGCATGGTTTCTATTCTTTGGACGAACAAAAGAGTTCAGTTTCCAAGGCTGGCAGCAAGTAGTAGTAGTAGTGAATTCACAGTAGTAGTGAATTAGAATGAAAACAAAGATGCACTGTGCTAGGAATGTGTTTGTACTGTTCTATAAATTGTAGCATCAGTCTGTCAGAAGATAGAGCATGTGAGAACTTTAATGGAAATATGGACATAGAAATATGTTCATAATCATTATACTAGTTGGTAATAGCATGGATGAAATAGTCAAAATAATTAGTTCTATCAAGGTTGTATTAATTACAACTTAGTAATGTTGTTAAGGCAGTTTACATTTTAAACAAGAGCTTTAATTGCATCCATATTGGTAAAAGACATTTTCAAGGCATTGTAAATAGTATTTTCCTCACTTGCTCTATGGCCTCCCTTCATAGGCGATAGAAATTAAAAATAATTCCTAATTATGTCCACATAATGGAGGCCAATGTATAGCGTGAGGAATATGCTTCCAAAGAAGACAAATGGATAATAAAAAAGCAAGACAATCTTGTACCTGCTGAAGCTTCTTCATATTTTTTTTTTTTTTAGGAGCAGCTTCAGGTTGAATGCCTGCCCATATCTGAATAGGCCTGAATTGAGACAAACATAAATAAAACCAGATGTCTGTAGTGAAATCTGTATGACAAAGAAAAGGCCTTGGTCTTCTTGCTGAATGTAGGTGGAACAGGCCATGGAAATTGTATGTATGCTTTGTGAAAGCATATGTACATACTAGGGCTGTTCGTTTTACCTGGTAAGCACAAACAGAAATCAGTTTAAAAAAAATCTGATTGTTGTTCTTTCCTCCTGCACAATGCATCCTTTTAATGGCAGTTGTCGTCTCTTCAGTTAAAGCGCAGCTACACGGCTATTTATTTGGTGATTAGCATGATTGGAAGGGTAGAACCTCCAGGGCTTGAGGGGTTGGAGTAGGCCTGTATTTACACTCATATGTGGTGAGAATGAGACCATGGGTCTTGGGAAACTCTTAAATAAGCAATATACTGATAAAGACATAATAATTTGTGAAAGTGATAGTAAACAAATGATTGTTTAAACACTCCTTATGCACTTATATTTTTGAGTTATTACTCATACCAGAACAGATGCATATGCATCCACCCACCCACCTCCACACACATTATGAGCTAAATCCTAATCTACAATATGTAATATAGCAAAACTGAAGCTGTATGAGGTTTTTCAAAGGTCCAGTGACTTCTGTGGTGTGATACAAATTTCCACAGCCTGAAAATCTATCCATGAATATATTTAGAAAATGATGAGTCTCTGAGTTATGAAGCGATTTTTCAAAATTACAAATATACAAGATACAATTTGACTATTTCATTGTGAAATGTCTGGCAGTTTTTAACATTTTKATGTACAAGAGATTACTTCTTTGCAAAAACTTTGCTAATGATAGAAGGTGTGTTCAAAGCCCTTCTTACTGTCTATATGCCTGAATTCAGGGCTCAAGTGAGTTTTGTGTGGTGGGTTGCCCTCTGCGCTGGGATGCAAATAAACACTAATTTATCATCTAATGTACCTGTTTTTTCTCCATCTTGGTGATTTGTTTGTCCTATGGTTAGTATGTGCTTCAAAACTTATCTTTCTTACTGAAGCAAATTTGCTTTTAAGTAATATATGTGATGTTACATCTGTTAYCTCTTTCAGTGTAAAAGGTTAAGTTTCTCTTCAAGGATTTGATCAGTCTTTGTTTTGAAAGGAAAAAATTTGCTTGAAAATAGGAGTAGAATGTTGAAATAAGTGTTACTGGACACCTACTGCTAGTTTTTATTAGTTTTCAAAATATGACATCATATATCTCCTGCTATGAATAACAGAAGTTAAAATAGCTTCCAAAGTTAAATATATTGTGGATTAAACCTGGAATGGAGGTGCTCTGGTAAGCAGCACTGTGGAATTTATAATGTGGCAAATCCTATTTTAATATTGTTCTTTAGATCTAGGTCCTGCAGCTAATTAAATCAGTAAATAATCCTGAAAAAATTGAAGATAAAGTGAACATTGAGTACAAACCTAAGAAGCAAATTGAGCAACATTCCACAGGCAATTTGAATTCACCTTTTCTGAGATACTGTGATAAAAAGAAAGGTTTTAAAAGAAATACGGTTTTAATAGGAATAATAATACAGATTCACAGTTGCAATTCAGTATTTTATGCGTCTTCCAAAAAATGTCTTTCAAAGCTTTTTAAGATACAGTTTCCCCAGTAATCAGTGATTTTTTGCATTAAATTTGTCATATGGAAATTGCTTTTTCTATACCTGATCTTTGACAGAAAACRTAGTTAAACACTGAGTTTACATCATAAAAGCTACTATGGTTTATAGTCATGACAGTATGGAACTTGATATGCATGGATAACCACCGTGGGCGTTCTGATCGCCTTTTTGGTTGTGATATAAGAGTACCTAAAGGCCTGGTTTCACCTACTGTAAGGACTGAAATAGGACTGAATTGATCCTATGTATTAGGTGGAATTTGGAAGTATTTAATTCCATGATAAAAGGATGGTGCATGCACATTGCTGATAATACTTTGTTTGTGCACTATTCTTGAACGTTGTCAGAGCACAGTATGGAGCGGCAGCTGCCTGCAGGCCAGTGGGCAGGAGTGAGGGTGCAGCAGGGCTGGGCCTCGCTGGCCAGGCTCCGTCCCGCTGCCTCCAGCGAGGGAGTGGGTGAGGGCAGCCCCAGTCCTGGGCATCAGGCACATGGTGATGACTCCAAGGTCAGGCTGGAAACATGAGTCAGGATCGGGCCAGCGAGGGTAGCCAGGGTTGGAGATGGCCCTGCGAGTGTCAGGCTGCGAGTGTCAGGCTGAGTGTCAGTCAGCCCACAGGTCAGGGTCTAGATCAGCAGGGTCCGTGGCCAGAYGCAGGCATGGCTGTGGCAGAGCCTYGGGTAGGCACACCTGCAAGGTAGGAGCCCCTGAGACTGTGGGCGGCGGGGTGGGCAAGGGCCCCACGTGAGTCCGGTCAGGGCAATTAAGGCATATTAGTGCATTTAGGGGCCTAAGGGCTGTAGACTGGTATTTATGGTTCTTGATTAGAGTCTAAACAGCATGCTGAAAGCTTTAATTGGATGTTTGAGTTATGTCTTACCAATATGGATAGGCTTAAATTTAAGTATGTGAATGCTACACTGAACCAAAAGAAGTATTATTTTATTAAGTGAACGGAAATTTGCGGGACTGTAGTGTGAGTGGTATAAAATTGTTACTATGTAATTATTCAAAACAGTGCATAAAACCTAGTTCTTTTTTCTCTAGAAAAAAAGCAAATCTATGAGAATACTTGATAGTGAATGTTTCGAATGTACCTTCCTGACTTGATTTCTCTCTCTTTTCTTAAACATGCTTCCTACTGATTTTTTTATTTCACATTTACCAAGAATGCGTACCCTGTGTTACGAGAATTTATATGTGAGCAGCTCAGACTGTAGGTATTTAGAGTCCTATTGTGCATGCCATTAGCTGTTCACTTAACAGCTACTCAGAGTTGGAAATCTAAACCCAGGTGCTTCTATTCCATTTCTGCATAGGCTAATATATGATTTTTTTGAAACTTCTAATATGTCAGAGCAGTGATAGAAATGGGACTTAGATGGAGAAACCTCCTGAACAATTTTTTTTTTTTTTTTTAGCAGATGATGGGCTGAATCTTTCTAGTTATCTTGCTTACTAAACTGAAAGTTCCCTAGCTTCCCATGCTACTGTCATGGTGACTTTTTTTTAAAAAGTGGTAGTGTATTCTCAGTCCTTTCAAAGAGCATCTGGAGTACAGACCTCATGATAGCTTGTGTTGCCCTCTGGATTTTTATCCTGTTACCGTATGTATTACAACATACTGTTAGAATCCAGCAGTACTCCTCAGCTCATCTTAGCAGAATTTTTTTTTTTGTTGTTGTTTTTTTGTTTGTTTGTTTTGTTTGTATTTGGACTTACTCAGTGTAACTCTATGAAGCTGAAAGGGGTATTATTTCTGGTGTGACCTTTCTGTTTCTGATGTATTATTGTGTCTTAAGTAAGTAAGCTTGGACATATATCTCAGAAACTTATCATTATGGTTTATTTGTATTGTATTCTAAATTAWATTATGAACTCTTAGTGCTACAACTCTGGAATTTTCTCTTTTGCCTTTTTATTGTATTTAAGACATGGCTGGTTTTGGAATACTTTTGTGTATATTTCTGAAGGAAGGAAGAATTCGGTGTATATATAGTGTCTAAAATCTAACCTCGGTAGAAAGCAATGACGAATTTCCACCTATTCAGATCTGCTATTTAAAAGACTCTGTCTATAAATGTATTTACTTTATTTTCTCAAAATTTTGAGTGAATACCTGTCTACAGTGAGTCAGAATCTGTATTCTCTTTGACATTATTTGAGTCTGAATTTTAATTTTTAAATGTTGTGATTATTTGTTTATGGTATTTTGATAAAAGACACGAATTTTATATTAAATTTCAGATTAACAAAGCCAAAATGCACTATTGCCATTGCAGAATAATGCTGTCTGTTCATCTGACTAGATATGATTGTTTTAAGTGCTTGATTAAAACTGAACCGATTAAAAGATTACGAAAAATATTCTTTTCTTTTGTTTACATCAGTAATCTAATTAACTGAAATAAATTAACTATCCTAAATAAGTTTTGATGCGATTTCCTGCCAGAATAGTTTTTAATATGCACCTGTTACTACTCCCGCTAAGCCCGTCAGTTTATGTCACTAATTTGTCAGACTTATGAAGCAATGTATCATAGGTGCATGTAGGGGTTTTTTTGTTTGTTTGTTTTGGGGTTTTTTTGTAATTGAAGGAGCTAAATTGTTACGATGTGGTTAAATAGGAATTTATTTGCTGAATTGATCACGGGGTCATGTACCGAGCTCTTGCTGATATTTATCAACAGGAAAATGCCAAGCGAGGAGGGTTCCCATAAAACGAACATTATTAGTTTTTTGAAAAGCAAAAAGGAGTTTTGCTTTATTATTATTCTTTTCTAAGATTAGTATTACTGAAATTCTGTCAAAACGCACTTCCATTCCTTTCCCCATTCCCYTTTTTTCTTTCTATATTGACAGGGTAGAAACAGAAAGATTTGTCGTGTACTTTGGGTAAGTGCAGTGGATTGTGTTTTGTCTTCACTGAATCAACACTTTTTTAAAGAAGTTGTTGGTTTGGACAGAATCTCTCTTTATCACTTCTTTTTCTCTTAAGAATCGTGCCTTTTTATACTCCTCAGGCAATGCATGCTTCCCCTTTGGTTTTTCATTTGATGGCGTGGGATTCTGGCTTGAAGGCATTTCTTTATTTTGGATCTGTGAATGATAAAAATTATGAATGCATGGCTCAGTAGTTGATACTTGAGTGYTTGATGTGACAGTAGGTTATTTGTTTTAAATCGCCACAGACACTTTGCTTCGGCTAAATGACTAAATTGACTAGAGTTGCACAAAATAAGTTTTCTGTGGTCAAAAATGAGAGAAATTATTTACTTTTTGAATAACTTACATGTATTTTATGTTATCGTGTTATTGTTTACACTGTTTTTTTAATATGTTACAAACATGGACAAGTTACCATATTGAATAGCTATTTGCTGCTTTTCATCTTGTACCTTGTTTTGTAACTTCACTGTAGGACAGATGAATAATGACTTTTTTTTTTTTAAGTTATCTGTTGAAAGTTCCTGGACACAATTTTGGACTTAATTTCACATATTAGTTATAATACATTTCTTTCACCATAAAATAGYGTTTAGTGAAATCTAGGTGGTCATAATGTGGAAGCAGAAGAGTATGTTCAAGACATAAGGCCAAAATGTCTTTGAAAATAAAAGGAGATGCATATGGGAGATGCAAGAGAATCAAGTTGCACAAAACAACATGTAATAAACAACATCCAGATTGTCAATCTGAAAGTGGATTCTCAGTGTATTTACAGTACTAGCATTTACTAGGGGTTAGGTTTTGCTCAGTTGGTTAGAGCATGGTGCTCATAATGCCAAGGTTGTGGGTTCAGTCCCCGTATGGGCCACTCATTTGAGGGTTGGACTAGATGATCTCCAGAGGTCCCTTCCAACCTTACTGATTCTATGATACGCTGTCTGGYGTTTTTAATGTTACAAGAATCTTAAAACAGTGTCATTGAAAAATTTTGCATTTGAGGAAATAAGCGTAAGAAATGTACAAGGTTTCCCCTTGTTATCAGAAGTGGTCTGGTTTTGTCACTGAGAAAGGTCAAGATGAGCTTAACAGTTGCTAAGGGAGAGAAATGTTCCACCAGGAGGAACAGTTTGGTCGCATGTATTTAATATCTGTGCTGTTGAGATAAAAGGTTTATCAGGAAGTAAGAAAATAGGGAATGGATCTGATACAGTTACCCAGAATAGCTCTAATGCATGTTAGAGCTAGAGTAAAATCCTACAGGTGTTCTTCATATAATGCAGATTGAAGGTTAAGGCATAGGTGAGGGTAAAATCCATAAAGTCAAGGAATGAGCCTGTTTATATCAATGGTAAAYTTCAGAGAGTAGAGTAAGATTGGAAATGTGTGATTACTAATGGAATATCAGGTTATTTGTGTGATTTTTGGAATATACCTTAAATTTTGATCCAAGTACAAATTAATACTAGATTTAACKTTAGCTTTTTGCTTGCACAATTATGTTTCTTTTCCTGGGTGTTATGTGCATGTATAATTAAAAGAACAGAGCCAGCAATTCTAATAACTAACTAGAAAACAAAAGTACTTCTGAAACAAAATTCTTACTGATGGATAAAATATTCTGATGCTGTGTCTTGTTTAATTTATTTTATTCTTTGCAGATAATCATTGGTTTTTGTAATTTATTAACCAAATTCATCACTATTTTGATATCTTTTGCATGGTTGTGGATTTAATTGCAAAACAAAATTGTCACTAACTCTTACCTTCTTTTTTCAGGGTCAGTGTAGAAAATCAAATACTGAAATCTGGGTTTACTAGTTGTGAAATTATTATTTTGGAAAATGATGATCCAGGAGGAGTGTTTGAATTTTCTTCTTCTTCCAGAGGTCCCTATAGTATCAAGGTACATAYTTGAGTAATTTATCTTAATCATTATGGATGACAAAGTTTAGCAGAGTGCTTGAAAAATGCTGGTTTTCTTTTTAACAGGAAGGAGAATCTGTTGAACTGCAGATTGTTCGCTCTAGAGGAAGTCTTATCAGACAGTTTCTACGCTACACTGTAGAACCAAGAGACAATAATGAGTTTTATGGAAGCACGGGAATTCTGGAGTTCAAGCCTGGTGAAAGAGAGATCATAATTACTTTACTGACAAGAATGGATGGGATTCCAGAGGTAAAATTTAATACTTTCTCTCTTTAAATTGTATTCACAGGCATATTACTTTGGTAGTTCTAAAAATGTAGAATGGATATAAATGGTAAATATTAGCAGTTTTTCTGTAATGCTTCCAAGCTTCTTTTTCATCACATATGAGAAGGAAATAGGGGAAGAATTGCTAAAACATCTATAAAATAGTCATGTACTAAATGAAAGCATTATACCTGTCATCAGTAAAAATGAAGTCTTGTCAGGTTTGCCTGAATAGTTCTATGGGTTTTTGTTTTTTTAATTCCAGAGAGATGCAGCATTTTGGGCACATTTCTGTCTGTAATGTTTGCTTCCTGCTTCTCTGCAGCCAGTTTCCTTTTCTGTGTATTGGCTGTTCTGGAATCCATCTGGAAGCTGGCAAGGGCATAGGTGATAAGATACTGCGCTCTTCCTCATCTCTGCATAAACATTCGCGTGCCGTTTTTGCATAAGCAGACAGAACTGATCTGTCAGAAAGTACCAAAAATGTTTTAGGCAAGTTAATGACCTCATCATAGGACCAGATGATCATCAGTCCTGAACTGAGGGATAAGTTGGAGGATCCTTTGACCAGAAAATGAAAAGATCACAGTAACCCTAATTTAAATTGACATAGGCTGTTGTAGAACTTCAAGCTTATTTCCTCTATACACTCAGCAGGGAAGAGATGTAAAAAGAGTCTGAATTCCATTACAGAAGCCAGGTACATAAGTTAACAAGTAAAAGTTGTCACTGAAGCACCAAGTTTTTTATTAGATTTAGCCTTTAGTTCTTCATCTTTATGTTGAGGTGAAAGTATTTGCCTGCTTTATATGAGTATTATGAGAGTAGCTACATCATGCTGGCTGAGATTCTCAGTTAAAAACATCAGGATTAGAAGAGGAAAAGGTCCGTTTATCCAGTATTCTCTCTGAAAGTGACCAAAGGCAGCTAGTTAGAAAAAAAGTATGTGAACAGGACAAATATATAATGTTTTTTCTTCAGAATGCCTTCTCAGGCTCTTGTCATCTGCAGTCTGTAAAATGTCCTGAACAGGAGGTGATGTGTTTGTGTTTATTAATCCTCAGTGGATTTTTCTTCTGAGAATTGATACAATTAAGTTTTAAACCAAAATAACTTTTAGCATTCTGTAACAATCTGTAGCATAACATAACATTCTGTAGTATAAAATGCCATTGTTCAATGATATTTTGTGTGAAGAACCACTTCTGCTAATTCTACTCTGTGCTCCCAAGTTCAGCCCACTGGTGGCCTTATAAATGCATAGATCCTGGAAATATATGAAGTACAAAGTCCCAAAGATTAATAAAGCAAACTGATACATTGTTTCTAAATCACTACACTGTCATTGGTTTTAAAGTCTTTGTTTTCTCTGTCACAAAGCAAGTGAACAACGTTAACAAATCTGAGGGAACAGAACACRTCTTTTGAGGAGTATTACAATTATATTTGTATTACTGCATATGATTCTAAGTACACATCAAAAGTCTTTGCTTATAGTAATGCTATATTTTTGGAGCAAATGGTTGTGCTATCAGATAAAAGTTTGAATAATGCCTTTTATCTTATGGGAAAGTGCAAATGCATTTGTGCCTATARAAGTTATCCTGGAAAGTACATGATCTCCTCTTCAAATTTATTTCTTGTTCTGCCTAGTTTGTGCTATGGAGTACAATCCATTTTCTATATGATGTGAATGTTGAGCATGTGTTCCTATTCTGACCAAGTTTCCTTCTTCTAGCTGGATGAGACCTATTGTGTGGTACTCAGTGGCTACAGTGAAATGCCAGGCAAGCTGGGGAATGCCACAAGGGTCAATATAACCATTCTGAAGAATGATGATCCACATGGTATAATTCAGTTTCTGCCTGATGGACTAACAGTAACAATAAAGGAAAGTAAAGGAGAAGTCATCTATGCTGGTAATTCTTTTTTTTGTTAAAGTTACTGCTATATCCATTCCTAACATAAAATGTATTTAACTTTTTAGTTAGGTATTTCTAGGTTCTAAATAATTAGATGTATGTCCTACTCGAAAAACATTTATATAATTGTACAGTTAAGGCTTAAATAAGCAAAGTATTGTTTTGTGCAAAATTTGATTGTCCTCAGCTTCTGTAGGAATTAAATTTGAAAGTGCACAGAATTTTGCAAATGAGGTTTTAAGAGTAGACGTAAACCTTCTGACTACTTTTTTTCTTTTTTAAAATGATATCCAGTCATGGGCAAATTTGAACGGATTTAATAACAGGTATCCTTTCATATAGTGCTCTTACATATTATTGATTTTGCCAGTAATAAATTTTCCGATTATTTTCTTTCGTTTTCTTTGATTCAGCTTTGCTGACTTTTCTCTTTTTATTTGCTGTTGTTCTGAAGATACATGTTGACTGTGTATGTTTGCATTTTGTAGCAGCTTACGGAATTGTAAGAAACCAAGGAAACTATGGCAATGTTAGTGTGTCTTGGGCTGTTGATCCAACATGTACTAATGACATCTATCCAGAACAAGGGACTATTTTCTTTGATAACCTGGAGTTTTCAAAAAATATCACTGTTTACTCACTGCCAGATGAGGTAAATATTTTTATGGCATTTTGATGTGAGATATGGGACAAAAAATAAGTCTCAAAACATTAAAATTTAAGGAGAAGGAATGAATGTCTATTTCTGAAGGAGCTGTAGGAAAAATAAAAATAGGTGGGTATAATTGAAATTACTTAAATGATAAAAATGATTTCAGAAGCTATGTGTACCTCTAAGCAAAAAAAAAAAAAAAAAAAAAAAAAGCTGAGTATTTAACTATATTATAGTTCATTTGAACACAACTCATGTCTTGATAGCTGAAATCTTACCTTCAATCTTATATGTTGTTATCTATTAAGTGGTGTAATAAAGACTGAGAATAGTTAATAATGAATAAATGTGAAAATACATTCCATGTATCAGAAGCAGGAAACTGCAAGATAACTTTTGTGCCATCTTTACCACAGTGAAGATGAAGGGAATTTTTACAAGGATTTTAGATTTATCATGACTTATTTGTAGTTATATGAACTATCATTTGTCATTCCCCTTGACACACTAAAAGATCAATGAATAAAAACCATTACCCTGAAATCTCTGACTTGTTAAATGAAAGAAATTTACTTTGTATTGCTTTTTCTTTTAGCTACCTGAAGAGATGGAAGTATTCATCATCAACTTATTCAATGCTACTGGTGGAGCCAGGCTGGGCAATATAACTAGTGCAATTTTACAAATTGCAAGGAATGATGACCCCATTTATTTTGCAGGTTAGATTTTTACTGTTTTTTACAGGTAAAATGTATTTGCTACCCAAAGCATATTTTAATCACAGGCCAAGTCATTGAGAAATCTTTATCCTAATGGAGCTAGTGCAAAACTTCCATGTTTTTGTTGTGTTAAATTTGTGTTTGTTTCCTTCAGAACCTCCGCTTAGTTCATTTTATGATTCCCTATGTTGATGTTGAGATTGGTTAGGTGGCTACAAGAATATTCTCTTGCACCTGCAAGTATTTCAATAACCTTTACTAAATACGCCTTCTGTTTCATTGAGGAATCCTTCATGAAGATTAATTACTAGGTCAAATGTAAGGAACTCGGGCTTGAACTTAGGTAGATTTGTTGCTTGTGTGTTTTCAGAACCTCTGACAGTGAGGGTTCAAGAAGGAAGTGTTGCAAACTTTACAGTCCTAAGGAATGGATCTGCTGATACTGCTCTTGCAGTCCAGTATATTACTGTTAATGGAGATGCAAYGGCTGAAGAGGGAGATTTTGTTCCCAGTGGAAGGAGCGGTATCCTTTTGTTTGATGTTGGAGAAAGAGAGCAGAACTTATCTGTATATATTAATGATGATGATACCCCTGAAACAGACGAAACATTTTATATTGTCCTTTTGAATTCTACAGGTAAAAGTAATGATTTCATGCGAGTGCAACCATCACTTTGTTTTGCTGCAATTTCTTATCTGTTTAGCCTTATCACAAAGTAATATATTTTTGACAWATATTATATGAATAAGATTTGCATCAACATTTCGATACAATCACTCTACACGGTGTCTTTAGATTTTCATCTTGAATTGTTTACCTGGAAACAAAAATCAGAAGATATTGCTCAGACCTTTTCTGTACAAATAACTAGAGTGAGAGTCTCTTTTCAAATATAAATGCTCAAATTAGAGTTTTGACTTGATTACAAAAACATAAGGCTAGAGAATTTCAGTATTGCAACAGTCTTAGGAAAGGAGTTCTGGATTTTTTGGTTCTCCAAGGTATACTGGGCAACTACCTGATTTTTATAAAAACAAAATCAGAGCTGCCCTGTTTTGCAGAAAGGACATGTAAAAATGGTCTACTTCTTTTTATAGTGGTGAAATACATATTCTTTTCCTATAACCTGTCACTTACAGTTTTATAAGGCTCTATCTAAACAGAAACATACATTAGAAGTTACYCAGTGAACCTTAGAAATAACATTGCTTTTATATATTTTTTTTTAGTGTTCTCACCTGATAAAAAATATACAAAAGCTGTTCAGTGTACTTCCTCCTATTTGTGAAATAGGTGTCATGGAATAATCCTTGACTGKTGGGTAACATTGATAAGAAAATATGAAGTATAAGAAATATATAAGTTTCCCTGTGCTTATTTGCTAATAAGCACCCCCACCTCAAAAACTAAAGATTTAGTGGGATAGTCGTTTGCAATTTTATTAGCAAGTTTTAATGATTTACCACTCTCCAGTTATAATTCATGATTCTGTACCTGAGTGGTAATAACAAGCTGTGAATGCACTGCAAGTCTTTGCAGTGCAAAGCAAAACTGATCTGAATCAGGTTATCTGAACAGTGGTTAACTTGAAGAGCTTGAACTTAATAAAACAAAGGCCAAATCTCAAATAACCATCAGACTATACCTTTTGTTAGGTTTTGTGACAGACTTACTAGGTAAAATAACTACTAGGGATTCAGTTCAAGATTAGGAAGCATAACATGAGGTTTCTTCGTTTAGGTATCTACAAGCATGCTAAATGTCTTAGCTCTCATTACAGTATATGGTGATCTTTGCAGTCCATGGAGGCTATAATGTGATTCAGGTCACAAGTAGACACCCAGTGGCTGGTATATGAATTGCTCACAGTACTTTGTTGATCTCAAACTGAACCCTGCCTTAGATGATTGGAAGTAGGCAGCCAGAAGATGACAGGAAAATTTTAAGCAATTATCTGATTATAGGGCAGCTAGTCTGTTTCCTTAGCTTAACTGACATTCAGTGTGGTGCCCAAGTCTCTTATAGAACACCGTTTTATTCTTTTACATAAAACATAGGTAAGAGATTAGACAAAGCCATTCTTTTCCATAAATTTTCTTTTCTGTGATCTCTTTCCACTTCACTTTCTTCAGTCTACTGCTGCTATCTCTTACCATTTTGTAGGGAACATATAATGATTTTCCTTCTGGCACACTAGTCCTACAAGAATGGTTAATCAAGTCTGCCTTGCTTCTAAAGAGAGGGTTGTATTGTTTTGCAGCTTTTCTGAAATCTGGAATAGAAATACAGAGTATTTCTGTGCAGGTTTCTGAAAGAAAAAAGCTATTTGTTTCTGTGATCTGTTACATATATTGGTCTTGATTGGTACAGCACTTTTCCAGGTTTAGAAAATTACATTGGGGCTATTGTTCTAGATGGTCTCTAAAGGTCTCCTCCTCAACTGTTCTGTGATTCTGTGCCTCAGGGAAAATACAGATGTAAGTGTGCGAAGCTAAAGCATGAAACAACATGTTTATTTTGGGACAAGAACTAGTCTAACACTCTTAAACTGAGTGAAAAATGGGACAGGTGTGGAAACAATCTACATCTATGGAACTAGCAAGGATGTTAAGATTAACATCCCTACTGTGTTAAGCTGTGCACATCTGTGCTTCCCATCTACTTCATAGGCATCTTTTTTTYCCCCCCCTTTCAGACATGCTGTGATACGGGTATGAAACATTGTCCTTAGTTTGTATTTAGTGTAAATGCAGTATTTCTACTCTAGATCTAAAGGAGGACTGGGGTCTCTGAAAATTACTCTTTTGACTTGACCAGTTGCTCAAACACARAATATTTCCTCTCATACAACCATTTCTACTAAATGAAAGAGTAGCGCTATTTTCATTGAATCAACAGCACACCTTCTCTATTCATCTCATATATTTTTACTGTATTGCCCTCATTATATAATAATATAATATTTAATACGTCCTTTTTATTCTGAATTGTCTGTTACTGTGTTTCTCATATATTGGTTTTCATTTATTATTTTACACTTGTGCATTTATTTGTTTGCATAAACAGTATTTGGTGTGAGAAGAAAATGTTCTTGGTTTTAGAGTTACTTCCATTTCTGATTCTGATTTTATATAAATAATCACCCTCTTTTTAGGAGACACTGTAATCTTTAAGGCTGGAATGGCTACAGTTATTATTGAAGCAAATGATGACCCTAATGGAATTTTCTCCTTGGAACCTATAGACAAGCCAGTGGAAGAAGGCAGAAGTAACGTTTTTTTGTAAGTATAATATCTCTGTGCTTTTTGGAACTGTAGCATGGGGGTAATACTTCATAGGTAATGCTTTGATCTAATCCTATGCAAGTTTGTTGTCTTAGAAATGCATTATATATAATAATAAAAAAACCCTTTTACTAAATTTTAATTAAATGATTTTTAAAGATACTGAAGACATCAAATGTTATATTATCAAGTAGGCAGATTAAAGTGTATGCAGAAACTCATGTTAAAATGTAAATAGACTAAAGGAGAAATAAACTACTCAAAAATGTTTTTTTTTTTTTTGCACGTGTTTTGAAAACTTTCTTATTACTATGTGATTCCTGTTCATTTGTTTTTATTTTATCTGCTCTTTGCAGTTTGAAGTCTATACTCAAAGTACAGATGTGATACTCTTCTAGGCTGAAAGTACTCTTCCCTAGTCTGATCTCTGAAGATACTTTCCTTTTTGCTGCTAGCATGTATTCATGGGAATAGGAAGGGTTAAAAATGAATTCACTTAGTTACATTCAGTACATCTTGGTACAAGTTTGTAATTCGATGAAAACGTTGACTTTTGACAAGAAACTGACATGTAGGATCTAAAGCGAAGTTAGGTGACAATAAATGTGATTGGATGAAAGTGTTTGTTTTGTTAAGCCTTGAAGAAGATATTTACGACCCTGAATGTGACAGGTCTTTGTATTTATGTTACAAATCTGAAAAATGTAAATCTTTGAGAAAAGAGGATATTAAGTTCATTGTAGTGTTTTTCTTTATCTTTTCATTTGCAGGATATATATTTTAGATTTTACAGTGTGAAGAATGGTCGTTTGAAATAAATATATTTATATACAGGTGCATTATGGAAGCAAGTGATGCCAAGGTTCCAACATTTGTAGACCTTGCTCAATCCTTGTTGATGAAATGTGTTTGCTAGGAAGCTGTCTCTTCCACACTGTCACTACTTTAAGTACTACGTAGTATTAAAAAAAGGCACAGTACCATGTCACCTAATTTCAAGTTACTGCACCAGTGCAACACATCTGAGTTTGACTGCCCTGGTAATTGCGAAGGAGAAAAACCTACACTAATTTAGCTGCACTAATTCTTTTATCCAACTAAATCTCTTTGCATGGCACTTCATTTCACCATGTAAACTGACAGAAGCAAACTTCTTATATGCAAAATACCCTTAGTTAATAAAGGCATTATAAGTAGTTCCTTCAGTTTTTATTTGTAGTGCCTTTTGGAAGTTCATGAAACTGTTACCAGACAGCTAAACAAAAAGGAAAATCTTGTTTTAGTTGACCTCATTCTCAATCTGGAATATCCATAGATTCTGCAAGATGTAGAATATACCCCCAATTTAATACTGATGGAAGAAATAGATTAAGGAGGATATATTTGCAATTAAATGTAGACTGCCTTCCATGTTTAACACTAGTTGAGTACATTAAAAATTAATGTTTACCTGATGAACTACTGTACATTCGTATTTATTGCTTCTATAATAGAAGCACAAGGCAAACTGATGTGCAGCTTAACAGTAGTACTTTACACAATCCTGCATAAATTGCTTCTTTTTAAGGTACGTGTGCTATATATGGGAATAGAATTGTACTATGAAACAGTAGGCCTTCAAAGCAGACTGGTAGTATTTATTGTTCTTATTTATCTAGAACACTATAAATTAATTTTCACTGTAAGGAAGATTAGTGCATTCCCTTCCTATTGAATAATGAAGCGTATGTGCTATGAATTTTTTTTTTCTAAATCACTGAACAGAGTTGTGAGACATAGAGGACACTTTGGCAATGTCTCTTTGACCTGGCAGCTGTTTGAAAATAACTCTGCACTGATGCCAGGAGAAGAGTTCTATGAAACTTACGGGACTGTGTGCTTCATGGATGGTGAAGGATCAAAGTCAATAACACTGCATGCTATTTCAGATGGAATTCCTGAATTCAATGAATTTTATATTCTGAAGTTGGTGAATGCTTCAGGTAATGTTTTCCATATAACCCTTTCCCTTCATGTCTAGTAGGAAAGAATTATGTTTGATCAATAAAAGAAATCAACCCTGGAAATAGCTTTTCCTTGCATTGTATCTTGATACTTTCTTAGGTTTTATTTTTGTTTTAATCTTAATTTAGGTATATGAAAACAGTTATTCAGTTCCCAAATTACTACTCTTAAATACATTTAACTGATCTGACCTCTGTAAAGGATGCCTCTTGATGATTTTGAAAATGCAGGTCTTCCTTTAGAGGAAGGGAAAATAAAGATATTAAAGGTTGTGCATGCAACCTATAATGTAGGTTAGTTTTGGTTTTGTACTTTTCTAGAGAAGGTAGAACACTTACAACTACCACTTCATACTATTTAAAATACAACTTCAGATTGCTGCTGAGCAGAGCTCCTAATCTCCTGGACTCATTTCATTGAGTACTACTTTCTGTGCCTGAGTGGAMATGAAAATGTGTGTTAGCCTTTCATGTAACTGAAATGGACCTTTGATGTAATTGAAATGTATATATTTGTAAAAGAAGATTTGCTACCTATAATAGCATCTTTATTCTTTGAACATGATGGCCTGCACTCACATCATTATCTTCATGTCATGCAGAAATAGATAACTAATAGAAGGACTTGGGAGCAGTTTTAATACACARTTAGTTACTAAATTTGCAAGGTATTTTTGCTTGTGTTTCAGAGGCAATGGGCCAGATTTTGCAATTGCATGTTAATATAAATCTTGGAGTAATACGGAACTGAATTTGGCCCCATAGCTTATTTCATTTGATAAACATCTTACTGGCTAATTCAGAAAAATTGGAGATAATCTTCTCTTAGCTGAAAGAGAACTGTATGTTTTGTAGCTCATGTGCAACATGTCTTTGTTTTCTACGAAAATTGTGCCATTATAGTGTTTTAAACATAATATAATTATGTTATTTTAATATTAGGACACTTTCTAAGAGTTCAGAAGATTTTAAGCCTCCTTAGAAACATATTTTATTAAGCAATTTGAAGTACTTAGTAGCTTTTCTCACATTGTGTTGTTTAAAACAAGCTCTTAACTTTTACTCTAATTTTCGTTATATAGGTGGGTCTCCTGGTCCTGGTGGTCACTTATCTGAAACCAGCCTTACTGTAACTGTGATGATCCCATTCARCGATGACCCTTTTGGAGTCTTTGTTATAGATCCAGAGAGCCAGGACAGAGAGATAGCAGAAGATGTTCTTTCTGAAGATGATCTTTCCTATATTACGAACTTCACCATCTGGAGACGACAAGGCACCTTTGGAGTTGTCCGGTTAGGCTGGGAAATACTATCTGGTACCTTCCAAGCTGGACTGCCATCAATGGTAGATTTCTTGTTGCTTGGATCATTTCCAAGTTCAGTACAATCACAGCCCCACTTGAGGCGCCATCACAGTGGAACCGATGCTTTGTATTTCAGTGGAAAAGAGGATGCATTTGGGATTATTGGTCCTGAATACCCATACAGTGGAAATAATGCAGTAACTAACTTTACGTTTTCAGCATGGTTAATTCCTGACTTCGGTACTGATGGTTATATAGTTGAAAAGGATAATGATAATGGGATCTTATATTATGGTGTGAAAATCCAAACAAATGACTCCCATGTTTCTGTAATGCTTCATTATACAGCATTAGGATCCAATGTGACATATGTAGCTAAAACAGTGATCATGAAATATCTGGATGAAAATACTTGGCTTCACCTTCTGATTACTCTGGATGACGGTATAATTGAATTTTACATTGATGGAAACCCAGTTCTGGGAGGGATGAAGAGCCTTAAAGGAGAAGCAATTGCTGATGGTGAGCCAAAAGTCTCCATCATTTGTCGCTCTATAAAGTTCTGAAACATGTAGAAGGGTCTAGCCTTTAGAATGGTGAATGCGTTGTGTTGAAACAATTATATCTGCTTAGTTAATTGAAGAGAACAGGTTGAAATTTCATTGATTTTCAAAAAGCATATGGCAAATATAGCTGTGGAAGTGCCAAAAAAGTCAAAATGTAACAGAACTTGAACTGTAATAATTTGAGAATAAAACCATCTTGTGTTACAAGTAAGCCGATATCTTGTAACCAGTAGAATCTTTTCAAAATGTAGCTTTATTAAATATATATATATATTGTATATTAAAATTATACCTAAATGTTTACTTGTGTTCCAAGGAATATTAGCATGTGTACTTTAGCTTATCTAAAGGGCTATATGCAGTTGTACCAAACCTTACAGATTTTAGGTAGAGATAACCATTATAGTCATTCTTTCTGAACTAGCATAGCATTGACCAGGAAAGTACCGTAACGATTTCTTTATAAAGTCAAATAGTATGTATTGAGTCAAATAGTATGTATTGAAATATGCTTATATTTACTTTCTTTTGCAGTTTCCCTCTCTTCCACTTGCTTTTTTTTTTTTTCCCCTCCCTCTCTCCCTTGGAGATAGTCTTTATTCTTTTTCCTTTCTTTCTCTTGCTTTGTTTCACGTATTTTCTTGGTTAAGAAGAGGCAGTTAATGACTACCAAGTTCTTGAATACAAGTTGATTGCTTCTCTCTTGTAATCAAAGAGAATTAGAATGGGTACAGTCATGTTATGCGCACACACACATATATGTATATATATTTATATATATGTATATAGAGAGAGAGGGGATAGAGTGTGTGTTGTATTTTATTTCTGCTTGTAAGTTTCCAGTGGTTGAAATCTGAGAAATAAATTTGCCCTCCTTAACATAGTAATGCTTAATTACTTTAGGTATTAATTAATTAAGAATTTCCATTAGATTTTCATTACTATAACTGAGAAAGGACTTTTTTCCCCCCTCTCGGTTTCTAGAACAAAGACCTGTGAAATGCAATAATACTTTTGTTGCTAAAAGGAAATCTCTGGGTCACTGTAACTTGTCTGTGTTAGTGGAGATAGTGCAGGTGTAAAGTAAGGATTTCTTCTCTCTCCATTTAGTATTGGATGATGCCTATTACAACACAGTAATGAGCTTAATGGCCCAGTTTTTTCTCACTGCTCTTCCTTGTGCCCTAAGGCTATTACCAATTGCTGCKGTTGATAATCTGTAAAACTGCTACTCAGTATCATATCTACATCAAGGCATTGGAAAAGCAAAGTTGTTTCTGAAAGGCAATGGGAAACAACTGAAAAGAGAAAAGATATATTAGTTTACTAGGAGTGACTGTGAGCTACCAGCTTAGCATACTGTTTGTGACAAAGGCAGCTGTGACTGTAGGATTTGCTGAACTGGGTAGTTCACTGAAGATGGAGAAATATTAATGCTGCTGTAAAAAGCATTAGAATTTGGTGTGTATTACTGGAAGTCCATGTTCCCAAAGCATGAGAGCTGAAACAGATGTCCAGAAGGCCTAATTTAATGGTGATGAGAATGGATCATCTACCAAAGAAGAGAAAGACAAAATGAGAGTTGTTTAGCAAAACAGGCTAAGAGGAGTTGCAGGTGTGTTCTGTAAATCTGTGGGGGAAAGAGGGAAGTTTCTAAGTCTCAGTAAAATCAGGAGTGGTGACAATGTGYTGATAGAAGTAATGGGATGAAAAACCTAAACAATTGAAGATGAAATTGTTTAGCCTACTCTATGGTGTTCTACCAGTAACACTAAAAGACTAGGCTCAATGAACTGCCTGATTTTCGTGTTCCAAGCTCAATATGATTCCTATTGATTTTAACTATAGCTATTCAGTTGCAAACTTTTATTACTTTGAGGAAATGCAGTAATATGAAGAAAATTGTGATTTCCTTCTCAGGTCCAGGAATACTGAGAGTTGGAGCAGGAATCAATGGGAGCAGTAGATACACAGGGCTAATGCAGGATGTAAGGCTTTATGAGCGTAAATTGACACAAGCAGAGATCTATGAACTTCATGCAACTCCTGCAAAAAGTGATGTACACCCTGTCTCTGGGTATTTGGAGTATCGACAAGGAGAGACCAATAAATCATTCATTGTGTCTGCAAGAGATGACAAAGAGGAAGAAGGAGAAGAATTATTTGTACTCAAGCTTGTTTCTGTGCGTGGTGGAGCTCGAATTCCAGAAGAAAATACAACAGCACGATTAAGAATACAGAAAAGTGATAATGCTAATGGTTTGTTTGGTTTCACTGGAGCATGTATCCCTGAGGTAAGATAGTCGTCTGTAGACAAAGTTTTGGGCGCAATGAATTTTGTGCAAGACTAATTGAGCTGCACAAGACCTTGATTTCACACTGTTATTTTTTGTAGTTGAGCAAAATTTTCCTAACATTTGGAAATAAGTAGTTTATTGTTAACACTGTCTCAATCATCCTGGCATCTAGTATATCATTTTAAAAGTTCCATTAAGTCATTTTTGTATTAGAAAGATATATATTATTCAAATTGAAAGCTAAGGCATAAGTTGTCTAGAAGGTKTTTTTTTTTTTTTTTTTTTTACTGCTTTCACATCTGAGACTAATTTATTACGAAGATTTTTAGTTGTCTGTATAAAATGCTGTGTATGAATGAATTTTGCAAAAAGTAATACCCTGACAACATGTGATGTATTTTTGCAGATTAGACTGCTGTCATAAACTACAGGATAAATTGCGTATGTTAGATATGAATTTGGTTGATACTAGCTGTTTTTTTTAATAGATGAATTTTTTCTTCAGTGGTAGCTGTTCTATATGCAGTATATTAACTTTCTGTTCTATTGGGAGGACTGGAAGAATGTCATTTACTTTTTTAAAAGTTATATGGGGAGAAACATACCTGTTTCCATTGGAATTGGATTATTTTGAAAAACAAATTCAGAAATAGTTTTCAGTTTGGGAACTCTTACGACCTTTTAATTATATTCTTTCTAATCAAAGTACTTCTGTTGTATTTGAAAATGACCATCTTGCYTGAGTGGTATTAGTTTTCAATTTGGTTCTGTTTACTTTTTAACTGCCTACCATATGCTATGATAATAGAGTCCTTCAAGTTCAWGTGCCACTGATACACTATGATGCTACAGATCATCAACGAACCATGCAACACAATTAAAAATGAATAGGGCATGTTAATTGTTTTGCACTTACCTTACATCTGTTTCACCAGAGATCTGTTAGAGCTTAATAGTGTTGCACATACACAACATTCTTTTACCAGGAGTTTAATAGGTTTATGCGCATATCTCTCCACTAGGGAGGTAAAGTCAAATGTAGTATCTATGCTATGTTATACATCAACTCTGAAATGTATCTAATGCATACAGGTAGCTTTAACCTTTTTAGAAATTGTTTTTCAGCAAAAGAATTATTTTCTATTTTAGTTCTATATTCGTTATTTTCTAAAATATATGGTCATATATGGTCAGTACCAATACCTACTTTGTTCCGAAGATGTGAAGTTGTTGCTATACAAGGCATGTTCCCTATGAAGACATAGAATTGTGAAGAGGACTGCAGCACAGAAAACATTTTCACAGTTTTTCCTGAATGATGATAGTTTAATAGTTTCATTTTAATGCATCTAGTTTTCTCCATGGCCTTTGTGATGGAGGGGGGGAGAATAAAAATCTCTCTTAAATTATTGTTAGGGAAAATGAAAATAATTGTCATTAATGTAGAGCATAGTTTCAGTTGCTTTTGACGTGTCCATTGCAAGTATATTGATCCTACCTGTAACATGTAGTTTTGGGAAGAAGGTAATGTGGCCAAAACAAACTGCAGTGTAATACTATTTACTGTTTTAATAGTACTTAAGGAGATACTAGAAGCTGTTGGAAATTCCACTAAGACTATTCCTGGTCACCATCATCAAGGACAATTTCATTGTTCTACCACTTTGAAAGTGCTGAAAGTAGAGTAACAATCCTTTGCCAGAACGCTTATGTGACATTAGAGAATTCCATGCTTTACATTTACTGTTTTAATTTACTTGAAATATTTGTTACTGACAAATTTCTTGCCTTCTTCCAGGCTTCTGATGAAGGTTCCACTATATCCTGTGTTGTGGAGCGTACAARGGGCGCCTTAGACTATGTGTATATAAATTACATTATCTCACAGGTTGATTCCACTGGCATTAATTACTCTGTTACCGATTTTTCTAACAGCAGTGGCACTATCACATTCCTTCCTTGGCAGAGATCAGAGGTAAACTCTACCTTCCTATTAATTATTCATCTAGTCCTTTGCAAACCTGCTGGAAATTACCTGCTGAGGGTGCTTGACTGTTCCTCATACCAGGGAGTGTTTACTTCACATGGCTCATGTTATATTTTGCCGAACTTCTTGGCATTTTTGACAACTAGCTAGTGATATCCTAGATGCTTATAGATGCATGTATGCCTCTATACAGGTGAAACCATACCTGTGTGTATGTTTGAATGCAAAAGATATATTAGACATTTATGTGTACATATATCATGTATGTATATGTAGAAAATAAAAACTGTGTATATATAYGTATGTATGTATACTATAAAGTATAGATAGTCCTGGGCTGAAATAATGGGTTCAGGCATTTTTGAAGTTGGGAAGTGATTGTTTTTATTTTATTTTTATTTTTATTTTTTTTCCTGAATTTTCTTAACTCAAACACATCTCTACATCAATTAAATAGATAGCAGTAATGTCCACTGCTGAAATCAGGTGTCATGTACCTGCTGTCACCCATGTTTTATCTCCTTTTGCTTAGTCTGTGTCTGAATTCCCTTGCTGACATAACACAAGTTTAACATTCATTTGAAGAAGTGGTGTAGTAGGACCACAATATTATAGTAGGTTTTCTATTGTTGTTCATATAGTAATTAGGATGAATTGTTAGGAGAAAATGCTATCATCTGTTTCATACATATATGTATATATATATCACTCTATTTAAGTCAGAAGAGACAAACTCACTGAAGCCAAAAGGATGTTTGTGATCTACTCATTCTCATGCCTCTGAATATGATTAGCTACTTAAGCCTTTTGTTCTAAATGTTTGTCTGACCATATCATAATGTATAGAAAGATGGAATTATCTGAGGTGATGCCATTAGCCTATACAGAGGTAGTTTTATAGTAAATAGTGTGACCTGAAATCTCAAGTGTCAGGTGATAGAAACAAGCTTAATTTACTCGTGCTCTATATTGGAATAATGTCTCTTCAGAGGCACAGTTTCTTCAAGATCTTGAAATCTCTCAGGTATTTCACTTTCAACACACGTTAGACTGTTTATTTTAAAATATGAAAATAAATAATTGTATGTTTATATATACATATATGTATATGTCTGTGTTAATATGTATATGTATATATATTTTATATATGCATGGAATTTGAAGCATTTCAGAAAATATACCTTCTGTTTCTGACAGCTTGGTAATGTTTCGTTTGTTGAAACAAATATTCTAAATGTAAAATGCTATCTTAGAAGTTAGGTTAATTTACCTGAAAAGCAAAAATGCTATCTGCACTTCTTTAAGAACTATAGAGCAAATACAACTGACTGACTAATCAAAGAATTCGATGAGCTAGGTGGGATCATGAAACTCAGTGATACATGTTGCATATTTTGATCTCTCCCTGTCTTGGTCGTATTCTAGGTTTTAAATTTGCATGTGATTGATGATGATGTTCCAGAGTTAAATGAATATTTCCGGGTGACACTAGTTTCTGCGGTTTCTGGAGATGGAAAACTAGGTTCAACTCCTACCAGTGGAGCAAGTATAGATCCAGAAAAGGAAACTACTGATATCAGCATCAAAGCCAGTGACCACCCATATGGTAGCAATGATGGAAATGATACAATGTTGTTTCAGATAATTGTATAGTTTTAGCTCAATAAATAAAAGCTTTGCTTAGCCTTGGTAGTTGAGGAAGCAATGCTAAGCATGCCACTTATTTGAGATTCATTCGTTAATTATATACGTGAGTGCATGCTCAGTTATTTGTTCTTGAGAATTTTGTAAAAAGGCCTCAAAGCTACTCTAACCAAACAAATGAAGATTCCCTTGTGGGAGCAAGTAAAGACTATATGTAGCTGATCTTGTGCAAATCTCTATCAGATGAGACCATTTCTGCATACTTGTTACATAAATAAGTTTMCAATAGTATGACATACTGAGGCTCTGTGGGGAAGAGATGAATTTGTTATTGCACTGTAGCTTTATCAAGACTCATTTAAAATATACTGTTTATTGATATCAGTGAAGAGGGKGTAGGGTACACAGTATATTCCTGGAAAATAACATGCTTGAGGCCTAAGGCCATATCAATAATTGATACTTAATTTCAAAACCACCATAAAATACAAATATTATGAATTATGGATTTGATTATAAATCATTTAAATTTGGTGTAAGTAGCCATGTAAATAATACTTCTTGTCTGCCAGGTTTACTGCAGTTCTCTGTGGGGCTGCCTCCTCAACCAGATGATAAAATGACTCTCCCAGCATCTTCTGTGCCCCATATTACTGTTAAAGAAGAAGTCGGACACATCAGGTTACTAGTAGTTCGTGCACAGGGCCTTCTGGGAACAGTTCTGGTGGAATACAGGACAGTACCACTTACGGCTTTCAGTCCTAAAGATTATCAGGTATGACCATTGCCAAGGTGGTGTAGTTATTTTGGACTTTATTTAGATTTGTTTGTTCTGAGGATTGCCTTCATGTTGAGTGTTTTTTTCCCAGTTATGATTCTTTCACAGAAATACTGTTTTAGCTATGATGTGGTAAATGAATGTTTAATATTTGCTTAAAAATGATAAATAATTATGTGACTTTTACATATTTTCTGTGTACAAAGTATTTGCAATTTCTAGGGAAAGTTTCTAGTTTTGTTTTTTATTTTTAATTTTTCTTCTTAAATGTTGATGTAGKAAAAAGGTATATTTGCCATTGTTGCAGAATAGATCAAACTTGTATGACCATTAAGGTGCATGTACAGGTTAAAATTATTTTTATACGTACTGGGATTTGTATGTTTAAGATAGTGACTTGCATGTATCTTTGCTTACCTAACTTATATTTGGGCAGAAAAATGTGTATGAGTGCAGATGCTCTCTATTCAGTGAATTTAGATGTTTTTCCTACCAAAGATTCAACAGATTTTTGAAAAACTTACATGAAGAAAGGTAGGTGTATTAAAAAAGACAACAAAATCAAAATTCCGTTTCTTTTTTTATATGGGTGAAAAGATTAGACCTCAACAAAAATTTAAAATGTTTTCTTATTGCAGGCAATTGTGGGTACTTTGGAATTTCAACCAGGAGAAAGATACAAGTACATTACTGTTAATATCACTGATAATTCTGTCCCTGAATTAGAAAAAGATTTTAAAGTGGAGCTGTTGAACCCAGGAGGAGGAGGTAAGGCACATACCTAAATTCCTTCTCTATATATTCATGATTTCSTATTCATGTACATCTTGTTTAGGTGCACTAAGAAGGGTTATTTTCAATTTTATTTCTGAAAACAAACAAACAATACCTCCACCTCCCAAAAAGCTGTAATTTTTCAGGGGAAAAAGTGCTCTTCAGTTAGTCGTTGATAGAGACAACCAGACCCCAAAGAAATTAGGTTGCTGCCATGTGTTAGGTCGTATAAAGGCAATCGCTGCTTTTTCTTTAGATAAGCTTTGTGGTTGGTAATGAGAATTAAAATAAACTAAAATATAAATGATTCACTATGTTTCAAAATTTTAAATATTTCTGGAATATTTAAGGCTGCGCAGCCAAGAGTAGCTGTTTCTGCCATGTGACTGAAATCAGAGGAATTGCAATATATTAGTTCAGAATTTATTSAAGCTGATTATAGCAGTGGCAGACTGGGGAGGCTGAGAGGCCTAGAAAGCTGAGCTGCAGCTGGAGAGGTATTTGCTACCTATGTGGGAGAAAATACTCAGAAGAACTCTTGCTGCAAGATATTAGTCCAAAGGAACGGTAAGCATCAGTGCCACTACCACACAAAAGCCTTTGTTACAGATTGTTTTCCATTGGAGAAGGTTTTTTTGAGACAGATTGTAAAGTTAATTGGAGGGGAAAAATCATTGGGAATGTTGACAGTTGTAAATTGTTATTATTTTTTTTAATGGCTGTTATTTTTTAAGCAGTACAGAAATGAAAGTATCATGCCTCATTGGAAATTGTATCATATTATCTTGAATGAATTCAGCGCTCTGCTGTGATTATAGGTGTCTATGATGTAATATGGCCTTAGTGAATCTTTTGATTTGAAAAAATATGGACTTTGCCTGCATGTGGACTTTTTGGTTGGATATTTGTTTTGTTAGAAACAGCTCCACTTTTCTCTTTAAAATTGTTTTGACAGAAAACTTGCAACTAACTTTACTAATGCAATAGCTAGACAGCCTCTTAATACAAACCATCTCCTTGGCTATTCCAACACCACTACAAGCACAAAATATAGGGTAAGATCTACATTAGTTAAGTCTCCTGCAGACTTCCTAACTTTCTCATTAATGTTTTTGCATTGTGGGAAAATATATTAGAATAAGAGCTTGGAGTTTTTTTCCACTCACTTTTTTTGAACATGTTTCCAGTTTTTCCCATAACACACCTTGGGATAGGAATTAGAAAGAACACAAAGACAGAAAAAAAGGAAAAAGAAAAAAAAGTTGTATTTGTTCTCTTTCCTTCTGACCTTTCATTRCTATTTTCAACATGACACATTAAGTAAATGATGAAATATGTAATGCTTTTCCTGACTATTACCAGAAATCCTGTCCAATTTCATAACCAAAATTGATGCTGCCTTAGCATGTCTCACTCTCTTTCCCCCCACCGTTGTCCAGAAATGTCTAGATTACTTTCTGCTTTCTCTGTATGTATAAATGTATATATGTGTATATATTTGTATCTGTCTGTCATCTTAAAGTTGCTGAGCTCTTTAGAAATGATGAYAGTGGAAGTGGTGATGGGAACATGGATTTCTTCCTTCCAACTGTCCATCAGCGTGGTAAGTATTTTGAATTATCCTTTGTTTCCTTATTTCTTATAAATTACTATAATCACACAGCTTGTCATAATGTTACTTAACTTCTAGTTACAGAGGATTCAATATTTTCGTATTTTTCCCTCAAAACATTCTTTTCCATTTTAGTCTATGCAAAATTTCAATAACGATCAGTGTTAACTGCAACATAAAGAAGCTTCTGTACTGTCAAAAGTATATTGATATAAAACAATGTAGTTATTCTAGAAGTACAGTTAGAAAAATTAGTTTTGCCTGAAAATAGACAAATTTTCTGGAGTGCAAAAAGCAAAGAAACATTTTTAATTTGAGAGTAATTAAAAGCCTGCCTTACTGTATGTTTTGATACGTACTTTGTTACTTGAGTTTTCTGTGAGTCATAAACATTCATAAGGAGAAGTGAACCTGTTAAATTTTTAAAGGAAAGTTTTGATTCATTTCTTGTCTTTAAGTTTGTATTTATTCCTGAAACACTTTCAAGGCTTAGAGAAAATAAAGATAATTTAATCTAGAGAAAATTTTAAAAAATAGATACAGGAAAAAAGGAAAAAAAAAAAAAAATGTTCAATCCTCCCAACCTGAAAATTTTGCATTAGCATCCATTATCCAAATCAAATATTTTGTTTCACTCTAATTTTCAATTTTATCTGTAAATATGAAGGAATTCAATTAGACTCTTTGACTTTTTGGAGCTTTTTTTTCCTGGAATGGTATTTCCCTGTTCCAGAAATGACTTTTTTAAATGCCTCTCTGAGCAGCAAGTTCTCAGCCAGGTTAGTAGTAGGATTTGATAGACTTTTTCTTCTTTTTCTTTTGTTTTTCATTTCAACTCCTATTATGAGACATGCTTTCATCCAGTCTGCCCTGCTCACTCTGTATTTTATCATRTGACTCTCACCACCCTGAACTTTGCTGCATTCTCATTGATTAAATCTTTAATACTCTTCTATCCATTCCACCCTTAAAGTACTTGTATTGATTTTTTAATTTTTTTCCCTTTGGTGCATTGTTTCATTGGAAAGGCTGCCAGAATGCATTACTGAAAGTTAGTTTCTTACCATGTGGATAGTCATCCGGTATTTAAAGAAAACAGAAGTGAAATAGCGCGAGAAATCCAGTCATGAACTCCTCTGTAATTTTGTAGTAAAATTCCTTTAGCTGTTCTTTAGGTGCTAGAAAAAATAATCTTCTTTGGAACTTACAGCTAGCTTGGGAATTGCATCCCACATCATTGTGACTATTGAGGCTTCTGATGATGCTCATGGTGTGTTTGAATTCAGTATGGAATCACTCTTYGTAAATGGAACTGAGCCTGAAGATGGAGATAGCATTATTGTACTGCAGGTTAGAAAGCTTTGAGTCTTATACAGTCCTGTCCTGTCTCTGTTTTCACAGGGGATTTTGTGATATATTTATTATAAATCCATAGGGTTTATAATTTTTTAAAATACACATCTATTTTGCAATTTAATATATTCATTCTTATACCTAAAAAAATGTGGTAATGTCTGATTTCAGTTGTATCTACAGATTTCAAATTGCATCTACTTACTTACATTTGAAGTGTTAATTTTTTTAAAGTAGGATTGCTGATTGTACAACAAAAAATACAACAAAGCTGAGAGGGTAAAGATTACACCTTTTTTTTTTTTTTTTTTTTTAGATGGATTTATTCTTAACCCATAATATCAATGGCTTTCTTTTGTACTGTTTCATACTTTCATTTTTTTATTTCTCTACAAAAGTTTATAAATCTTTATATTTTGCACTTAGGTCATCAGATCTCATGGAGCCTTATCTGAGGTGACACTGCACTGGATTATAGTCTGTGATCTTACAGAAGACCTGATATCTAATTATGGGAATATAACATTTGATGTTGGCCAAGCAAGAGCAAACATAACAGTGCAAGTTGCATCTGATGAAATTCCTGAATTGGATAAAATGTTTTCAGTTTTGATCATCAATGTCTCCAGCGGTCATCTTGGAATTCATACTAATGCAACATTAATTATTTTAGCTAATGATGATCCATATGGACTCTTTATGTTTTCTGAGAGAAACAGACCAATAAAAGTTGAGGAAGAAGCCAAAAATATCTCTCTGACAATAGTAAGGCTTGGTGGTCTCCTTGGAACAGTAATGATAACATATAGAACTATTGGTGATGATGAAAAGTCACCCTTTCTTCCATCTGACATAGCTAGAGCAACAGAGGGAAAAGATTATTTATCTATTTCTGGTTTTGTGATCTTCAGAGCCAATAAAAGTGAGGCCACAATAACTCTTCCTATTTTGGATGATAATGATCCTGAGAGGTCAGAATCTGTTTTTGTGGAGCTAAACAGTATTGCTTTGATTGAGAAAGTACAGGATCGGCCAAGTAAGTATTTTTACAGTCTCTCTAAAGTATGTAGGTTAGCATTTATCTTTAATAAAATAAAATGCAACCAGTTAAATTATAAAGTGTTACTGTATCAAACTACATATGATTGAGTTCTCTGAGTTACCTTCCTTGGGTACTGTCAGCATACGTTTCACTTGCCTCACGGTATTTTGTCAGGGGTTGATGAGCATTTATTTATTCCTTTAGCATCCCTTTAACCAAGGCCTTTCTGACTATGTATGTACTGCTTTTGTGCATAATACACATCATGTTCATCTGATGTTCACCATATGTTGTTTCAGTTAAGCACTGTATTAGAAAATAACTGAGCTAGATTATATTGCTTATTGAAAGCCAAAAAACTTTTTAAAAAACAGACTGGTACAGTATTGTACTCTTTGCATGCTGGTTTTTAAATGTAAACAAYGCTTGCTGATTCCTCATTCAGATACTTCTGGTTGATTACAGCCTGATTTGTGCTTCAGTGCTTTGTGATTAGTCTAGTTGCCTCACCAATTTTGTCTTGATATTAAGAGAAGCTTCAAATATAAATCTGAGGAGAGATCGAAATGTTATTAATATTTCTTCACAGCAAGTGTAAAAATAAAATTCTTTTGAACCTGGAGTGATCTTACTGCTAGTTCTATGGACAAACAAGTAAATAAATCACCTTTCAAAAAATTAATGCTTTGTATGCTCTACATAAGTGATGGTAGACTCCAATAGAATAATACTAAATTAATAAAAATTAGAGTTTTCTGCCATAATATAATTCAAACACCAAAAGTATTTTGATATAGTTTCAATTATACTGTGTCCAATTCTAAAAAGATAATTTTGTTGAAAACTAGTAGTAACCAACCACTAAACTCTCCTATATGTCTATGAACTCCTATGTGTCTATGAGACATAGACAGCAAGGATCTCAGTCACTCCCTAACTCAGTTTTTGTTACATTTCAGTTTTAAATTCTCCTCGACTTGGATCAGCAGATGAGAYAATAGCTCATGTAATTATCAATGCCAATGATGATGCTTTTGGAACGCTCCAGCTTTCAGCTCCAGCTGTGCGAGTTGCTGAAAATTATGTTGGACCAATCATTAATGTGACCAGAAGTGGGGGAATTTTTGCAGATGTTTCTGTGAAGTTTAAAGCTGTGCCAATAACTGCAACAGCTGGTAAGAAGTCAGAATAGCAGAAATAAGCATTCTGTGTTAAAGCTGAAAGACCATTCTGTATGCCTCAGTGCATGCAATCAAATGCATACTGAATATACCCCATTAAACAAACAAAACCTCCAGATTTTACTGACTGTTTAGCAATTGGAAACCTAGGTTGTGTGGAAGACACTGTGAATGAGCTTTTAAAGAGGTCTAGAACATCATCACTGTTAAGTGAAGAGACCGTCAAGAGAGATGAGTCAAGCAAGTGGGGTGCCTGTTTCCCTACTGTTTCCCCCAGCTCTTAAGAATAAAGGAGAAAAAAACACTATAGTAGTATATGTAGCTACTCTTTAGTCCTTTATAATGTATTTAAACATATGTGTGATCTAGATGAGTTCACTGAAGGGGAAGATAGGATTGCAGGAATGGGGACTCAGCTGTTCTTTTCAAAAAAAAAAAAAAAAAAAAAAAAAAAAAAAAAAAAAAAAAAAAAAAAAAAAAAAAAAAAAAAAAAAAAAAAAAAAAAAAAAAAAAAAAAAAAAAAAAAAAAAAAAAAAAAAAAAAAAGTCACCAGTTAGTCCCTGCTACAGGAAAGTTATATGAAGAAAGGATCAGCTGTACAAAGTGTGCAGGGTCAAAACTACGAAGCTAGTTATGAATCCAACCAACTGTATTTCTACTGTGCCAAGAATTGAATAGGATTTAGTGCATGCTCTGAGAATATGTATCCAAGTTTATTTTTTTTGTATAGCTAACTTTTCTAAATGAGTGTGCAGGTAGACTGATGTCAGAGCACGTTTCCGATTAGCTTCTGAAGCAGAGTGTACCATAGTTACTCGGTTATGTATTCTTAGAGACAAATTTCCCTAAGAGGAGGTCTGTGGTGAAGCCAAATAGTTCCTTTTTAGTAAAATCTACTTGGATAAAAGTGCTTCTGTTCACTATCACCTCTTGAGAAGCCAGAGAACGATCAGAAATCAAAGAGACAAAAATCTTTAAGTGCATCTTCTCAAAGWAAGATAATGAGGAACCTTTTGTAGTTGCTTCTTGTTCTAACAGTGTAAACTCTATTTTGGCTAAGTTGATTTTTATTTTAGTCTATCCATATCTATTAGGCAAAGGCAAATAAAAAAAGATTATATTGTCTAGGTCTGAAGATAAAGAAAACCCTGTATAAACACAGGGGAATAGATAYGTTTGTAAAAAGAGAAGATAAATATAATTGATGACGTGTTTAATACAATGAACCATAATGCATTAATATTTTTCTATATTTTTATTGCTTTGTTTTTTCGTCTATAAATCTAGGTGAGGATTACAGTGTAGCCTCATCAGATGTTGTCTTACTAGAAGGAGAAACAAGTAAAGCTGTGCCAATTTATATAATTAATGATATCAGTCCTGAAGTTGAGGAGTCCTTTTATGTTCAGCTGCTGAATCAAACAACAGGAGGAGCCTTGCTTGGATCTTTGACAAGGGCAATCATAACTATTGAGGCTTCTGATGACCCGTTTGGATCTTTTGGTAAATGAGTCCTTTTTTGCATGTTTTCTCTCTTCTGTTAACATTTTTACTACAGATTTCTGGGTGAGTTGTTACTGGGTAACTGAATAAAAACTCACAGAAGGCATAGAGGAAGCCTGAATGAATGCAATATAAAACAAGATAAGGTAAACTAGATTGAAACATTAAATTAAGGTATAATCATATTTTAACATAAACAAACTGAACAAATATTCAGTCAATTGATAGATCAAGATTTTGAGCCTATTYTAAGAAAAAATAGATTTGGGGATCTCCTTATGGAGATGAGTGAATTCCTCCCTCTTTTTTAAAAATTTTTCTTTATTCTAAATGCTGCATATCTGATACAGATTTAAGYCAAAGTCTGCCATAAATAATCTAGTTTCTGTTTAAACCTGCCTTCCTGATTATCCAGTAAAAGATCGGAGGAAATTAAAAAATATAACTAGAAATGGAAATTTTCTACTCTTATTTTCTGTCTGTTAGGTATGTTAGTTTCTTTTCTATCTGTTATTATCAATAGAATGGATTATATAATTTCCAAAAATATTTTCATTGAATAGATTTTGAGAAAGATTTTGATAATTTCAAAAATACAATATTTTAGATATGTGTGTTATTCATTTCAATTTTGGGGAGTGTATTTTTTTTTCTGGCCTTTTTCTTTGTTCTGTCCTTCTCTCCCTTCAGCACCCTTCTTTATTCTTATTACTCCATTTTCTCTGTTGGAGAGAGGAAAGGGAGAAAATACCTGACCTCATAATGACATTCAGGAAAAGTATCTCTGGGTAATTTGATAACTTTATTGTTAAAAACTGAAAGTTTTATGTCAGGAAGAATTTTACTTGAAAACAAATTTAAATACAAAGTTTTGAGTTAATATTTCAGTAAGTAGCACATGAGAACAGCTGAAAAATTTCCCTGAATAATTATCAAAATGGCTTTTTGGAGCTTAGAAACAACTCAAGGCTAGCCATGACCAGTGAGTATATTGAAATAAACTCACGGATTTTGTTGGTTTTGTTTGTTTTTTTTCTTCTTAGATTTTCATGACCTTTTCTTCTGTCCTTTGTAGATGAAAATAATAGTATTGAAAGCTGTTTCCAGTTTCCACCTGATTAAAAGTAATTTACCTGTGCAAGTAAATTCATTCAAATGAAATAAAATTATATATTTCATGAACCAAGGTGATATTTTTACTTTCAATATTATTTTTAATGAAATAACTCCCTTTGTGATCTTCTTCAGTTTTTCAGATCACTGAATTCATTGCGGAGGAGCCTGAATTAGAATCAGTAACAATAAATCTGCCAATAATCCGCAATGCTGGGACACTTGGTAATGTTACTGTTCAATGGGTTGCTACCATTAATGGACATCCTGCTGATGCTGACTTGCAGGCTGTCTCAGGTAATATTACTTTTGCCCCTGGGGAAGCCATTCAGATACTGCAGTTGGAGATCCTTGCTGACGATGTTCCRGAAATAGATGAAGTAAGTTGAACAGTTTCGTCTTCCTTGAATAGTATTAGAGTTGTGGCSTGTTATAGAAGTGGGTGAAAATGCTTGGGAGGAATGAGCCAGAAGTTCAGATTATACTTTGCTTGTAATTATTGTTGGAAGTGCCATGAATTGTTCTGCTGTATTTTTTTTTTCTCTCTTTGAGGTTGTCCAGGTAGAATTAACTCAGGCTTCCAATGGTGGTGCTATTGGGTTGGATGGAGTGGCAAATATTGTAATACCTGCCAATGATAATCCTTATGGCACAGTTTTCTTTCATCATTTCTTGTATCGAGTTCAAGAGCCACTAGAAGGAAATTTGCTTGCAAACATAACAGTCAAACGAAGGTCTGTATAGTGTTTGCTTTGTGTATAATTATTATTATTTCTTTTTTTCTCATCTTGGCTATAATTTCAACTTCATGCTATTCTCATGTTAAAGTCTTTGCATCAATTTCTTGATCTGCCAGCTCAAAACATTTTTACTTCATGTATGTTATTTTTTAGTTAAATGTCTGCTTATTAGAAATGTACATAAAATCCCTTTGTGTATCGTTTTTAATGTTTAATCATCAAATCATGTAAAGCTACACAATAGCTTATTCCTGTGATTTGAACTGAAGAACAAAATGGGTCAACCTATGTAGAGTGGAAAAAAACAAGAAAAGGAAAACAGAGTTCATACGTGTGATATCTCCTGAGAACACCTAGGAAGAAAGATGACAAGGCTGGGCAGCATTTTTTTTTTTTTCCTTCCTTGCCAACTAGAAGAGCTGGCAAGTCCTAAGAAGAGCAAGCTAATCACTAGAAGAAAATTATTTCAAATATGCATTCTTAACAGACTGCTGCTCAAACCATAAATCAAACTTGCTATCCAGTCAAAGTGGTAACTCAATTATTCTGGTACTAGCTTCAAAGAGAATGCATTTTAATGCATTATTTGGAATTTTTCAGCAATTCAGAGAGGGTCAGTAGTTTTTGTTCAGTTATTCTTAACTGGAAACATACAGAATATTAAACATACTTCATTGCTTAACATGACTGTCACCTTTATTATGTCTTTTAGTGGAGGAAGGTTTGGTGAGCTTCAGATTTTCTACAGCACTTCTGACACTGATGTTGTGGCTCTTGCCATTGAGCAAGGTCAGGATATCCTGGCCTATTATGAGTTTCCTGTACAAGGAGTCCCTGACCAATCATCTAAGACTAGAGTGAATGTATCTACTGCAGATGACCCACTGTATGCCTGTGCAACTCAGTGCCTAAAAGAACAAGCATGTTTAGCCTTTACATATTCTAGTGCCTCTGGGATTCCTTTCTGCTTTTGGCTGACATCAGAGATCAGCCCGCTAACTAATATTTCAGGATTCTGGACCTACAAGAAAAATGCCACCAGTGCATCTTCTCTCTTTAGCACACAAGCCATTGCTGGTAGTGATTATGAATCTGTTGCAAGACAGAAAGCCATGATGCTAGAAGGGGAAGAATTTGCAAATCTCACAGTTACCATACTCCCTGACAGTCTGCCAGAGTTGGATGAGAAATTCACTATATCCCTTTTGAAAGTAGAACTAATGAATATCTCAACCAGTTTAAAAAATCAGCCAACTATAGGACAGCCAAATACGTCCACAGTTGTCATAATGATGAATGGAGATGCCTTTGGAGTATTTAAGATCTACAGCATAAGTCCCAATGCAACGGAGGAAGGTCTGTATGTTGAAGTAGAAGAATGTCCTCAGACCAACGTGCAGCTAATGATACATAGAACAGAAGGCAGCCTGGGACAAGTGACAGTGGAATGGCGTGTAACTGGTGGAACTGCTGTCCCAGACATGGATTTTATAGGTGTTGGTGAGATTCTGGTGTTTGCTGAAGGTGAGGAAGGTTTTGCATTTGGTTCTGTCTTATAAAAATAAGGAAAAGCAAAAAGAGCCTGACAAGCCCTGAATCCTCCATATGTTTTGACAAGAGTGACATCTTATTCCTAGGCTAAATCTCCCTTAATGCTCAAGAAAGTTATGCCTAAGAATACAGCTGGTTTTTAGCATATAGCATTATTTTGCAGAACACTCACTGCATCTTCTCTAATAAAATTTCTCACAGCATGATACTAAAAGATAATGAAAAACATAAATATCTAAGGCTTTTTCCTTTTGATAAATATTTCAGTGTGCATTATAAAAATTTCATTTACATCAAATAAATCAGGAGTAATAATGTRGAAGATAGTAATTCCATTAAGAATAATGGAAATGAGAAACAGGCCAAAGTCAGCTTTTCTTAGACTCCAGTGAAGTACCAATTTTTCCAAAATAAATAAATAAATAAAATTAAGAAAAAAGAAATCTATATTAATGACTGCTGCTTTCTTTCACTAATTAACTAGATTTTTGAAGTAATAATGTCCTTTTTTAATTCCAAGATTGTATTAATTTCATAAGATACAACAGAGCATGTTTAAAAAATTTACTAGCAGGACAAATGTGTCACTGGCAAACTGCTTAAATACAGCAGGGCGTGGTACAGATTTATTTTATATTTTCAAAGTCTAAGTTGACTGAACAGATAGTTTGAAAGCAGTTTTTGGAGTGTAGTAAAGATTGTAGTGTGCTAACTAAGTTGATAAATTACCTAAACTCAAAAGAATGGTTACCAACAGTGATTTTTGAGGCAGACGTGTAATTACAGTAGTTGTTTAAGTTTAGCACAAAGCTTTAAGAAGTATTTTAAAAGACCATTTAGAAAGTAATGCATACTTATTCTGTAAATTGTGTATTCTCATAATTATGATAATTCTCATAATCATAAAATGTACTTTGGTTATGCTTGTGTGCTGAGCAATAAAATTGTATTATAAAATTTGATGGATTATATACAGGTAATTAATAGTATTCACAAGTTATATTATTGTTCTTTGATAGTCCAGAAGGCGAATAGCTAACAGTGATAGGCCACTGTTATGCATTCCCTAGCCCAGTAAATGTATTCAAATAGAGTTCATAGTGCATTAGAGAGCTTATGTACTTGGTAACTTTCTTTACAAGAATAATATTCCCCTTTTCTAAGTTAAATTATAAAGTCAGAGAATGTGTAATGCAAATAAAGAATTCAGAAATAACTCCTACCCTGTTATTCTGTACATAGTACATTTAATAATAATCATTTTGGCCTAATGTGACCTCTTTGACAGTAATTGATTGAATAAAACCTCATAATGGTATTAAGTAACTTACTGAAAGATAAGTAAATACATATGCTTCATTTGTTCTTTTAATATTTTTTAAAGCATTTGCTATCAAATGAGATGATTGTCTTCTTTTAAAAGGTGATTTCTGTGGGCACATATATGAATGCATTCTTCTCCTTGTAGGGGAAACAAAAAAGATGGTCACATTGACCATTATAGATGATGCAGAGCCAGAGGATAAYGAAAGTATCATAATCAGCCTGGTCCATACTGAAGGAGGAAGTCGGATTCTGCCCATTTTTAACACTGTCACAGTGATTATTTTGGCAAGTGACAACGTGGCAGGAATTATTAGCTTTCAGACAGCCTCAAGATCTGTTATTGGTCGTGAAGGTGGGTTCTTCTTTGTGTCAACCACACTTGAGTTTTTTAACGTCAGCTTCCATCTTCACGCTTTCTGTTGATAGCAACTCACAATGATTATATGTTTCATTGTTCAGAGAACATCAGCAAACAGCAAATAACTACATACTTGGCCTGAATTTCTTTGGATTTTAAACTTGCAAGTATAGCACTTAAAGATTTGTGGAAAGCATATGTAAACCATTTTCAAAACTGTTTTATGTTTCATCAGCAGTGCTTTCCTTTCTTTGAAGATCGTCCCTTGCTTTTGCTGGTATTCCTTCTCAAAATGCCTTGTAACTTTTATTGTCTTAATCATTTATGCCAAAATTCTGGATCTGGATATAATTCCTATCATACACACCTCTATTAATAGTTGTAAGCAAATGTCATCTATCGATGACTTTAATTCACTTTAAGTCTTCTGGAAGACATTCCCACAAAAGGATTAGGATCATCTTTTCCCTTCTTCTTACTTGTGAACTTGCTGTTCTAAAATTTTTTATTTAGGCTTTTTTTATGGCAGCTAGTTCAAGACTAGAACAAATCTTGCTGTCATCACTGTCACATGACATTTGAGAAAGAACAGTAATAATTTGAAAGGGAAAAATCTGCTAATATTTTAAAGAGCACTTTGCATTATCTAAGGTTTGATACGGTTTTGTGTAGGATGATGGTGATGTTAATGGTAATTACTTTGAGAGGCCTCTGTTGGAATCTGGAAGTGGTTACAGTATCATTTTTCTCTGACATTTGAATGGAGGGTGAGGAAAAGTTACCAAAACAAAATTTTGTTCTCCTGCAATGTGTGCATTGCATTTTGTGGTTGGTGGGATAAGAGTCTTTCTCTATCAAGTGTTCCTTCTCTTCCCCTCCCTGAACATGAAAGGACATTGTAACCTTTGGGTTTTCATCTGGATGGTTTGTGTTAATTCTGTGCYGGTGTGTGTGTGCGCATCCTTTATTCCTCCACATTAACAGTTCTGATCAGCCTGTCAAGCCAGCTGCAATCTGACAAGCTAAGAAGAGCTGTTAACAAGCATGAGAAATTAATGCAAACTGGCTCAATCCCAAAGGTTACGATGACCCTGAACGTTTTCCACTGCTTAAATGTTGTTCATTGCACAGTAGCAAATGTTGAACATCTGGAACTGAAGTACTCTGTTACAGTTTGGAAATAACTGGACTCCAGTTTTTCCAGTTTGTGAAGAAAATGCATTGGCTTGCAAAAAAACAACACAAAAACCGTACTGAGCCCTTTGTTAAAAAAGAGCAAGCTATGGCTATTAGACGACAGATTTTAGTGTTGTTTTCCRCTCTTACTATCCAGACTTTCTTGTTTTGAAAACAAAATTTACCAAATATAAATCCAAATATCATTATCTTTTATTATATTTTTSAACAATTTTGCTATCAAGTATATGTACATTATTTTCAAGATGTAAATGTTTATCAGCTTATTCAGAGTAGGTAGTGCTTTTTAGTATGGATAGGGGCTTACAACAGTTGTATGGCTATGACTATATTGCAGGAGTATGCACTGCATTGGCTTGAAATAATGAGGACAATGTTGTATTGAAATACGCTTTGTCTTATTTGTGCATTTTGCAATGGTACTAAAGTAACCAGTTTTGTGTTAAGTATTTATTTGTTTGCAATGGTTGTGCAAAATTCTCAAATAGGATAGACTGGATTTCAGTGCAGTGTTAAACAACATGGTAAAACAGTCTCAGAGGAACCCATAAACTGGGACTGTACCCTCAGATATCTGACTGTAGAAACAGACTACTTGTGATGTCAATAAATTTTTAATTCTTTTATCCTCTTAGGATCAGCATGGACCAACTTAAGACAAAGGTGTGAGCCTCAGTATACCTCTAAGGCTTAACTGAAGTTTGAAATGATGAGGCTTAAAGAAATATATATTTATTTGGAAATTGATTTGCATAGTTCTTGTGTTATTTCTTTAGCATTATTGATACTGTCTTTTAATGAATTATATTAAGGTCTCTGGAAATTAATAATCTGTAAGTCTGTCATTGATGGCGAACATACATGGATCTCTAATGTTTCCATACTAAAAAGAAACATATCTAGAAAATGTTCAAGTTTTTTCTGTCAGCTTGAGCTGTGCAATACTGCCCTATTATATAATATAGGAGAATAGCAAGATACTGTCCTAACTTGACACACTCTAAATTACATGAAAAAATTGACCAACCCAAGCTAATCTCTGTGATTATGCCATGGAGTGTGAAGCCACATAACCCCATATCTTCTCTTTCATTTTCATAGATGTACCACCATGAACTCAGAAAAAGGTTTGAGTGCTTCCCAGTAGCTTTGGTTCTAAGCATGTGTGCAAGACAAATCAGAAGTTGTTTAAATCAAGTCTAAGGCAGACCTAATGCTACGATACTACATACAGTGCAACAGACTGAACCATTGTGTGCTTATTTTCGTGAAGCAGAAAAAGCAGTCATGATAGGCCACACAAACTGACTTGCAACTGGATCCATCTGTTACCTAATTTTTCTTCTCTTTTCTTAGATAAATGTAGGAATCACGTGGACCATAGATGGAATTATTCCCAGATTTAGCAAAACTGAAAACATTTCATATCAGTTTATATGAGATAAATTAGTAAGAAGGACATTTTTAGTGAGTTGGGAATGGAACTGTTTGTCAAATTTCTGTTTCTATATCACTAAAATACACGTTGACTTTTTTTTTTAGTTATGTTCATTCTTCGGTAAGCAAAAAAAATCTCATGTATTATTATTTCCAAGCATCTCAGTATAGTAGATTTTTACACGTTTCATGCCTTTGAGAAGCCAATGCAATACTGTAGACTGTATGTACTGGCAAACTCAAATAACATGCACCTGAAAAATGCTGTTGAAATGCATATGCAATACACTTACGTATTATAAATAAGCATCTGTGTTACAATGTAAATGTATAATATCATTATTTTTACATACTGATATATTGATATGTTAATCTCTTATGTCCACATTTAAAATATGTGAGTAGTAATCTTAAAATAACATATAACTTTAAAAATTGATTTTCTAACTTTTATGAAGATTTTGAAGGAGTTTGCTCTTTTTAATTAAATTGTCTTCGGGGTTAAATATTATAAATGTGGAAAGTGTTATATTTGCTTTTTAGGTGTCTATTGTCAACTGGTACTGATATTTTCAGAAATTATCAGAAATTGTTAACATTTTCTGAATGTTCTCTTTTCTAACACTGATAATGTTTGTAAGTTTAAACTCACATAAATGGATTTTAGAGGTTAACTACAAACATTTTTCTGCATGCATTACATAAGGTCATGTGAGTTCAAATATTAGGAAAGTATATATTCCTTGCCAAGTGAACTGTTGTGGAAAATTAGCTGTGTTATAGCTGGTACATACAGCATTTACTATTTTGTGTGGTTTACAATCCAGTATTGCTCTGTGTGTGTGCGTGTTTTGATGGGTATTTACTTTGTAGGTTATTCATCTTCAGCAAGTTCCCTAATATAATGATAGTTCTTTCCAAGGTTTATCGAAAAACAAACAAAAAACTCTCCAGAGCTTAAGTTTAGATTTTTCTGTTCAATTTTAAGAGTGGATATGTTGTATGCTTACAATGAAGCTTACTATCAAAGATATGAATGACTCTCAAAAAATTATTTTAATTGAGTAATGCATGTTTTTGACTTCTAATTTTTATAACTGTTGTATAGAAGAGGAAATCTTAAAACATTGTGTCTCATCCTTTATTCCTAGGAGAACAACTGCAGTTTCATATCCTTAGAACTGCCCCAGGACTGGGAAATGTTACTGTTGAGTGGAAGATTGTTGGCCATCGTGTAAAACAAAATTTTGAAAATTATTCTGGAACACTCTTTTTTCCTGAGGTAAGACTATAAACAAAGCTAATAGCTAAAGGAAAACATTGTATTTAGAGTTGAGCTGAGAACGGCTGTATGCTTTTCTAACAGTCCTCGTTTCTTGACCTGATTATTTACTTGTTCCCCCATACTCTTTGAGTTATAAACTGGAGAGAGTTTATATTCTTTCGTATTTAACTTAAAATGTCTTAAAGGAGTCATTCAAAATACTTATGAAATAGTAGTATGCTTGTATTTTTTACAATAATGACTAATCAAATTGTCATTAAAATAAATAGGGGTCATTGAATACAACATTATATGTTTACTTGCTGGATGACCATATTCCTGAAGAAAAAGAAGAGTATCAAATCATCCTATATAACGTCAAAACACAAGGTAGTGGAGAACTATAGCATGCTGTATCTTAAAAATACCATTTAAGAGTATAGTATTTTTCGTATATCTTAATTTTGGAGGTGTAAGACTAAACTGTGACTGATGTAAAATGTTAAGTTCACTCCTATTTTATAAGAATCAAACTTATTTTAATATAGGCGTGTCTGTACATGTGCATATATATGCATACATATATGCATGCGTGCGCACACGTATGTATTACATATATGTGTGTGTGTATGTATATATATATACGCATATATATATGTATATGGAAATGTTAGACACATGACACTATTTCCCCACAGTTTTATCAGAACTTTTCTTAGGTTATTGGTCACTCTTACAATGTTCTGTTGGCACCAAAACTGATATTAGTAATATATCAGATGTCCCAGTTAGCACTTTAGCAAAGTAACGTACCTTACCATGCCCCAAGCAGATTTTCTGATTTGTCTCTGAATTCAAGGAGATCAGAATATTTTATTCTCACCATTTAAATTAGGTTGACAGAAGAAGCTCAGTCAAATTCTACAACCCTACTGAACTTTTCTGTATTAAAATGCAATTAATGCCTAAATCCCATACTAACTTGGTATGGATTGTATTGCTGCTTCTGAACTTTCTAAAATCATTTGTTGACTCGTCATCCATGAAGATTAGCATAAATTGATACATCAGCAGTTATTCACGAAGGCAACATTTAGCCTAAGAGATATCAATTGCCTTAGCATGCTCTATACCCAATTGTAAGGCAGTAATTTCTTAATGATTGAGAAATGGAAGCTAATTTTAAGCTTTCAGAGTTGCTTCCTTGCCTATTGATTTTAAGAAAATCAATATATGAGACTGGCCCAATAAGTTTGCTCATTTCTTAGTACATGTTTATGATTTTATACTTAGAGCATATGTTTTTTACTGTGATTGTATGTTTCTATACTTGCTTTGAAACATAAATACTTGCTTTGAAACATAAATAACGTAAATACACATAACTATATATATTGTACTACATACAATATATGTACTACATACATGTAATACAGTATGTATTGTACTACACTGTCCATAAACTTTAGTGAGCACATTTGAACTGTTTTTTTACTGTTATTTGAGTATAGTAATAATAATATAATGAAAAGAAAGTATTTGCCTTKCACTTTATTCCCATTGATACTTTTGCAGGAGTTTCTTCAACCGGAGCTGCTGTTTTGGATAGTCAAGGATATCAGGCTGTTCTGACAGTAGAAGCTAGTGATGAGCCACACGGAGTCTTGAATTTTGCTTCCACATCCAGGGAAATTTTAATTCCAGAGGAAAACAAAACTATTCAGCTCTTCATTAACAGAGAATTTGGATCACTAGGTTTGTATATTAACTTCAAGAGGAAGGAAGTTATAACTGCTGGACTCTTGTTTTGGTAGTCATTAGGCAAATGAAATCTAAAGCAGGGAKCCTAGAAGGTTTGGAAATCTTGGATCCAGTTGATATTTTCAGAACTTCTAAGCTCCTTACTGCAGGTCTGGAGACTTAAGAGTCAGTTAAAACCAGAGCCATAGTCCTCATTTCCACATCAAAGAATCTGGAAGCTGTGATGAGGCTAGGCGTCCATTAAGATGCTACCTTTATGTCTAATGAGTGTCTCAGTGTTAGTCTCTCCAGAAGAAATAAAAAATGCATGAGAAAAGGATTATGTATAGAGTGATCTGTCTGTGTATTTCTCCTCTGCACTTCAGGAAGTTGGCAGTTAGGAACTTCCTGTGAAGTTTCATCCAGACCACTGAATTCAATTTATCTGTCTTCTCTGAAAAATTCTCATTCCATTTTGAACCATTTTATCTTTTAGCATTCATAAAATTCCACAATTTGATAATGTACCGTGTGCAAAAATATTTTCTTCTTTTCTAAAACTGTTGACTGAGAATTTCAATTTATCTTCTGAAAAMACATGTACAGTCATTACCTTTTTATATTTTTATACCACATTTAGACATCTGATAATCCTCCCTCAATTTCTTCTGCTATATCTGTTTTGTAATGAAGTGATCAGTTACAATTAATATACAAGATATGAGCACACCATAGATTTATAGTGTCAGACATTTTAATGACATTTCTATGCTTTCCCATTTCTTTTTTAATCTCAATCTATATTGTATTTTACGTTTTGAACAATACTCAAGAAACTAACATTTTAAGATACCTGTCAATTTTAATTGTAACACTCTTAAGTGAGTGGTAATCCCTAAAAAAGTCCATCACTAACTATTTAGAATCAAGACTCTCTTATCTCTTATATTTTATTTCACACAGACTAGCTTTGAATTTCATTTGTCATTTAATCTGCAGTATCACTTTCTTTACATTTTACTGCTTGACTCACCCTGACAGATTTATGAGGCATGGCTTTACTCAAAAAAAAAAAAAAAAAGTCACATTTAACCTTTCCCCTTGGTAACATTTTCCAGTGTCTCCTCTAACTCTATTCTGTATTGAAGTTTGTATGAGCCTACCTAGGAGGGAAGTTAGATTTATTAAACTATATTTTCTGTCTTCAGAGCCTTTCTTAGATTATCAGTCTTGCAATGTTCTATTTCCTTTGGCACCAAAACTGATATTAGTTTTGTTTGTATTAGTTTAGTCATTAGATGTACTAGTTAGTACTTCGGCAGTATAATATCTGAAGTCTACAGCACCTCAGATCTGAATACATTTGGTCCTAATGATTTGTGAATCTTGTGATACTGGACAAGTCGGTAAAGCTCACTGAAATCAATAGTGAATTCCCTTTGGCTGCAATGTACTTTGTATTAATCTTTTAATTCTTCTGTTCTGCAGTTAGTCTTTTCATTTTGCAGATTAGCATTTGATCTCTTTTCTTTTTCTATGTCAGTGAGAGTTACATAAGAATTGAAAAAAAAAGATTTTTTTTTTGTCACAAATTAAACAGGTACTATCAATGTTACATATGCAACAATTCCAGGATTGCTCACTTTAAAGAATCAGACAGAAGTGACTTTGGCTGAACCAGGAACTGATTATATATCTGTTTCTGGATCACTGATTTTAGAGGAAGGAGAAACATCAGCTGCCATAAATATTACTGTTCTAGAGGTAAACTTTAAACCTTTTAATCCTATACAGTTCTTCAAATTGGGAATATTTTGGAACCTAAAACTTGCACCCTATACATTATTTGAAGCTAAATATTAAATATAAGGGTGGGTTAGAAAGATGGTTTTAATCTCAATTTTAAAAGGGAACAGATAATCACAGAAAGCAGTTCCACTTACGAATAAATGAAATTAAGCTCTCTGATTAAAGCTTTACCAATAAATATTCAGAGCAGTGTACTTCATTACCTGCATACTGATATGAACCTGTTGTCACAAGTTCATCGTTTTTCCTGGTTGAGGTTTAATGCCTTTGAAAGTGGGCAGAAAATTATGTGTAGGAATAATTCAGTGTTTCTGCAGTATCTTTCTCATGAAGTATTTTACTTTGTAATTTTTTCAAGATAATCAATTTCAGACCCAACAAAAGTATTTCAGGAAAACAGAAAAATAAGTGAGTTCTAGTGCTCATTAATATTACAGACTTTTAGTGGGTTGTTTTTTGGTGAGTTCTGTGGATAATTCTTAAAGGAATATTGAGAAGGATATATTGTGTTTGTCTTTTGCAGGATGATATACCGGAGATGCAGGAATTCTTCTTGGTTAATCTGTCTTCAGTGGAACTCATCATGAACCATTCAACTTCATTCCCACCTAAGCTAGGTATAACTTAAAAAATTATCTTTGTTTTTCCTTTTCTTTAAATTATATACATGTTATAATACTCCAGGAGACTATCATAATCACACTTATTTACTAACTAGACCAAGATGACACAGGATTATCTGAAAAAAATTATAGAGCATTAGATGTATTCATTATTACACTTACATTTCTTACAATTTTTTAGGCTCTGGAAAAAATATTGAATAATTTTTACAGAGGAGTTAGTAATTATCAGCTGAAAAGCACCATTATCTGAAAAGTTTTATTAGCAGTGTCTTCATCTGATTTACCTTTCCTAAGTACATAATAGAAATAAAAATGTCAAAAAATACTTTGTGGTAAATAGTTAGTTCTTAGTTAATTCTTTTATAAGTCTGTTTTTAATTCTACTTTTAGGAATCCTATAGCTTTTCTAATATTTCAGTGATCTTCATTTATCATTTGCTTGGTTAACTCCTCATTCTGCTTCCTGTGAATTCAATAGCAAACACCCTACTGGCTTTTAATGACAGTTGAATTAACCTGTAGTATTGAAGAAATAGTTGTATTGCTTATTTCTAACACCTTTGACTCTCCTCCCTTTTCTCTGCATGCCTATAGAAGTGACTGAGTTAATTCGTTACAGATTGAAAGGTAAACTGCAAGACTGTTTGTTGATTTGTAGAGACTAAGCTGTGATTAGTTTACTGACTGTGAAATACAAGCATAAAAAGAATAACATGTAAATACAAAGGATTCACCTGAATTAAATTGTGTTAGGTGCTGTATAGTCTCACCTTCCCTTGTAACAGTTTGGCAGTCTCCTTGAACTGTTATTATTTAACCTTGGACTGCACTAGGATTTGAGCTGAACAGATAATTTCTAACGCATGAGACAGAAATTTGATGATAAAATGACACAGTGAATTCTGTTATCAGACAATTTTCTTATTTTTCCTGCTTATATACTTTGATTTGTTACGAATGAGAATTTAGCTCCCTTTGAATGCAATGCATTTGTTTTGGATTTCTAGCAATATCTTACTCTGTACAGGATATTTGAAGTATTTCTAATGAGGGATCTAATATCAAAAGAAATGACTATTCCACACAAGATACAGGTATATGCAGTCAATCCAGTGCATCCGAAGAGTATTGCATACAGTGCTCATGGCATGGTCGTTGGTGTATAGTAAGTCTGGTATGTCTGTGATCTAGCAAACACATTGGGCTTAATTAACCACTTTCTGATTTGAGATTTCACTGACATGGAGCAGGAACAGAAAGCATATAGTTACGTTCTTTTGTCCGTGCTCCTCCTGCTCTCATCTTCTAGAGAAGGCGGAAGAAACAGCTTAACTCAAATGCAAAAGTGCAAGTAATGAAAAAAAAGGAGGAATGATGAATAACTGAGAATGATAAATAAGAAAAAAAAACAAAGGTTATGAACACAAGAAAGAGCTAAGCATGAGCAGGGAGGAGAAGGTGGAGAAAAGTAGTTGGCAGAGAACCGCTGCAGATCCTGGGTGTGCAGATCTGACTACAAAGCAACATGGAAAATGGGGATAGGAATGAAGCAGAAAGATCTGTCATTGCTAGCACTCCCTCAGGATTTCTGAACCTCAGTAATGTTTCTGCTGCCTGTCACTAAGTTTCACAATTATTGCTGACTTTCATCTCTACTTTGTAATGATAGATTTAGATTCCTGGCAATAACCTTGTATTTTTATGCAGTTTAACTGAATTGATAGAGAGAAATCTTTGCTGTGAAACTAAATATCTAAATAATACAAATCTAGAATATATTTGCTACAGAATCATTTTATGCTGTCAATCTAGTTGCAGAAGTTGGCATTCTTCATTTCTTTTTAGGTCTTACAAAATGTAAGTTGAAGTAAATTAAGATAATCATTTGGTGCTGTGGTCTGAACAAATCAAGGCTTTGTTTTCTCAGAAAAATCAAGTTGCAGCTGTCTGGTTTTGGCATCTGAAATCAGTGGACATTTCTTACACTAATCTATTATTCAGTATTTTCATACTGCAATATGTACTAATACCCCCAATCTTACAGGATTACTGTGAGGATACTTATAAATACATATATCACAGAATCACAGAGTCATAGAATGGTTCAGTTTGGAAGGGACCTCTCGGTCTTCTAGTCCAATCCCCCTGCTCAAGTACGGACACCTAGAGGACAATGTGCAGGACCATGTTAGGATGTCTTTTTAATATCTCCAAGGGTAGAGACCCCACAACCTATTCCAGTGCTCTGTTACCCTTACAATAAAGAAATTTTTCCTTATGTTCAGCAACAGAGTGTTACAGTGCATAGTAAAAGAGAACAGCCCACAAAGAAATTATTCTATATTAGTAGCAGAATCTGAAATGTATGCCATTAAGGTTTATGATTAGGCACTGGAACATGAATAGAAGATAAAACACTGAATCATTTCTTGTTCATTGTCCCTTCATACCCTAAATAGCACAGTGTGAAAAATGTTGAATGTTGTCATAATAAATAGGCAAAATAAAGATGAATTAGGATTGCATGACAAATCCTGCTTTTGGTATTTCCTAGCTTTTCTGTGCTATATTTGCTATATTTTGCTTTCCTAATGTTCTTTAGCCTTTTCTTTCTTTCTTTTTTCTTTTTTTCTTTCTTTCTTTTTTTTTTTTTTTTTTTTTTTTTTTTTTGGGTATGCATTATTAAATGTAACAGTGGTAATTCCAGGCATGGTGTTAATAGTAGTTCCAGTAAAGTATTAAGGACATGTTTTCCTCAGAACCTTTCCAATTACCTTGTTCACTCCCATTTTCTCCTCAACATTCTGGAAACAGAAATTCACATGTTTTATCTATAAAGTTAGAAGGAATTTAAGAAATGCTTCTATGATTCTTTAAAAACATGAAAGTAGACTTTCTTGCTCTTTCATTTTTGTCTTTCTGTTTTCTATTTTAGATTCAGAAGGTTTAGCTTCTCAAATTGTTATTGATGCTAATGATGGAGTAAGAGGAGTAATTGAATGGGAAAGTACCAAGTAAGTGTCATTTTCCTTGAAGAACTTACTCCATGTCAGTGGTTGGGTTGCCTCATTATTTCCTCTTTCAGTTAATGGTGACGTTCCATTAAAAAATAGGATCAGATCTTTGAGATGGCAAAGGATTGTTCAAGTCAATAGAATTAGGAAATGAAGGATGGATAACTCCCACACTGAAAACCAACATTTAATGTATGTTTTGTAAAAGTTCTTTTGCTACCACAAATACACTTCCACTGCTGTCATTTTATATTATGATCTTGCCTAATTTCCTCAGCCTCCATCCAGTGTTCCAGCTTCTGCATCCATCTAAGCAAACACATTGGCATCTCCCATTTCTTTTTCTCTTACTAATTTCCAGGAGCTAGGAAGAATGCGTCCATGAAAGTAGATATGTTTGTATGGCTTTTCTTAATCTGCCACTGATAATCAGGAAAAAAGCACAAGCTCCCATAGCTTAACTCCATTTAGAGACAAAACAAAGGTAAAAAGGTTGTTTTAGACAACTACTAATACAGTAATTATGCTGTTTTGATATAAGATGCATGAAGTCATTTGAAGTGAAAATGAAATAGCAGTCTGCCTTTATATTCAAAAGAATACCATCCAACAAACCCTGAGAATTTTTCTTCCTTTTTATTTTAGTTTTGAAGTTAATGAAACTCAGAGGAATCTGACAATAATGGCGTATCGAAACAGAGGATTATATGGCAATGTGTCTTTGTTTTTTTATGCCCAAAATTTGGAGGCACAGCTGGGTTTGGATTATAATGTGACCTCAAGGGTAAGAAGCAAACTCTGTGTGCAGTAGTCATTCCTTCAGCTTCCTCAAAAGAGTATCTTCTTGATTATTCTGCAGAATGATCAATAATGTAGTAGAAGCACTTACTTCAGTTGCTTCAGTCATCCAAATAGAACAAAATCTAAATAGTCTCTCTATTCTTATTATTTCTTTCATTTTTAAATATTAAAATATTTTAAATGTAAATGCATTTTAAGCTTTCAAATATCTATCTCATAATACTGCTTAGAAACATTAGATTTTTTTCATAAAAGATTTTTTTACAACAGGGCTTTCAAAGTAAATGCTCTTGTTTGTCCTCATTTTGCAACAAAATGAACTTTTAAATTTCATTTTCAAATGATTTATGAGAGACATTGGGAGTATGGCTCTTCTTGTCTTCTATTCATTCCTATTTAATAGAATTGTATATACCTTAACTGAAAAGTTCTGTGTACTTATTAACTGTTGTAAGAGTTCAATGCTTTGTGTTCAATGTTGTGTTCAATACCAGACTCTTTTTTTTGCTGATGGAGAAAGACATAAATCTGTTGATGTCATGATTTTTGATGATGATATTCCTGAAGGTGATGAGAAATTCCAGTTAATTTTAACAAATCCCTCTCTGGGGCTGGAGTTAGGGGAGAACACAACAGGTAAGATTAAGATTATTCTTCTGAATAACCATCTTTCAGAAACTACCATTGCTCTACTTTGTAGATCTTTAAAATTTCCTGAAAAGCTCTTAAACATCACTAAGAAATTTATGCAATTAACAAGATCATATGTAAAATAAGAGATTAAAAAGTAAGAAAATGATCTTTCTAATAAGTATTACCGCAACAAACTAAGGCCTTTTTAAAGGTGATTATAATATTTTTCAAGGAGATTCTAGATTCTTCCTATATAGTCTCTTCAGGTAATATCACAAGCATATAAATATTCTGTGTATATATACTGAAGTGATGGGAACATGAGTATTTGGTGTTGGAAGTGACCTCTGGAGATCATCTGGTTCACTGCTCCATTAACACAGGCTCAACTTGAGCCAAGTCCATGACTACGTCCAATCTGATTTAGAGTATCTTTAAGGATGGAGACTTCACAACCTCTTTGAGCAACCTCTTTCAGTGTTTGATGACCCCTTACAGTAAAAAAGCTTTTAAATTTTTTTATTATTTTTTTTAAATGTTCAAATGGAACTTCCTGTGTTTCTGTTTGTGCTCATTGCCCTCTGTCGTGTCATGGGGCACCATTGAGAGGAGTTTGGGCTGGTCATCTTTACACGCTCTCATCAGATATTTATAAACATTGATAAAATTTTCCTTGAGCCTTCTTTTCTCCAGAGTGAGCAGTCTCAACTCTCTCAGCCTCCCCTTGTATTAGAGATACTTTAGTTACTCAGTCATCTTTGTAGTCGTTTGCTGGATTTTCTCTAGTACATCCATGCCCTCTGGTACTGGGGAGCCCAGAACTGGACACAGCATTCCAGATATGGCCTCACCGGGACTGACTGGAGAAGGATCACTCTGTTGAAGTGCTAGCAACACTCCTCCTAAAGCAGCCCAGGATGCTGTTGGTTTTTTTGCCATGAGGATGCATTGCTGACCCATGTTCCAATTCTTGTCCACCAGGCACCCCAGGTCCTTTTTTGCAAACTTGCTTTTCAGTCATTTGGCCCCCAGCCTGTGCTAGTGCATGGGGTTATTCCTCTCCAGGTGCAGGACTTTGCACTTCCCTTTAAGAAGCAGGATGGATAGAGAAAGAATGGATTTGTATTTATATGTATTTTTATCAGTATGTATGTATAATTATAACTTATAATGTTAATTAAAGAACATTTCCATTATTTATTTCTCAAAAGCTACAATTACTATTCTTGCCAATGATGATGGCCATGGAATTTTGTCGTTCAATAACAGCGATCGCTTCTTCCTAAGAGAGCAAACAGCTCTCAATTGGATGGAAAGTGTTGCAGTATTAACCATTATTAGAGAGCCTCCTCAGGGGATATTTGGCACCGTGACTGTTCAATATCTTGTAAGTGAAGTTAATTCATCAGAGGCGTCGGTGGATTTGACCCCTTCTCAAGGATATATTGTGTTGGAAGAGGGAGTTAGATTCAAGGTAATATGGAAGTACTTGTCACAAAAGAAGTGAAGGAGGCTTTTTTGAAATTGTTGGGAAGAATTCAGAAATGTTTGTGTTTTGTCTTAGATTTTTTTTTTATCTTTTCCTTCATTCTCAAAGGAATCAGGAACTGTGACTGATTTCTTCTCATTATCTTATGTAGAAATGCAGAAAAATTATGTTTATCTTTAGATACTTCTTTCTTTGTAATAGCTGAAATAAATTTAAAACATTACAGTGTGTAGATTATGTTCATGCTTAGGAACACTTCCTTGTACTTACTCAAGAGGTAGCTGAAACACAAACTTTAGACCAAATACTTCCCAGGAGTTATAGGGTAGAAATAAAAATCTCACTCTGTACCCTGATAATTCAGTTGATCTGAACAGAATAGAGTGTGCTGTTACAAATGCAAAAAGTTTGCCATGTCTTAGGAATAGAAAATGACTCACTGCCTCTTTACTGGTCCCCACAAAAATGTCATCTAGAAAATGAAAGACCTTGGAGTGAGCCTGCTTAAGTTTGTGAAATCCTGCCTCTTCTAAAGTTTATTGGCAATTTGTTTATTTTTGTCAGGTAAGGTAGTGTCAGAATCTGGTTAGTATATTATGGGCAATGGGGTATAATCTGAAACAAACACTTCTTGGAAACTCAGGTTTTCAGTTTATGAACTTTTGGAACCACAATGCAGCAGACCTGTAGTAAGTTGGAGACTTCTTAGAATAGTCCCTAAATAACATTTATTGCAGAAGTAAACAAGGATCTAAAAGATCATAAATTTCAGATAGTAGAGTAACAGATGCCTCATTACTACTTTTACCTTCTCAGTAGCAAAGCTTTATCTACCTCCTAACTTTTGCTTGTTTGGGTAGTGGAAAGGATGACAGTGAGCACCAAATGAAAGTGAAAACATTGACCTCTGTCTAGATTACTCTCTGCTAATTTGAGACCACCTTGAGAGGACCCTATCATCCAGAGTGGTGCAGGAGAGGAAAGAAGCAAAAAGAGCAAAAACAGTTTTGTTATTTCAAATATGCCTCTATTCTTGCTACAGTCCTTGCCCATTTTACCTATTGTAAATGTTCTGCAGCAATGAGCATAGCTGCTATTTATTAAAATCCCTATTTTTAATTTCTTCCAAGCACCGATAGTGGGCTTGTCCTGTTGCCCTGGTACTAATTCAGTTGCAATACCAACTTAACTGAGCTGCCTGAGGGTATCATATAGTCATGTGATGACTGTGAACTACAAAACAATGTATGGAATAAGTGAAGATCAGAAGTATGAAAAAAAATGAAAAACTATGAAATTGCAGAGATGAGAAGAAGAGATAAAAGAGAAGAAAAAAAATGCTCATCTTACTGTTGCGCAAATGAAGGCCACCAGAATGACTTTAGAATGGTCCTTTAGCTTGAACCCTCCTTGCCTCAGTTCTCTTCTGTCTTCTCCAATTTCAAGAGCTTCTTCGGTGTGATCCAGGGCCTTACAGTGAAAGAATAGGAACATAGCATTATATGATAGAGTTAGTGCATTATTAGCTGTCATATTTCAATGACTTTTTGTTTTATTATTAGACATTGCACATTTCTGCATTACTAGATGAAGAACCAGAAATGGATGAGCACTTTGTTGTTACCCTCTTCAATCCAACTGGAGGAGCCAGACTAGGCACGAGAGTGGAAACTATGATCACAATATTACAGAACCAAGCTCCACTAGGACTTTTCAGCATCTATCCAGTTACAAATAGGTACTGTACATTGATTCAGTTAGAAGGRGATAGTTTTTCATATTCAGTAGAGATGGTATTTCTCTACAACTTTGTTTTCAATTAATCCTTTTCAAGAAACAGATACACAGCAACCCTGTTTAAAAACATTTGAAAGTTTAAAATGTGCAGTGTCTGTCATACACCATTGTTCTATAAAAGAATAGAAAAACACTTAAAAATATTGTTCTTCATCAGAATTGTCAATTTCTATATGGATTTTTTTTCATAATGCAATATTTCGTTTGTTTCAAAATATTCCACAAGTGGTAATACATGTTTAGAGCTCCAAACCTCAAATCAGTGGCCCAGGAGTCATACTTACTTTTTTTTTTTTTTCATTTTTAAGCTTGAATAAAATATACTTTCACTCAAGACTGTTTTTCAGAAACAAGTGAACCATATGGAACGACATTTTCAAAAATCCTTCTGGCTAAAGCATATATTTGATGTGTTTAATTTTCAGATTGGTTAGAGATTTTGTTGAACTGCTGATAATTTTGCTGGAGTCTTGCAATGAGGCTCACTGGGCAACCTTGATGATACAGTTAGTAGACCATCAGATAGTGAAACTAATTATTGACATTTTCTTTTTATATCTGTTGCATATTTTACAGCTGAAGTTGTACTATAAAAATCCTATTTTTATTGCAGCAATTTATATACTGTAAAACATTCATTTTTTCCTTATTACACAATTTTAATATTTAGGACAAATTTCCTCATAATTGAAGAATCGAACACTACAGTTTATTTGAAAGTTTCACGGAATAATGGTCTCAACACATCTGTGAGTGTTGAGTGGGAGACATTGTCAGATACTGCATTTGGCATCCGTAAGTTCACTTTATAAAGAGTCCACTGCTTTTGTCAAAGTGTAGATATTAACGAATAGAAGATGTAATTTTGGAATGTAAATTCATGTATTCAGATCAAATTAATTACTATTTCTGTGTGCATATTAAGGTTCAGTAGCTTGGCCGTTTAAGAGTCATCTTCTTATCAGCCATTTCTAACAGAATTTCAATAATCTCAGTTGCCCTTTTTGCCACTTGTATGAATTTTACTGTAGCTAAACTTTTCTTTAATGAAGTATGTTCTTTAATACTTGGGTATTTCTGACATAAGACAAGCTTCATGTAAACCCAGCATAGCCTTGTTGTGAAAAACTGCCGCTACACATAGTTCTGTGGTATCTCTCATTGTGCCTACTAATATGCATTTGTGAGTCTCAGACTGTAGTTGCATGAACACTTTAATCTGGTCTGAATTAACGCTGTGAGCAAAGGAAGTCATCCTTCCCTGTCTATCCACTCGTTCCCATTTCCATGCTAAACATTTTTTGTTCTGGTACAGATACATGTGTAGTTACTCACTGATTCAGGTTGAAACCAACAGGGCAGAAAAGGAAATGCTTGATTTTGAACAAGGATTGATACCCTGTCTGGCTCAGGAGCTGGTCTAACCTCTATATATAGGATTGGGAGTTTAGCTTAACTCTTGCAGTTTAGTTTTGACAACACAGTGCTTTTTTACTATGAGAGAGTCAAACAGTTCAGGCAGTTCTAAGAATCTCAGAGTTATGACTGCCTGTTATGGTGGAGGGGAGGAAGGGAACAAACAAATACATAACCTTKTAATTTCTTTACTACTTTTTTATTACTTGTTTTCTAGTTAATTTTCTCCCTAGCTAACTTCCAAAGTGAGTCATTATGAATCTTACTCATTCATAGGATCTTACTCACACATAGGATCTGCCTATGCAACATCTGTGTGCACTTGTAGTGACTGAAAAATACATTTATTGCTTAACTCTTGTTATGTCCTCATTATTATACTCTTTGCACTTTTACCAAGTGCTGAGAGACAATTTCTTCACTTCTGATATTAGGTCTGAATTTGGCAGGTAAACCATGAAAATGGGGTTGGAAAAAACCTCAAGAGTAAGCTAATATATAGTAAGTAGTATTTTCTTTTACTATATTGCAGGGGGTGGTATCAGTGTGCTGTCTGTCTTACAAAGTTTCGTGGAAGAGTCAACATCTACTTGGTGTTTCTTTACATCAGGAGAAATCCTATATGGTGTTCTGTTGCGTACACCTCCAGCTAGGTTTTCTACTGTCTACCAATGGAAGGGAGTATTTGTTCCTGTTGAGGTAAATGTTTGTACTCAAACACCAAACATGCTTGTTAATAAGGAATTCAAAATATAGTGCTTCTTTTTCATTCCCCTCTCAGAATTTCAGTATATGGAATCCTAGAAGGTGCATGGCATTCCAAATCAATGCCTCTCCCTACCTTGTGATAAGTCATGGAGAAGGCAAATGGGAAGCTTCCAACAACAGTGTGTATGCATTCATGCCTGGACGCAGACTGTTGTGGGTAAATCTATTTTACTTATAAAATAATATGCAACTTCAGTGGCATAAGTTTATCACAGCTGGTTGTTTGCTGTGTTTTCATACTTAAAATTTTTGTGGGGCAGTTAACTTGGGAAGTGGAGAAGAAGAAATTGTGGAGCAATCAAGCCATAGAACATTTTCTTAAAAATAGATCATGAATAATATTAATCTTACGGAAATTAAATCTGTATATACATATGTAAACAAACTATGAAGTGATTTACTGTCACTTCTTTTCTTGTATTTCCCTCGTAGATACAAACTCTCTTTGCTCTGTATACCAGAGATGTAAAACATTTTGCTGTGGAGGAAGAAGACTATTTGATTATTGCAAGTCATTCAAACCATTCCAGTTCCATCCAGGTTGGAATACATTCCTGTCTTCTCTGACTTTGATGTGGGTAGTTTGTTTAGTTTTGAGTTCAAGCAATGAAAGGATAATAAATCTATAAGCCTGTATTTTTGACAGTTTACTTCTGTTTGTATTATGAATTTATAGGAATGAAAATTTCAGACTTGTTAAAATTTACCAGTAATCTCCACATGAACAAATTATTTGCATCTAGTTTACTATTAATTCTAGTGTTATTTCTGCTTTGAAATTCAGTGTGTAGAACACCTATAAGAACAGAAATAGCTTATGAGCATAAAACTAGTTGTCTGAAGAGTGAACATAACTGCTTGTAGTAATGTAATTTGCCTTACAAGTATTTTCCTGCCTTAATGTGGAGACCATCTTAGAAGTGAGAAGTTCAGTATAAGTCTTTTCAATTTTTCAGCATGACATCTTATTATGCTCTCTTGGTACTAATTATATGAACCTATAAAAAAGAGATTTCTGTATTTCCATAGATTTTCCAGTGGAATAAAGACATCTTTGTGTTGCATCATCAGCTTCCACTCTATGGAGCTCTGAACGTAGCCTTGTTTCCTAGAGGAGGCTTTCTGTACCTATTAGTTTCTTTGTCAAATACCAGCCAGAACACCATCTTGTACCAGTGGTTGAATAATGAGTTTAGGAAACTTCATGAAATACCAGCAAATGATATAAAACACATGGAGGCCTGGATTTCTGGATCAGACATCTATTTAATTATTGCAAAAGGTATTTAGCAGAAAGCAAAAACTGACTTTGCTAAGTATGTGGTGATTTGTTTGATGGCAAAGGCATGTGTAGTAAAGGAGTTTAAATAGAGATTGAAGTATTACTGGGGAGTGGCAGTTCTCCCAGAAGAACCTTATCAAAGTAAACTCTGCTTTTTCCTGATAAAATACAAATAGTGCATTCGTTCTCAAATACTTATGCAGCAGATGAAGTATTTTCCCAGGAACAGTAAGAAATAACAACATCTTCTAGCTGTTGACTGTACCCCTTTCTAAGCTTTTCTAAGCTTTGTGCCATGCAGAGATCATCAGTCAGTTCATGTATCTCTTATTACGAGTATATTTTTTGGCATTATTTTCTGAACGCATTCCGTGTCTGCTGAAAAATCTGTGTTGCAGCCCATATTTTTCTTTGCAATTATTGTTTTCTTAGGGTAATGTGAATGTTCTTATATGTGAATGAATACACAAAAGCCCTTAAATGATATCAGAGGATGAATCTTACGATGGGGTTCAGTCACGCTATGGAATTATGTACCAAATAAAAAAGAAAATACGATAATCGGACTTTCTTTGTAGTTAAAACTGTCAAACTCTACCTTTTGTATGGTCACCAGTGTGTAATTTTAACTATCAGTCAAAAAATGTTTAAGTTTTATCTTTTTGCTCCTTTGCAGAATCTGGAAATTCATCTGAAATTTTTATCTGGGAGACAGGCCAGTCTACCTTTAGACTCTTTCAGTCTCTTCCGTTCCAAGCTGTAAAAGCCATCCATATATTCATGCCACCTTCAGGTTTAGGTGAGACTGAAATGACAATATTTTTTGTTCCAAACCTAGTTTAAATTGCAGAAATAAATACATATGACAAAATGAACACATATACSAGACCTTAGAAGTATTGTAATCAGTGCACTCCCAAGGGCATTTCTGGCATTACAGAGGCAATTCTTAAATATGCCACTGAAATTTTCTTTTTTCTTCTTTGCTTAATGTAGTTCATGTCCTACTAGCTGGCAGGGATACAACGGCACTGTATGCTTGGAACTCTGAAGTAAACCAGTTCTCTGTAATTTTGGAAGCGCCGTATGCTGATCATATCACTTCAGTTACTGCAAGATCTCTGAACTCCAGCAAGAGCCTAATTGCTCTGACTGTCGAATCCTACTCCCAAATTTATGAACTGACCACAATCTCTAACCAGTCAGATTTTATACCTAGGTAGGGTTTTTGTTTTTATATAACTTGTCTCACAACTCTTGCGTTTCTTTTCCTGTGATACTGTTTTTGTTACAGTGAAGAACATCATAGACTTATGTGCGTGGTGTACTTATTAACACTCGAGAGTTTTTCACAGAACAGATTTAAAATAACCTGAAGTAAAACAGGCTTACACCTGACTTTACAGCATGGTAATAAAAACCTTTATCTTCATGTTTGTTAAGCTTTAATTCAGGATAAATTAGATTACTTTCATAATTAATTTCAGTTACTCTGTGATCTATTGTTATTTTGTTTAAAACAAAAAACAAGAAAAACTTTTAAATCTGAATTACTTCTTGAGCACAGAAATAATAATTCAGACTCTGAAAATGCTTCATAAATTTACAATAGAACTTTCAAAGATCATTAATTATTATCCTCAGTTTCTAGTTATTTGACATATATGTTTTTATGCTAGTTCAGGTGAATTGATATTTGAGCCTGGGGACATGGAAGCTGTAGTAGCAGTCAATATCCTTGATGACATTATTCCAGAGGAGGAAGAAAGCTTCAGAGTGTGGCTGAAAAACCCTAAAGGAGGTGCAGAGATTGGTGCTCATGGTTTTGTTAACATAATTATTCCATCCAATGACAATGCCTATGGAGTCATTGCATTTGCTCAGGTAAATCATTAAAATATGTGTACCATTTCTGAAGAAAGGAATACTAATATACTAGAACTGTAAACCAGAGAATGTGACAGGATTGTTTTCTGAAGTTCTGTATCAACCTGAGATAATAGTAGCTTTTTAAGGCCTCTTTAGCATTGCTGTATGTGATTATCATTTTCACAGTCTGTTTCTTTTGTGAGATTTTGTAATCTTTTTTTTTACATTTAGATTAATATATGAGTTTTGTAATCTTTTTTTTTACATTTAGATTAATATATGACCTTGTTCAACCTTGTTTTACAACAAAGAAAATGCTCAGTTTTCAGATGCCATAATTATTGTCATAGAGATCAGTCACTATGGCTTGTTGATTGAGGGAATTAAATGAATTTGAAGATTCTTTTCCCCTGAAAAACATACTGATTGGGTTATGTAACAGAGTGAGAGAGTTTGCCAGAACAAAATCATTTCTTCAGATAGAATGTCAGACTGCAGGTTGTATTTGGAGTGGTTAATTCTTAAATCATCAAACACAGTAGAAATCATCCAGACAGGGTTATAGTAAATCCATACTAGAGCTATAAAACATAGAATTCTTCATTGAAATGAAACATTGCATCTGCACTTGCTTTGAAGAGGAAAAGAAGCGGCAATAAAAATACAGATATTCTATTTGTCATCTACTTAATGAAGTTTGGACACAAAATAATTTTCTTTAAAACAAAAAAAAAAGCTTTGTCTTTTAGCTTAAAATGAGAGGCTTGACATTTTAATATTTTGTCTCTGTGATACCTAGGAGTATTGAATACCTCTGAAAATTAAGTCATTTAAATTTAATGGATGAATGCATATTTGGGTACTTCATGGTAGAACAACATATTTATGTCTGATGTCGCTGGCTCACTTCAAATCCTGAGATCCCTAAAGAATCGTTATGTATAAAATAAAATAATTTTATGATTTTTCTACTTTTATCTTTTCTAGAGTTCTTTATTTAAGCAAGTTGAAGAAATGGAACACGACACCTTAATCACCTTGAATGTTGAACGTTTAATAGGGACATATGGACGAGTAACAGTAGAGTGGATAGCCAGTGGGAGCATTAGTGATGTATTTCCAGCTTCAGGAATGGTATGTAACATCACTGAAATTTGTGAAGCATTGACTGTAAATATTTTGCACAATAGGTGCAGATGTACTCAGAGAGAGAGATAGTACACGTTAAATTTGCTCAGCCTCCTGTTAATTCCTGCGTCCTGATCTTCTCTTATGAATCTGGCAATTCTGACTTCTGCCTGATGAATGATGATACCACAGCATCACTCTTGCTTTTCTAGAGCCAGATATTGCAGTGCTGTCCAGACACTAGAAAGCTGCATCTATAATATTCTGATCCTGTTTTCCTTTCTTCATGCTGTGGAATCCAGATACTGTGCCAAATAATTGGCATAGGCAGCAATTTAGGCATGCTTGCTCTTTTTCCTGCCTGTATCTATATGCTTGAGAGCTTCAGTGGCCCAGGAAGATATCACAAGCCCTAGTTTTGCCTTTTTCTGATACTTTTCAGATGTTCAACAATGTTAAAATCTGGGGTTCCTGTTAGCTAAACCTTTTGATATGCCTTAGGACCAGCACGTTCTTGGTTCTTTAGGTCAACTGTCTCCACCTTGTGGCCGTTTATTGAAAATACGAAGCCTTTTGGCCCCTGAGACTATAGAGCTACAGTACAAACCGTTGCGGGTAAAAAAGGGACAAAAGATTACAGGAATAAAGTTTACATCTGGAAATCATGGAACTGAAGTAAAATAATAATACATAAAATTCATTTAAACGAGGAAAAAGCTTTAATTTTCAGTCAAACACTGAAACAAGCTGCTCAGAGAGGTTGTGAAGTCTTCTGTCCTGGGAGACACTCAAAACCCAAGAGACATGGTCTTAGGCTAGGACCTACTCTAGCTGACCCAGCTTGAGCAGGGAGGGCTGGACCAGATGATCTCCAGAGGTCCTTTCCAACCTCAATGATTCTGTGATAATGAAAGTGTGTAGTCATTTTGCCTAAACTTAGAGTGCAGTTTTTGCAAATGAGTTTCAAAAGTTGAATATCAGTTTTTCACGCAGATAGATATTGTTGGCTTGATTATAACAAATTCCTTCTCAACTGAGTACTCAGTGTCTCTGATAATTGTGCTTCTGATTGAGAATTTGTCTCTTGTGGCCAGCACCTCAAATCATTTTGCCACATTTTGCCACATCATACCTTTTTCTCAGTGTAGCTCTTTTTTGTGTCCTTTTCCTCTGAATTTCTTACTCTTTTGTCTGTATCGTTTCGTATACTTATTAATATTCTCTTGATTTTTTTCTGTTGACAGAGTTTTACCAAAAAAAAAGGTACAGCAGAAGAAATTTGACTTTTTTTTGTGTGTGTCTAAACCTTTAGATTACATTTTCAGAAGGTCAAGCCCTGTCCACCATCACCCTGACAATTCTTGCAGACAATATTGCAGAGCTTTCAGAGACCGTGGATATCGCACTCACTCACGTTACTACTGTGGGTATTCAGGATACCATGAGAGGAGCTATCATAGATCCCCAAAGGGCGAGAGCTGTACTTACCATTTTACCTAGTGATTCTCCACATGGTATAATTGGCTGGCATGCAGAGTCTCTCTTTGTTAAAGCCATGGAGCCAGAAGGTAAGTCTGATTTTTGTCTCTTAGGAACAAATACATGTGTTCTTTCAAAGTCAGCATCACACAGCATCATGTTATTGGTTACATGATTGTCTTAATAAGTGGCATTTTTTTATACAAGCTTTTCAACAGAAATAGCCTTAAAAATACTTTACTATACCATTTTGTTGCATATATTTTGTATGCACTCTTTCACATTGCACATATCAAGTTTATCTAGTCATTCTTGTTTAGGTTTTTGGTTATTAAAGTTTTGATTTCTCGTGTTGCGTTTCTATTTAGATAAAAAGCCAAATATGCCCATTTAATGCAGTAAGTATGCTATTTGAAGTATATTTACATAAAACACATTTTTCTCATGATTGGGTCAAAAAATGAAGCACGTTTTTCTGTGTGATGGGGGAAGGAAAGAAGTGGAGCAAGGATGAATTACATTTCAAGAAAACTGTGTGTTTTTTTTTTTTTTAACATTTCATACATTTTCCATCAGACTATTACTACATTTAAAACCTCCTAACCAGTTCTATTTTAAAGCCAATTAGTGTTGCCTGGTTTTACACCTGAAAATATTGGGAAGGGATTCTGTTGGTTCCTTGCAGACAAACACACATGTGTGGGTACACACACACACACACACACACACACACACACACACACACACACACTCTCTCTCTCTCTCTCTATATGCTAAATTTTATACAGTGAAGTTTAGGATTCCAGACGTGTTCGTAGGTTTCACTTGTTAGGTAGTTTATTTAAGTGTAGTGTTTTTAGTGAATTATGTACTGACAAGATGCTAACTGTGAAGTATTATCCAATTAATACAAATGACACAAGCTACTCCTAAGTACAAAGCTATTACTTCTATTTGTTACTTCTCCAGCTGTAAAACTAGCACTTTTAGTCAGTTCTATGTTTGGCAGTTCATTGGGAAAAAAAACATGAAACTAGCTATTTTCTTGGCAATTTTCTTCTTTTTATGTTAGGATTAATAGTGACTTCAAGTCAGGCAGAGTAGTGAAACTGGAGTTTGGGGTGGGGGAAACGTTCCCCTTTTGTTCCTCTAGATTCTATCTTAAAATTCTTTCCAGTTGTACACACTGTGTGTGTTCACACCACTTGTATGCACTCAGTAGCAAGAGATACTGAATTATCCAGATACAGTATATTCGTGGTTGTGTTGCTAAATATAAAGTGTGCTCTTGACAGCAGTTCCAGTACACTGGAAAGCCCTCAGGGCAAAGGTTGAAACAATCATATCTTGCTTTTATTTTCTTTTTATAGGACAACTAAATTCAACTACTGTTACGTTACAAATTGTTCGAGAACAAGGATTCGTTGGAGATATTGCAATTCAGTTGAGCACCACGCCTAATTTTGAGCTCCCTCTCTCCAACCAAGCAACAGAGAATGAGGATTATATAATCGAAAAGAAAACAATCATTATGGCAGAAAACACAACAGTAGCTTCTGTCATAGTCACTATTTTTCCTGTGAGTAGTCTGTCGACAGCTTTAGTTATTAATGTCTTCTAGGAAAAGTGAGACAGATTGGAAGGATTCTTGCCTTGCTGGATTGTTGTCAGTTAAATAAAATTGCATCTATCTATCTAGAAGAATTTGAGTACTGGTCGCTGGGAATGAACCAGATATTTTGCTTTGTTTTTGTTCCAAAATTAATATATTAAAATGAAAAAAATATATATAAATCTCTTAGGTATCTGCTGGTTTTTCAATTATTTTCAATTTTTTTTTTTTTTTTTTNACAATAAACATACCTCTTAAGACATTTGGTCTGTAGTTTGGAAAACATTAATTTTTCACAGAAGGTATGTATATTCTTTGAGTATATTCAGAATAGAGGTATTACTTTGCAAGTTCCTAGCTTAGTTTCTGAAATCTAGCCAGCTTTCCTATAGAAATGAGAAACAATGGTCAGCCAGCAAGAATTATAGCTGCTCTTATATATTTTGAATATGACTGACAACTTCAGTTCCTCAATTTCAACAGAGGTTCTTTCTTTTACCTTTCATATGATGTGAGGCAAAGAATTGGTAATATAATCGTAAGTGCTGGGAATTTTTGAATAGTAAGCAATCGCAAATAGTTATCTTTCTCTGTGTATTATAATGTAAGTTTTATAAAGAAACAACATGTAAAAAAAATATTTTGCAGGATAATGTTCCTGAATTACAGGAAGGATTTATAATTAATATTACACATGTGCAACTGGTAGATTCTCCTCCTACTGGAGGTCAACCAAGTATGAAGAGGCTTGGGCTAGAAATAGCTGAAATAACAATTGAAGAGAATGATGACCCCAGAGGAATATTTAGTTTCAGCATTATAAAGGTAAGACTGAATGAAAAATATTTAAAGCTGCTTTCCAGCAGGAGAGTCTGTGTTTTCAGACCATTTTTAATTGTATTATAATAGATTTTATAAGATAAAATTGTTCCAGATAAATAGGACAGATTCTAGGTTAAAAAAATCTTACGTAGAAGTTTCTTCACAGTTACTGTATTAAGTTCATTATGGGGCTGAAAGCGCTTAAATCGTAGCGTCATACCATAATTCAGGTTGAAAGGGACATCACAAGGTCATCTAATCCAGTCTTTTGCTCAAAGCAAAAGCTTTTAATGTAGAACCCTGCAGATTTTGTTGCTTTTGAACATTTCAGTGTCAACTTTTAGCAGAGAAGTATTTGCTGTGGAACAGCAGTTTCTTACTGAATTTTCAGGATGCGAGTGGAGCTGTTCCTGCTTATGAAATACCACCACCACAGAATATACTGAAACTTCCAGTTGTTCGACAGGCTGGAAGCTTTGGGTCAGTAACTCTGTTTTGGGAAGCTACTCAGTCAACTGCAAGCTTTGAAGACTTTACACCAGCGTTTGGAAACCTTACATTTGCAGATGGGCAGGTATGTACTTGCTGAAAATGCTCTGGGTTACCATCTTAAAGTTTCTCTTCTTTTCCTCTGGTAGAATTTGCATCTGTTAATTGAAGACATTTTCTTTATGGTCTGAATCCTGCCTTATGTGCATGAATGATGCTGCTGACTTCAGCACTCTAACATGCAAAACTAAAATGTTTATAAATGTTGACCAAGTAGGGATATATGCTTTTGCTATCTCCACCAGTGAGGACATAATTTATTTCCCTCTTATGTTGAAAATTTGTAACATTATCAGTGTTTTGTATGAACTCACACAATGAACCTATGTGTTTCTCTAGCTATAGTCTTGGTACTGTTTAAAATTACATGTTTTTTCTGAAAATACGAAGTGTATATATTAAGGAGTTCTGATTTCAAATGTCAAAACTGTTTGTTCACACACACAAAAGGATATACTTTATGTACACAGTTTTGGTTAAAGTTCAGTATTATCCACCTATGCATTCCACTGAGTATCAAAGTACAGCAATCAGCTGTTTTAATGTGCAAGATTTGCCATAGATGAACTTATTAAAAGCACTATTGAAGTTTTACCTTAAGCGTATGAAGAAATAAGCATGAGTAGCAATGCATATTTGTCTGTTATTAAATAAAATTTATCTCTTTCAATTTTACATTTTTCAAGCAATTCAGAGAGTATTTTAAATGAAGCTTAGACTTTTTTAAAAAGTTTTTTTTTTACAGGCTGCAGGAGAAATAGAAATTACAATCATAGATGATAGTGAAGTTGAATTCCTTGAGATATTCAAGATTACCCTAATGAGGGTAACAGGTGGTGCAAGACTTGGGAATGACACTGTGGTAACTGTTGCTATTCCACCAAATGATTCCCCTGTTGGAGTATTTGGATTTGAAGAAAAGACTGTGAGTATGATTGGGATTGCACTCTCTCCTGCAAAAACAGGATAATGTTTTTGTATTGCTACCACATAGCTGCTTTTGGTAAGCCTTTGTTGCAGTAGAACTCATGATATTTTTTTTTTTTCACTGAAAGACTTGCTTGTGCTTGTTTTCATCTAGCTACATAGGTGGTAGTGTCCATAAAAGTCCTGCAGCATAGATTTAGGTTTTTGCCTGAGTGGGTCAATTTAATTCAATATGATAAGAATTCAGGACATCCCAAGTAGAATTTGTGGTGCTCTGTTGAATGTTGAAAAGGTTTTTAATAATCTGTATTACTGAAACAAAAACATGGAAAAAGAATTACAAATGGAATCTTATCTTAGTTATTGTCAATGAATGATTTGCTACTCGGCATTTTGCTGGTGCTGTGCCTATTTGTGACTCATTGTCTGCAATTGTTTTGAATCGTAGAGCATACAAAAATAACTTGTGACTAATCTTTGCTAGCAGAATTCAACACATTTCTTATATCTATTATCTTTGTGTTGATTTTCACTCTTGTCCTTATTTTACGTTTTCATTGATAATGTTCTCTTTTTTTTTTTTGAAGTCTGTTTTTATAGCAACATAATGTATTGATGCATTTTACTGCCGTTCCTACTTCCTTCTCCTCCTCCTCCTTCTCTTCAGGTGACAGTGAAAGAACCTCAGACACCTGATGATGCTGCTGCAACTGTCTTTCTCACTGTAACTCGGAGTCAGGGAGGACATGGAGCAGTTCAAGTGATATGGATTATTGAAGAGGCAGCCAGATATGATCTGACTCCTCTGAATGGTACTCTTCACTTCAATGAGGTATTTCTGATATTACAGTAAATGATTTAGTCTTAAATTTACAGATATTTTTTCTTCTTTTTTGTATTTGCATGGTTATATTATGGGTTTCTAAAGGTAGTGGGTTAAGCACTATACCAGTAGCAAAAGGCCAGTTTGAACTGGTGGGGTTGGCCATATGTAGTGTTTTTTTGAACAAAAAGGGAAAGCTGATGTGCTATCTTTAAATCAGTATAATGTAATCATCAGGAAGACAGGCTCTTTGAATCTAGATTGTTTCTTTAATTAAGAAAGAGGAACACAGATATACTGAATGTGAAGAATGATTACAGAAACAGCTATTGCATTTATTTTACCAATGACTGAGCAAAAATGATGTTGAAAAGATGAGAAAGATAAGATAAATAGTAGATCACCCAAGTGACTGTCAAATTGGACAGTGTTATTTGAATGTACTCTGTGTTTCATGGCAGGCTAAAACTCTGAAATAGGGGTTGAGATGTTGAATATTGTCATGCTGTTGTTATTACTCTTAATCATTTGTCTATTACAGGCTACTTGAAATGCTGAATAAAGTGTTTTAAGATAAAGCATAATCTATTCTATCTATACAAGGCTGCTTTACATCAAATAAATAGGCATGCTTGTTGTCTCTTTTGATCAACTGAAATTTATATTTTTTTGTAAGTCTACTAGTAGCTGGCACAGTATTGGTGTAATTTACTAACCTATCTCTATTGATGGACCTGGAAATAGACTTTTATTCCTGAAATTCTTACATACATGTGTGTGTGTATGTATATATAGAGAGAACAAGAACATTAAAGGAAGGATCGATGTATAGCTAATTTTATTGACAGTGTTATTTTAAGCAAATGCTTAAAATAAGAACACAGGGAAAAATGTGGACTAGACAGGAATTTGCTCTGATCCTGCATATCTAATCTTAATAATGTTCTTCCATAGAATTTACATATTCCATCAAATAAGCACTTTCTGGTGGAAAAGATTTCATATAGAAAGTTTTCTCTGAGTTTAAAACTTTGATGTGCATAGTTATAAAAAATGTAAGTTATTCAAGAAAAAATAGCCAGTTTTGGTAGGAGGGAGGTGCAGTATTTGATAGGCAATTTTTCTTCTTTATTAATGTGCAAAAAACCTTTTCAGCTAAGATAAAAACTTCTTATTTGCAAAAAGTCAGATTACAGAATATATCAGCATATGCATACCTAACACTCGAATTGTTTAAAAAAAACCCACTTTCTTGCACAGTGTTGTGTTTTACTTTAATTTACTTGATGTATCTCTGTTTTCTGGTATTTCTACATGATGCAGACTGAATCCCAGAAGCTGATTGTTTTACATGCAGTACAAGATAGTATATTGGAAGGGAATGAAACATTTATAATTCGGCTAGTCTCTACTGGTGATGCAGAGATATCCCCTATAAATGGTAAAATTTTAATTCATTCTGTTCTGTTTTGGGGCATTTTGCATGAGAATTTAAGAAAGTCTATTCATATTTACTCTGCAGCACTTGTGTATGTGGCGTGTAGCTAGTTGTTAGCAGCTTGAACTATCAGTCTTTCTCCTTCCTAAATTGTTTGCTTGTCTCAAGAAATTAAGAAGAATTATGAGTCATAGTTTTTCATTCTAAATTAATTGTTAGCATAGACTTTTATGTTCAAGTGTTTAATTCCCCGCTTCAGATTAGATACTAAAAATTGTGCATAAGGAACTCATAACAAAAAGAAACAAAAAACAAAATGAGGTTCAGACCTGTAAGAATCATAGAAAAATTTTGTTTTGGAAGGGACCTTTCAGGGTGATCACCTAGTCCAAAATGCTGCTCAAGACACCACTGTTAGATTAAGTTTCCTTGGGCTTGTCCGCTCCAGTGCCAGGTATCTCTGAGGATGGAGACTGCACGGGCTCTCTGCATAGGCAGTGCTTAACCACTCATATCACAAAAATTTTCAAAAATTACCTCTTTTTTTGTAAATATTGTTTATTTACCATAAGAACCTTTATTCTCCTCATAGGTCTGGCAACCATCATTATTGTGGGGGACGAAGGAGCTTCGGGGATGGTTGGGATAGCTCGCTCATCCACACATGTTCTGATTGGAGAACCTTCAGGAAATTATAATGGAACTGCTCTTATTAGGTAGGCACATCACTGTTTTTTCTGAAGAAAGGACAGCAATCTTCAGGATTTTTAGAAATTGGGACTCCACATTTGTCATGCCTTTCTTGGGTGCTTTATTTACTTATCACTTCTAAAACCAAAACTATTTTTAAAACCAGATGCCTGGTTTTGAAACAGGGCAAAATATGCAACCTATGTTTAAAACCAGTTCAGTATTATTGCGGAGCCCTGAATATTCCTCTCTGAATTATTTGCAATATGAATACATTAAAGGAAAAATGATGTTAATAAAAGGAGAGGGGAAAGGAAATCGATTACATGTCAAGATTATCTGTGTTTTTCAAGACTGGATAAGTACTATTACAAAACTGTGTGTCTGTATTTTGCTATGATGGTTAACAAAACCAAATTGGAAACTGAGTTTTTAGTTGAAACAAGATACAATTGTATTACTGCATTCAGTCAACTGAGAACAGGATGAAGGTGTTACTGTATTGGGGGGCAGGTTTAGCTCAGTTGGTTAGAGCATGGTGCTGCTAATGTCAAGGTCATGGGCTACGGTGAGGGGTGGACTAGATGATCTCCAGAGGTCCCTTCCAACCTTACCATTCTATGATGATCTATGATCTATGTCTTTTCAGAGCGTTGAAAAATTGGAAAACTCTTCTATGTGCCCCCAGACGTAAACAGCAGAATGTTTTGCTCTAAGAAGCGCAAAAGTAAAGCCGACGCTTTGTGCAGCAGTAGTTGTGCCAGTATAGATCATATTAAGCAAGGCAAATTTTTGTTGCAGCTTACAGTTCACCAAGATTTGAGTCATGAGTAGGATTTGGCTTTAGATTTTTAAAGAAGCAGCAGATAAAACATTTCCTAAGTGACCTCATACTAGTCCGCTAGGGTCTTTGTGCTTTAAAAAGCAAATTGCCTCTGGACACTACCTCTTAGTCCCCTTTTGGGTCTGGTTTGCATCTGTACCTCCTAAAAAGCAGAATGGAAGCAAGAGAGAGCTCAAATTTCAGCCCCCACCTTCAGGCTATTGGTGCAAAGAAACTGTGAAGCACTCTCCTTAAAGATAATAGCTCAGAATGCCTCCCAAGGTGGGGAAATCGAACAGAACTGCAAAAATGTTATTGCTCTGAGGAGTAAATTTTACAGATCTTAATAGTGACTGAAGATATTAAAATTCAAGCTTCGCAGTGCTGATAACATTTCTTTCAGGCACAATAATATAGCAGTGTACTGGTTGTCTCTGCACAGATACTGAATGTTAAAGATAGAAAATTAAATCTCTTTTTGTGTTGTTATCTGCAGCCTGGTACGTGGTCCAGGGATTTTTGGTGAGGTCAAAGTATATTGGAATATAACACCTCCTCATCATAAAGAATTTGCTGAGATCTCAGGAACCTTGACAATGCGAGATAGGCAGTCTGCAGCTGTTGTTCTAATACAGGTATATGAGAGATTTTACAGTGTGAGCTATTTCCAGTGCTTCCTTTTGTTTGGATAGTATCTTGGTTAAAAATTAATTCTGCATCTGTCTCTGAAATGGTTTATATCCTTTTAACTGTCATTGGTTCTCTTTCCCTAGGCTGTAGATGATAACCATCCTGAGGAGAAGCATTACTACCAGTTTCAACTGACTGGAATTAGTGATGGAGGACTCATAAATGAATCTAGCAGCACAGCAAATATTACCATGGTTGCTAGCGACTTTCCATATGGACAGTTTACATTTTCACAGGAACTATTGCAAACAACAGAAGAAGAAAAATGGGTATTAGATTGAAATTCTTCCACGTGTAAAATACTCTTGGTAGTTTAACTTCAGAAAAAATTAAAGCTAAGATTTATTCAGCATTTATCATCATACGGTCTCCAGAATTGCTCTCTGAGTCTTTTGGAATTTATTAATACTCTGGGAAGGAATGCCACCTATTAAATTGCATATAATCTGTACTTAATATAGGAAATCATTGGTACCTATCAGACCTGTTGAAAAGCTGCCTGTAGAATGGTCTCCTAAAAGAAACTAACAAAAATGAAGTCATTTGTAAAGAAAATGTCCTCTCTCCCTTAGGTTAACATCACTGTTGTACGCTCTAGTGGATGCTATGGCAAAGTGCATCTGTGGTTGCAGATAATAAATGGAACTGCTAAGGAGGGAATTGATTTCACTCCTACAGTAAGAGAAGTGTTGTTTGAACCAGATGAGGAAAATAAAATTATTTTTATTGAAATTCATGATGATGACTTTCCTGAAGGTCCTGAAGACTTTTTAGTGACAATAACCAAAGTGGAACTCCAAGGAAGGTAAGCATAAAATTTCCGTTAGAATGGAAGATTGATTACAATCCAAAGAACATAATATATATGGAATCCGTCCTAACTGCAATAAGGTTTCTGTTTGATTCCTGCTCTGTTTTACTAAAAAATTTCATAAGATGGCTATAGAAGTGATCACAATAAGAAATTCATGTATGGAGAACCTACTGAACATTAATATAAACATTTTGCTGATTAAGATTCATTTAAACTAAAAATTCGTACATAACATACATTTCGTGAAGCATATATGCTTTTATGTTGTTAGAAGTGGAAAAACAAATGTTTGCAAGATTTTGTATTCAAAAAATAAGTATATTCTATAATAAGTAAAATATGACTATTTAGTTGGGATATGTTTATGAAGTTAGAAATGTTATAGATGCTTTAGAAATACTTAATAGAAGTATTTAGAATACTTAATAGAAATATGGAAAGAATATACCAAAAGAGATGACAATGCAGAAATAATGACACTAACTCAGGCAATATTGTTATATTGGTGTTTTTAGAACCGTATTGTAGATACATCTGCATTCAGTTCCTTTTTACTTACTAAATTAGTTAATTACTGTTAAGTAGCTGTTACAATCCATCAAAAATATAAATGAATTGGAAATGAGAAAATGCAGGAAAGAAGCGTGATGTCTTTTGATGAATTGCTCTATACAATCACTTCCTGTGCATGTATAATGAAATCTAAAACCTGTATATTCATGATGCACTGGATTTTTCTATTCATGTRTATGTCGTCATGAATAAAAATACACGTGGCATATATGAAATTGTCACTGTACTGAACTCCTTTGGTGTGGTGCTAACTACTAACTCTAGTTATTTTCATAAATATCTCCTACAGGAAGTTATATTAAACATTTGTATTAACAGAAACCGTATTGAGAAAGATGGTCACAGTTGGATTCTAAAACAGATGTAAAAACACGAGCCATTATGATGACCTTTTCACGTGTTAGCAAGGGGCTCCACCATGGCAAACAATCTCTATTATTTAAATCTTTGCTGATCCAAGATTTTAAGGTTTCTCTCTGACAGCACTGTCTCATTAGTGGACAGGGTTTCATTATTAATGGACAGTTTATCATCTTTACTTAGATGATAAAACTAACTACCTCATTAATAATTTCCTTGATTTTGTCAAGTTGCATGAAAGTCAAATAAGAAAGACAAAATGGGACAGAAAAAGCAGAAGATACACATTTTGGGAAATAAGATGCTACTTTTCCATATATATTAGTTTGCAAAAGTGTGGCCAAAAGGTCTATAGTGATAACTGTCAGAATATATAAGTATTTGTGGCAATCTACAGATTGTCATACATGCATCTTAATGCTTCAACAAAAACAGTTAAATTTTGTTTTCTTTCCAATGTTCTTGCAAGTGGATTTGATTTTACCATAAAAGAAAATGGACTACAAGTGGATCAACCCCCAGTGGTAGGAAATATCTCCACGCTGCGAGTCGTCATAGCAAAGAGTGACAATGCAGAAGGCATCATAGAATTTGATCCTCAGTATGTTGTTCTACAGGGTAAGTTGACTTTAATTTTCAGTGCGATTTAAAGGATAAGCCTGTAACTAAGGCATAAATTTGAGTTATCTTTCAACATCTATTCTGAGCTCTGGTGCAAGCTATATAAGCATCTGTAAATAAGTTCTTCAGCATTTTTTCTTTGTACTTTCAGCCATTATAGAAAGATTAAAAGCGCTGTTGTGCAATGTTTTATTTACTTTTGTGCGTAGGGCGATAAACTTGGGAGGGGGGCAGGAAGAAAGAGCACTACTTTTTTCATTGTCTATCATGATAAGAACAGATTTTTTTTTTATAAGTCAGATTATACTCAGTATATTTTGTGGGAAAACTCTAAAATTGTGTTTGGAATGTATAACAGCAATGCTGAAATTACTTTGATATTGCTAGATGTAAAGTACTATAGGAAAGTGTAACCATTGCTTCTTTTTGATATTTCTTTGTGTATATTATCATTAAAAATTTATAAGTATAGTGCAACCTAATACGTATGCATATTAACAAAAATTGAAACCTATTTTTTTTGTCTATTTCTGAAGACGTAGAAAAAACAGAAGGAATGAATTTGGCCAGCAGTAATAATTTAATTCTATGTCAGCATTCTGCCTGGTTTTCTTAGGTCCGCTTAAGGTAGCTCTTAAATATTTCTTACAGTCTTAGACTATTTCTAAATGGAGGTAGCTTGGCTGCTTAATTAAATGCTTTTAAAAACTATCTGGAATGATCTATCATATTTATTAGCCTTTTACATAATCGTGAAGACTTGCTTTTACATACTCTTTGAAGGTAAAATTAGTTACCATGGTATTGTACAGCACACTAAAATGTAATCTTCTTTTAAAGGTATGGTGGACATTCATGAAATGAGGTATGCAAATAACAGGGTAGAATAATTTTTCCTATTCATTTTTTTCCTGTTTCAGATTCGGTTGTTAAAAAGCTTTTACATTGACTTTAAAAACTTGAATGGGAAAAAGGAGAGAGGAAAACTTAAAAGCATAAACCATGTTTTTTCTCCTTGATTTAAGGAAGTGTATGTAACTGTGCTACAAGGAACAAATCTGCTTGCTTGAATTAAAATTACATTAGACATGGAGTATCTGCTTTACAAAAGCAGCACTCACAGTTGCTTCCAAAAATCCTAGATTTATTGATAAAAATGGGGTTAATTACACAATCCATTATATTTTGAATCTATATTTGAGATAGAATATCTGTAATAGGTTGTTCTCAATTGTTCTTGCAGTGGAAGAGGATGCTGGAGTGATCATGCTTCCTGTAGTGAGAAAGCTTGGAACTTTTGGCTTTGTAACAGCTGATTTTCTCTCTCGAAGTATTTCTGCACTTCCTAATGGTGTTGACTACTTCATCCATAACAACTCTGTCATTTTTCATCATGGTCAGAATGAGACTTTTATCTATATCTCTATTATAGATGATGAAGAAAGGTAATTCATTTTTCAGATATTTACTTACTAATTTACTTTTGAGTAATCTTCTTTTAGCCTGTGTTCTATACTGACATGTAGAATTTAAATTGAAAACAAATTGCTGCAGTGGTTAAAAAGAAAAAAAAAAAGACTAACTTTAACAGAAAAAACTCCATTGTTATTAAAGTTTCATATGTCATGTAAAACTTTATGCAAAACCAAGATATTTTTCTCATCAGATTATCAGAAATATTAGGTGTTACTAACATTGCCATGAATGATAAAATATTTTGCACCATTTTCTTCCTTTTAAAAAAGAGAGCTATTTAACATGGGTAGAATATAGCATATTACTTTTATTTCAGATATTATCATCCTTACAGATGGAAGGAACCTTGAATTGTGCATTTACAGGGCTATTTTCTGTATATGTTCAAACTATGACTACACAGGATCAGTTAGATATATAATTGAATTTTTAAGAATAGTTTCAAGTAGTTTTTCTTAAAATTCTGCGAATCTCTCTTTTTTGGTACAGTGAATTTGCTGAACAATTTGAAATCCAGCTGACAGGAGCTACTGGTGGAGCAGTCCTTGGGCTCCATTTAGTGAGCCAGGTCACTATTGCTAAAAGTGATTTCCCCCATGGTATTGTCCGATTTCTCAACCAAAGCAGAATTATTCTTCCCAACCCTGATACATCCATGACAACGTCCCTGGTGCTGGAAAGAACTGGCAGATTGCTAGGAGACATACAGGTAGGCTCTGGCTGTAGAAGATTGTGAATGCTTTCCAGTAACTAGTTCAGAAAGCTACTGCATTATCTTTCAAAAACCGCTTTGTGACTTACTTCTAAAAGGATAATTGCTGTTTTTTATTAAACATCTTTGCATATAGTTGCAGTATAAAAGCAAATACTATTACCTTTATTAATTTTTCTTTCTGCCCCTGCTTTCCTCCTATCATATATTATGGTCTTGTGCTTTGTTTTAAATTAGCTCTTAATTCTATCAAAAATAACCCAATTAATTTCAAGCACCAGCAGTAGTTTCATTCAAATCACATGAATTACTTTCTAAAGTTGTTCAGAATTTTTTCGGTAAGTTGTCTACTGTGCATTTTCTAGATTTTTCTGTCTGCTGTACCAAATGCTGATAAAGGAAGATGTAGATATGAATCAGCATGAATGTCCTCTTTACAGCAGCACTTTACAGGGATAATTTTGATCAGGAGTACTGATTTGGGGTGCTTTGCAAAACAAACGGTGAAAGGGTGCAAAATAGAAACTGGCCTGTGTGTTTCCTTTTACGTGCTAATTAAAGCTCAGTTTCTCTTCTGTTTATTAATGTCATGAATTTAGAATTGTTTTGTAAATTGGCATTATGATGACCTCCTCACAATTTTCTTTTGCAATTCATCATATTTATTTTGCCAAAAGATTACAAAATTTCCCACATGCAATTCATTATGAATATTCTGTCTTCCATATTAACAACACCAATTTAAACAGTATTAGTCACCTTACCTTAAACACCATTAGTCTTATATCGGATACAAGAATCTTATGTCACTTATGCTATGTTATGATTTCTTTGTCTGGGAGGATATTATTATATACCACTGCTCTAAATTTGAAACTGGTATCTTCCACAGATTAATTGGGACATTTTAGGGCCCAATTCAGAAGAGGTTTTATCTCCCCTGAATGGTGACATTGGTGACCCTGTGAATGGATCATTCTATTTTAAAGAAGGAGAAGGAGGTCTGAGAGCTATTAATCTGCAAATCTATCCTCATGAAGAAGTTGAAGTTCAGGAGATCTTCATTATTAGACTGAGCCTTGTGAAAGGTGAAACAGAAATAGATCCCAAAGCAACCAACGTTACACTAATAGTAAGTCACCATTGCGTTCCTTTCTTCTCTTTCCCACATCTCTGTTGATAATTGGTATTTATCCTACAAAACCGTTAAACATTACTGTGACTTATTGCATAGTTGTTATTTGGCTTTCTTTTCCCCTGTACCACTGAGGAGCACTGTTACAGCTTCACTTCTGAAAAAAGAATGTAAATTCTTTACCAGTAAAAATTGGTATATAAACCCAAACTTGGCCTTCTTTCTTACATGTTTTCATGGCCCTCTTAGGAGAGGGGATGGATTTGGGTCCTAATTCCTGCATGTCAGTTTGGTATTCATCCCTTCTCTGACATACTCTTCTCCAGATGGTATATATAAAAGAAAGGAGAGAATCTGGTTGTAACAGAGTAAGGCCTACAGGTAGGGGGAAAATACAGAAATATGTGGGAGAAGCAGGGGGAGTTGTCGAGAATCGCTTGCTTTTAGGGGTATTGAAACAAAGGAAGTATTTGCGAGAACATTCTAAGAAGGCAGCAAAAAACCAAATCCTTCTTATAAATAGGATTTTTATTTTTATTTTTCCTGATTTTTGGAGTAAAGTAATGCTGGAATCAGGTGCTATTTTCACAGACTCCTCAGGTTCTTCCTCAGGGACTCAGTTTTATTCCTTCAACTGGATTGCTTTGTCCTGCTTCTCAGCAGACACTGATGGCTTCTGCAGAGCTAATACAGGGCAAGGCCCTTGGTTTCTTTATGTAGCCTGATTGTTTTGTCAGGCAAAACTACATCTGTGTAGTGAGAAATCACAAAGCAATCACAAAATGGCTTCACATCCTAGGGTTGCTTCTTCTGTATGTTGGTACCTCCCTCCATTTCTCCTTAGCTTTTCAAAAGCTATGGGAAGAAACTGTAGAGATTAGACTGTTTTTTATTACTTTTGTGAAAGTTCATCTTTTGTGTCAAAAGTTTTAACCTGTATTTGCAGCAAGGGTTTTTCAAAGATCTACTTGTCTGCTTGTGTCTCTGATCTTTTGTTCTCATCAGTCAGGTTGAGGGGGGATTTAGTTTGCTTCCTATTTTCAGAAAGTCAATGATATCAAWGGGTTCTACACATACATCTGTAAGTACTGACTGACAATTAGGAGATACGTTAGTTATTATTGGATGTCTAGATGTTTCAGAGAACTACTCTTGAAAGAAAACTCAGTTTTAAGTCGTATCATAAATTCTTGTTGCTGCAGCTAGTGATTCACGCAGATGGATGTGGATGAGCTCTGTCCCAGAGGCTGAGTTTGCAAATTTGTAATGTTAGAAGAATTTCTATACACCAGCCTAATGTGCCTGAGCATTTCCTGTTTTATTATCAGGATACTTAAACAATGCATTTGAAATAGAACCCTGTCCTTTTCTTTCTTGTACAGCACTGATAACCTGAAAAGAGGACATTCATGCTTTCTCTGCTCTTAATATCTTATTTCATCTTCATAGGATGAAATATTCCACGGGAAAACACTCCATGGGAGTGTTCCTTTACTCTCTGAAACGTGTCTAGACCATTTAAAATTTGTGAGCAATCAGAATCATTGTCATTGACTGGATTTCATAATAGCACTTCTTTTCTTCAGAGCCTCAGAGCTTTGCATCTTTATTGATAGCATCATACTATTGACACATGTTCAATTTATAACCTGCTCCTCCTCCTTCATCTACACTGTAGGATCTTCTCACAAAAGAACAAGTCGCCCACAGATTTAGTGTAAGAATCTTGCTGTGCCTGTGTGTCCTTCGTATCACTCCCTTCTGAGACCTTAGTGGTTCTATCTTCTGTTTGCTTTTCATTCATACAGTCTCTGTTCTAATTGCTACTGTACTCTTGAATCTTTTTATGAGAAAACTCAATAAGATGTGCCTTCTTGCATGTAGCAATGAAAATCTCAGTGATTTAAACAAGAAAATAACTCATTCTATATTTTTGATTTATTTGTTTGTTTATTTCTTTCTGTATAGATACAGAAGTTTGGTGATCCTAATGGCATTGTACAGTTTGCTCCTGAATCATTATCTGAGAAGAACTTTACAGAACCCTCAGCAGTGGAAGGGCCACAGAGTATTACACTATTTGTCAAACGAGTTCAAGGCACTGTGGGAAACATAACGGTATTCTTGCTCTTGTTTGGTTTCCTTGTGAACAGTATAATCTGAAATTGTCCTCAGGATGAACATATGGAGGACAATGGGAATAATTTTTTCCATGTCTTTCAGTTGCTCGTTTTTCATTTCATTTTGAAATGCTGCCTTTTGGACTGAATTTAGCAAGGGCTTCAGCCCTAGTATTTATGGTTTGGAAAGTCATCTCCATCTCTTCACTGGTCAGGGAAAAAAATCACGAAACTATACATATTACATTCCCTCTCCCTCTCATCATGGAACATACTTCCATAGTAAGCCTTCTTTGAGATGATCACAAATTACTCTTTTCTAGCCATTTCTCAAGCTAAGAACTGGACTTTTAAAATTTTGAATCATGACTGACATTGAATTTTACCTGAAGTTGTTTAGAATTCAGCATTTTAATGAGTATTTATGTTTCATTTTAAAATTTCAATTAAAAAAAACATCTGCTGTGTTTAGTCTTAGCCCCTCTCTGGACTGAGGAATCTTTAAGAGAGGAAAAGCAGTGAAGAGTTTGTACAAATAGAAATATTTTYAAAAAATGTTTGAGATTCTATGTGATTCGTCTTAAGATTTGCAGAGGAAATCCACGTTCATAGTGCTGTTGTTAGAGGAACACATTCTGCTTTTGTAAGATGGTCTGTGAACATCTTTCTGTGTATACCAAAAGAATTTGTTTTACCAGCTTAAAACTGATCTATGCTCTGTGCTATCTATACTGAATCCTGAATGTGAAAGTTTCTGACTCTGTGGTAATTTGATTTTGTTTTGTTTTTCACTTATTTCAGATTTACTGGGAAATATGTAGTGATTCTGACATCACAGGTGACTTCCTTCAGACAGAGGGATCTGTTGTCATGGCTGACCAGCAGAGTACGGCTGAGATAATTATCTACCTGTTACCTGATGATGTTCCAGAACTGGATGAAAACTATGTGGTACAGCTGATTTCAGTGGAAGGTGGAGCAGATTTAGACCAAGAGAAAAGAATTTTAAAGATCAGTGTTTTTGCAAATGATGATCCCTATGGAGTATTTGCCTTGTACTCAGATCAGCAGTCAGTATTAGTAGAGAGAGACCTTAGTCGGTATGTTCAGATTAATGTAACTCGGCATGCTGGGGCATTTGGAGAAGTTATTGTTGAGTACCATATCTTGTCTCCTCATGAAGAAGCACTAATTGCACCCGAGAATGTGATGGGATACCTATTGGTAAAAGATGGTGCCAGCTTTGAAGTGAAAAGAGTGCCAATAAGCAGCCAGGTCTGTAATATCATTTTAGCTTCTTAGATAGCTGTTGTTTACGTTTGTGTTCATGACAATACAAATGTGTTGGAATAAGATATTAAACTCTGAATAGTATCTACTGTTAAGGTGCAGAAAAGAGTTTTAATATTACGGGTTTCCTATAAATGGAATATAAATGTGGTTAAATACCACTTTTTCAAAAATCAGTACTGTGCATATATTCTTGTATTCAGTTTGTCCTTTCATTATTGCTTTGTGTTGTTATCATTTCAATTTTTTAAATCATTACATGCATCCAATTTTTTTTCTTAAGTTCACCTGTTGAATTGTTGGTAGTGATCTGTGGGACTCATGAAGCAGTATATACATTCATCTTCAGTTTTATGCACTCCCTTGTTGTTTTTTGTTATTACAGTTTCACATCTACACTTGGGTAAAACCTAAGGACTAAAAGCAAGTTGAGGGTCACTGTGTTAGATACAATTCAAAAAAATGGCAATAATTGCTTTACAAACATTCCAACAAACTGCTTCACAACATTGATGTTTAATCTGTAGCTGTTTTCAGAAAGATGATCAACAAATTATTTGTATTGAAAACATTGATTTTTGTATGGAAATAGAACAAAAGTTGCAGATGGTTGGTTCTATTGCATAATCCTTGAAATTAGTGGATATCATGTTTTTAGTGAAATTAATTTTCTACCTCTTTATTTAAATTCTCTCTCTCAAAGGCATTTCTTTTACTGGGATTGAATTTTACTCTAGAGCTCATCAGTGTAAGCCTGGTAAGGGGAAGTGCCAAGGATGTGCCTAAAATATTAGAAAAAGCAAAGTCAGCTATTCTGCTTGTTCCTGAAGAAGCTGCCAACTCACAGGTGAGTAAACTGGCTGTAGTGTAACACATCTGCCACAGGAGGGAGACACTTCAACACTTCATTGCAAAAGATAACTGCTGTAAGGTTTCAACTGACACCTTAGCAATTTTCATAATCACAGTCAATTTAACAACTCACAAGATTTTTCCATTTATTACTTAGAGTATGTGTTATCTAGTCTTTGCATATTTTTCAATTCTTATAGAAATGTGTTAATACTGTTTAAAAATGTCTTCATCTGTTCATTATACATTCAAAAAAACTCTAGAGTAAATAGTGTAAGTATTATGGTTAAGGTATAATTTTGTTTTCATGAAGTGAAATCTCTAAGGCTTAGTGGAAAATAACCAATTCTGGACAGCATTATGTCTTAAGGAATGACAGCCCAAGAGTAAGTAATAGCATGTACGCAGTAGTACGTACGAAGAGATAGTCTTGCAGTTGTTGCCTGTGAGCATTAAGTTTGTGTTTGTTTTCCTTTAAAGGACAGACACACAATGCTTTGTGTATGTACATCTGAGACATATCTGTTCCTTTTCCCTGAGATATAATTCTCAATAATCTCATAAATATTGTTAAAGACTTGTGAAAGAAGTGTGGATGTATACAGAGTTGTTATAATTACTTGCAGTGTGCTTACACATACATTATTCCAGATTCTTATCTCATCTTACACAACAAAATTTATTATGTTTCCATAGGTTGGCTTTGAATCTGTTATTTTACGACTTACAAACGTTGTATCAGGAACAGGTCAGGCTGTGATAACCAGAGAAGGAGTTTATGGTTCTGTAACAGTTCACTGGATTTCTGGATATCCACCAGACTTAATAACTGACTTTGTTCATCCAGGAAATATTACTCCTTCATTTGGTGAGTATTTGCCTGAAGAAAGAGAAGTTCCATGAGTGATGAAACCTCATTTTAATTAACATGTACCTGTACACGTTTCCTTCCTTAATTTAGCATCTTTAGAATGAAAGTATATGGTCTGATTTTTATCTATGATTGATACGTTTATTTAGTCAGTAAGAAAAAATTATGCTACACAGTCTGTGAGCTAAACACAATTCCATGCGCCTAAAGAAAAGACGATAGACTTTTGCTGTGCAGATTTCTCCTTCTTAAGTGGACTGGTATTGTGATTAAAGTCCCTATCTCAACATGTTTCCAGGTGAAAAGATGATTTCTGTCTAGTGATTTTGAATTGTACTGTCTGTCTTCTCCCTCTTTTAATTCAGGTAGTGCTGTATTTTCCTCTGGTGAACGGAGCAAAGTAATTTCATTTCAGGCTACTCCAAGCCTAAATAAACATGAGTCGTTTGCCATCTGTCTAACAGCAGTGCACAGCAATGTGTCTGGCGGGGCTCGCCTGAGGTAAGGATGTTAGAATCTTCAGTTGCACACATACTGTAAAAATTACGATTTGGGTACAGGAATACACCGTAAATACACCTTATACAAATCCCTATTAAATCACAGAAAGGTATGAATATGTAGTCTCTTCTTTGATAAATTTGTAAATCTTATCTCAGGTAGAAACAAATGTCAGTGCTGCAGATCTGACCTAATCAGAACTGAGGCTTTTCTCAAAGTCAAGTCTGTTTTGTGCCAATCGAATGCGAGGTGTAATAGGTATTGTTGCAATGATGGAGGCAGTTAAGGAAATGAAGAAGTCAAATCTACAGTTTTAGCCAGAAAGCAAAATAATGAAAGTGAAAAAGGTCTATATCAGAGTGATCTTCTCATGACACTTATTATTTGCCTTCTGACACTTCTCATTAATCTCCTTAAAAGTTCAGAATTAGATGATCTTTGATAACAAATGCTATTTTAAATAAATAAATTGAAACGAGTGATGCTCAGATGATATCTGTTATTTAAAAAATCATTTTAATCTTAGCAACTAAAGCATTATATTTGGTGAAGATTTCCATCTCAGTTAGTTGATTTATTTTTAAAATTATTTTCTTTTCATTCTTCCTTACTCATTGATGGCCAAAACCAGTATTATAAAAAAGAATGGACTTTGAGTAACAGTGTGTGTGAAGAAAGGTATTGTCTTCACCACATTACTTCCTTCAGATTACTTCCTCCATTTTCTGAGGAGGATCTTGTTTTATTTAACTTTTTACTGTCTCCTATATTGTCTCAGAATGAGTTCAGCCTGTGGAGGGCTGTTGGGCATGATCATTCCAAAAACACTTTTTAGGCAACCTCTTTATCTTCTCTCATACTGTTACTGTTTCTTCCCTCTACTGTTATCACCCAAATTCTATGGGTTTTTTCATCTATTTTCTCACAGCCATCATTGATAAGTCACTGGAAATTATTCTATTTGTGTGTTTTACTTTTTATATTTTGTGTTTCCTCACTTGACTTTTATATCTCCTATTTCAGGACAGGATTTACAGTAGCTGAAATTGAACCATTTGGGATCTTTCAGTTTGCTCTTAACTCAAGATACGTTTCGGTTGAAGAAGATGTTCAGGTAGTCACACTACATGTCCAAAGATTGTTTGGTTTTCAAAGTAATCTTACTCAATTGACATATGAGACTACTCCAGGAAGTGCCAAACCACTAGAAGACTTCAGACCCATCTATAATGGAGAGCTTATGTTTGTACGTTTTCAGACAAATGCTGTTGTAGAAATATCAATAATTGATGACTCTCTTTCTGAAATGGAGGAATTTTTTTTTGTAAATTTGACTGCTGTGGAAGTTTTGGGTGTTCAACCCTTGAATCCTAATTGGAGTCCACGTCTGAATCCAGCTTTCAGTGTTGCAACAATTAATATCCTGGCTAATGATATTGTTCATGGAATACTCAGTTTGGGTCCAGAGTTTGTTTATATTGAAGAAGATGCAAACAATGGTACTCCCAGCATGGCAATACTTCATATTAAAAGGACTCAAGGTTTTGCTGGTGATATTGGAGTAACAGTTAAAACCTTTGGTGGAATAAGTGCGCAGAGTGGAGTAGATCTGCATCCTTTTGAAAACACACATGGAAAATCAGACTTTACATGGGCAATGGAAGGAGAAGATTTTGAGGAACAGTCAGTCTCCCTGATTTTGCTGGATGGAGAAAGAGAGAGCAAAGTGTCCATCAAAATTGTTGATGATGATGAGCCTGAAGGACAGGAATTGTTCTATGTTTTCCTCTCAGATCCTGAATGTGGAGCTCGGATTGTGGAAGGAAAGGATGAATTTGGATTTGCTGCTTTTGCAACAGTAGTTATTGCAGGTAGCGTTTTTTATTAGAACAAATAGTAAATGAGTCTTAATTAGTTAACAGTAAATAACTCTAGTTTTATTGACAATTTTCATGTAAATGTTGGGATTTCTTATTGATGAATAAGCAGGGTATTTGATTCTCAAATCTGAGTATTTCAGCTCAGAGGAAGCTATCTAATGTTTCTGTACCAAGCCCCACCATACCTCACTTGGCAAGGTAGCTCAAGATACACTTTGTTTGTACTCCCTCTATAGATACTGCCTGAGTCTGTTCTTGCTCTGTTTTACTTGATGAAGAGAAAGGCTAAACTTTAACTTTTTTCCTTCATGTGTAGTGACATTGTGGTTTTTTTCTTTTTTTTTCAGCATTTTGCCACTGTAATATTGCATTGGGTTTCTACAAAGTTTAAAGAACAGAGGAATCTGTTCTCACTTTTTGATTCTATATATTTCATCTCTGAATTTGCTTAATTTAGTCATCCTCTGCTGCTGGAGAAGGAGGATAGCGATAGGCTTAAGTTAGCTATCTGGGGAAGAATTTTTCTCTTGGTTACGGCATGCTACTGTGGCAGGATAAGATCGTTGCTCCAATTTCCCTTAACTTGTAAATACCTATCAGATTTTTCCACTGAACATAAGTTAACAAGAAATCAGGATTTAATGAGAGGCTGTGAAGGTATTAGTCTTTCTAATTCATCCTCTTATTAGTCCTAGGGTTTGGGGAGGAGGGATTGTAGAGGATTGGGGGAGGTAAGATGGGATGAATAGAGGCTAAAGTCATGTCCTTGGAAGCCTATCTTTATCCCATAATCCGATATGATACACTGGCCATCTAGGGACGCCCTGAAGTCCATTTCTATTTAGAACAAGTATGTTTTAATGATTGTAGTAGACATAAGATTGATGAAGTGTGTATCTCTTAGGAGCATTATAAGCAAGGTTTTTTAAACTGTTATGGACTAGTCTATACACCTAGTCTCTTGAAGTCAAGGGACACAATTCAGTCAGTTTGCTGAATGCTGCGGAAAATGCAAGATTATCTGCATAGGTGCTGCTAGAATTCTCAAAATTATTTATTTTACCAGTTAAAATAATATGTAGTCATACTAACATTTGAAATTCTAGATAAATATGGAGTGCAAATTAAGAATTGTAATATTAAAAGACCTTTTCTTTTCTGTTCTTTGGAAATGTTCCCTGCTGGTACTTTGTAACATATTTCAGATATCAACTTTTCACTTTTTTAGCAGTTTTCTACATTAAAAAATGCAATTTAGTCTCAACTTAATTTTCTTGCAAATTACTTTCATGGACTGTTTCCCATATAGGAAAYGATCTTCAGAATGGCATTTTGGGATTCATTCCAGAAGTGCAAAGTGGTCTTGTTCTTGATGAAGACTCAGAAAATAGAGAGGTGCTGCTGTTTGTCACAAGGCAACCAAACAGGTGCAGACAACTGATAAAAGTGCTGTCCCTATGTGCTGTGCTGAATCAAGGATGCTGCTCTTAGTGGAAGAGGTTATCGTAGAATTTTTGTAATAAATCTTGCCTTTCAGTGCCCTTAAAAATTAGCCAGAATTTGGCAAACTTAAGTTGTAAATGTGAATAGGTTTGTCACAGTACTGTTGCTAAACAGAAAAAGGAAAAACAAGTATTTTCCAACTTGCACCGTAATGGAACAAGCGTGAGAGTAACTTCCCTATTGTTTAATGCTAAGTGTTTACTTTGCTAAAGGTGCAGTTAAATGTATAATCTCCTTGTTTACCTAAGTGTCAGCATTATGCTTATATCTTCTTTCATATAGATATTATATTTTTCTAACTAACACACATATACTTTGAACATTTATGTACGCTTTGAAAAAGTACAAGTACTCCAAGTTAATTTCAAACTACAGAGAAACCAGATTTTGCCTGGCTTTCCAAGCAATGTTTCCCTTTATATTCAGCAAAGTACTTGGGCATGTGCCTCACTTTCAGGCTCCAGTGACTCTTAGTCAGCTAATCTCACGTTTTCTGAAACAAGAGTTGAAAAACATATTGATCTGGTTGCCCTGAATTGCTTGATTTTTTTTTTTTCCTCGTGTGTTACTTTTTGTAATCCAATCAGGTTTTAACTTAGTAATTTAAAGAAAAAGAAAGAAATTTTCATCTTAAATCAGTTTCTTCCCTAGTGATAAGTTTTGAATAATAATGAAAAACAGATGCATTTCTAGGGTGTATGTTTCCTAATGCAGTAGTTGTTTCCTTCAGTACACGTTTGGTTGTTTTACTTTGCTTGTAGGGCTTTTGAAGATGTGAAGATCTTCTGGCGTGTGACATTTAATGAAACTTCTGTCGTCCTTCTTAAGGATGGCATAAACTTGGAGAATGAACTTGTGTCTGTACTAGGAGCCACCACTTGCATGGCAGGTCAAACAATGTGCAACATCTCTATTGAAATAAAACCTGATAATGTAAGCAATTCTTGTTCATTTATGTACAGCACTATGATGTTGGATGGCTATTTATTGAGATGGGAAACAATCTCTGATCCAGACAAATTGGGGTAGGACAGAGTATAAAGATGTTAACTCAGCATCCGCTCAGTTTTTTGGCGAGCATTGGCTTATTTTTAGGCTTTTACTGCCTCCATTGTGACCAGTAAAAATTCAGGAAGATGATAAGGGTTTAATTTGCAGAGTAAATTGCAGGTCTTGGGTTAGTACAGAACAGTAAGAAAAATCAGAATGCAGGCACTTCAGTGAAACATGTATTCATATAATGGACTATTATCCTTCACACAGTACATTTTTTAATTTATTGAAGCACTTTTAGTAGGGTTTATGCAAAGCATAAAGTAAGGCTGAAAATAATAAAGCCTGTAAGTAACAACATCACATTCAGCAAAAAACTGAGTACAACTGGTGCAGAATAAACCTACCACAGTGACCTATGGAAACTCTACTCAGTCATGAATCTGCGAGAAAGTCATGGGCTACCTGCAAGTCCGTTGCTGAGCACATCCAGCTTATGATTAACAAAGTTCATCTTAGGAGGCCATTTGGCATACATCAGTTGGGTGTGCCTAAGCCTAAGTGACTGGAGAGGCCAGCTGGTATTCAAAAATGAAGACGTCACTGAATTAACACAAAGCGCAGCATTCACAGTCATTTTCACTCAGAATGCAAGAGGGAAAATTTCTGTTTGTGTGAGTGCCTAGTAGTTACTGTAGTCATTTAAGAAATACGAGATTTATGTCCCTCCTTCTTTCAGAGTGAAGAGTCTGAAACATTCCAGAAAAGTATCATAACAGCCAGGCTACAAGCAAAGCTTGAGGTTTGGAGAAAGGAAAAAGAACCAAGAAGAGAAAGTTCTCTCTATTTTTTCCTACCACAGTCTAGAAAGTAATGCAAGATATTGAAAATAGCGGTAGGGTGCGTTCTCATAGCTGAGTGGGGAGGCCACTCTCCTGTTTGAAATGTTATTTTTAAATTAAAGAGACAGTGAATAAAATATATGGACAGTAGTGGGACACTGGCTGCCTTGCTGAGCAAACTGAGATTTTGAACCTGGTTAGTCTCAGTAATGGTGTCATTATTTAATGATAGCAGAAAGTGCAGCAGCTGCAGAGACAAGCAGTTGAACCACATGAAGCTTGAGCATATGCCAGTCTAACAGGTGATAATGGAAGGCTAAAATTCCCTATGGCATTCCAATAAATTTGTTTCTGTCATCAATTAGTCAAGATTATTCCATTTAAAGAATTACTTAACAGCACTTTCCTCAAAATAACAACCCAAATAAGAATATTATTTATCCCCTCAAATATTCCCTAACTATTCCTCCAGTTAAAAATAGCTTATACATTAGTTAAAAAAAATACACTATGAAATGATAAAGTAATAAATGCACTTAAGAAATATTTTACATTTTTAATGGTATGGCATATTTTAGATTTTGAAGGTTTTGACTTAGCTGTACTGACTTAGCTAAGAGCTGAATCTTGTTTTCTGAAGAATTACAGTATGATTCCCAAAATCCAGAACTGAAACAAAAAGACTATTTACTAATAAACTTTCTGTAATGCTCATCTTTTTTGCTGTTATGCTGTGGCCTTATAAAAACTACTACAATTGATGTATTTTCAACTGAATTCTGGAAGTAAGCTCAGTGATCTTAAACCTTTGAAGGTCTGTCAGATAATATCTCTAGGCTTTTGGATTTTAGATAAATTTATTTAAGCATTCAGACCTTCTGAGGTTTGCTTATATTACTGTAAACACTAAGGATGTATGTTAATTTTTTTTCAAAACTTTGCCTGAGTTCATTACCAAAATTATAGTCAATATTAATTGCAGTTTCAAAATTGCATACGTTTCTGTGCAATTTTTCCCCTGGGATGTGTATATGTGCCTTTTTTGTAAGGAGAAAAAAAAAAAAGAAAAACAGAAAAAAAGAACGAACAAATTTTTCCAGAAAATGTACACCTGTGTAACTCCGTTTGAAAAACTGAGCTTTTAAAGTGTTTGCCATCATGTCTTATGGCAAACATACAGCTACAGTATGTGTAGTATATAATTAGCTGTTTTGTTCCCCTAAATTGAGATCACATGTGAAAACCTGTGAGATTTCACTACTGAACATGAGAGAGTGGTGCCTTTTGCAACACTAACCGTTTAGAATGCACCTCATTGTACTTATGAAACAATTCAAGAAGAATGCTTGTGGTAGATATTAGTACAAGTAATTCATTGTGCATACAAAATAATATGTATGTTTTTTAAAGCTGTAAATAATGAGCCTTATTATGATATGAAAATCCTAACTCATTTACAGGTACCTGAATTTGAAATGCATTTTTTCGTTGAGCTGTATGCAATAAGTGCAGGAGCGGTGTTGAACAGCAGTTCCAGATTTGCCCTTATAACAGTTCTTGAGAGTGATGCTCCTCATGGTTTAGTATACTTTGCTGTGGGATCTCGTTTTGCTGTGGCTCATAAGAAGGCTACTTTAATCAGTTTGCAAGCGCTCAGAGATTCTAGTGCGTCAGTAACCACAAAAGTTAGGTACAGTATGCAGGTAAGATTGACATGTTATTAAATCATTTTTTATTCTCCAAAAGAAAAAATGTGACTGCTATTAGCATTTTTTAGGAAATTTTTTTAGACAAATGTTCACTTGGCTCATGGATTATGTCATCCCCATTCATCTTTTGGAATGTGTATAATAGTAACACTAGACTGCTCTAACTGTTGGCTTTTTTTTTCTAAATGAGTGCCACATTATTAGTAGCAGATGATGATTATTCTCCTGTAGCAGAAATAGTACAATTGCAAAAACATGATTCCTTCCACTTTCTTACAGTTGCAACTCCAAAATCAGAACATAAGCTGGAAGAAAGTTCCTCTACATTTGTCATTGTAGTGATATAGTGCTTAGCCTGATTTACATTGAGTATGTTGGGTTTTATACCTAAAGGCATTATTTTTAGGGAGTGTTTTTGTAACAAAGCATTGTGTGACCAGTGTACTTTCATTCTCCTTTTTAATGCAAGGCTTTATATGCTATTATCATACTGTATGTGTATATATTTTAACTACATTGAATACCTTGGTGTTTCCATGGATTTATTATACAGGAGTTGGCCAGTGTTTTGGTTAGATTTTTGTGGTAAAAAACTTTCATGTTCTTTCCAGCCAAGAGGGAAGTGGTCATTATCCTTTAGCTATTAAGGGTGGAAGGAATTGCCACTGTTCAGTGTTTGCTTAGGGTAAAATATAGGTGGCAGTTCCTTTGCCATTTGTATTTCATTTAGACTGTAACAACGCTGCTTGTACAATTTTAGGTTTTGAGTACCAAAGTATTGGTACATGAGAGAGAAGAGATCATGGCAGACAGTAAGGATGAGGTGCTTACTGGAAACAGATGTTTATCTCATTCCTACAAAGATTTTTTAAAACATTGTTCCTGTCACTAATACTTTTACTACCACTTATTTCCCTGTTCCCTAATTCTCTGCTGGAAGAGAGAAACAAAAGGAAGGTTCTGCCTGGAATTAGCATAGGTGATATGAACACGTTCTAGAGTAAACTAGAACTCAAAACATGTCTTTCTTATGCCAAAAGTAGCCTTTACTAAGCTAAACATTTTCAAAAGCGGTCTAGTATTTCACACACACACACACAAAAAAATCTGTACTTTTCACAATATGAGATGTTTTTAAGTGATAGTATTGAAAAAATACATAAAATAAATATATAAAATATATATAAAAAATAGATAGTATTCAAAAATAATACATTTGAATAATGGCCCAGAGTGTTAGTTTCCACTTAAGGAAAGTTCATTATATTGCCAGATATAAAATCAAGGTTATGGCATCTGACAAAAAGAGCAAGAATGTGAAGAATGAAAGTATCTGCAAACCCTACAGGAGGTAAAAATAGTGATGCTTCACAGGGAAATGAAGTCATATGGCATTGCTAAATAAGTTAATCTGTCTGCCTTGCATGTGTATTCTATAGTGTTTGCTTTGCCTTTGGTCCTAAATGGATGGCTCTTGTTTTAACTGTTTGTCCTGGGACTCAGAATGTCATAAACTGATATTGTTTTGGGCACAGATCGCAAAACCCTCTCCTTGGCTTTTGTTTAGTTTTTACTTATCTGAAATATCTATCTGTTCCCTTAATTGAAGGATTTCATGCTGCAGACATAAACTTACTTTAGTCCCTGTGGAATTTACCTGGACTTGCTGATGTACTTATATTTTCTGTAGTATCTAGTCACCCAGAAAAGCTTTGTGAAGTTTGTCTGGGAAAAAGGAAGACAGAGATCCTGTTTACCAGTTTCAATATATATTATTTTTTCTCAAGGTTGTTGCTGACTACATGTGCCAGATTGGTACACTTCAGGGAGATATGTCTTTAACAATTGTGAATCCTGAGGATTTCGTTTTGAAAGGGAGCTTTCTTTTTTTCTCAACATTTAAGTTTTACCCGTTTAAAATACGTATGTTCAGCAGTGGCTATTTTTGAACAATTATAATTATCATAATGTTACCTAAACTCTTTTGGTTTGCTTTAAGGAGCTACAAAAACCTGAACCTATTGGCCGGACCTTCATATCTCCAGCTGTTGCAGGACAAGATTTTGTCAGATCTGAAGGTTTATTGACTTTTGAACCTGGACAGAGAAATGCTTTGCTGGATGTGACCCTGACTCCAGAGACAGCATCCTTAAACCCATTTCCTAAACGTTTCCAGGTTGTGCTTTCTAATCCCACAGGCGGTGCCAGAGTAGATGATACATACGCTATTGCTAACATCACCATTGTCTCAGATTTGGACTCCTTGTCTGTTTGGGGACTTGTTGATCAATTACATCAGCCACCTGATGACACCATTTTAAATAGAATCCTTCAGAATTTGAAAGTCAAAGTGGCTACAGAAACTACAGAAGAGCAACTTACTGCTGTAATGCATATAATAGATAAGGTAAACCTTTTTTGGGCTCCTTCTTGAATGACCCATGACTTTTASAAGGATGTGATAACACTTAGAATTGTGGTGGTTAGAATCCACAGTAGAGTCTAGGTCACAGACTGCAAATACAAAAATAGAAATTGTGAAATTCCACAGCTGAGGGAAGGAGTTTGTCTGCTGCTAGGTTAGGATGGTGGCAGAAAATCAAAAACCAAGTAGAAAGATTGAAAAGAACAATCAGTATTAATTTTGCATATGTATCCATAGCACAAGATTTTCTGCTGTTCCAGTTTTTGCTTTTGTACCATACTTTCAGAGAGCTTATTAGGATTTCTTGGTTCTCAGGCCACATTTATTTTGGTTTCAGCCCTGGCACATAACATTGAGGCCCAGGTTTTTTGCTCATATCTTCACCAACTGGTTACTGTCACCACACAAACAAAATCTCTGTGGGACAGCTGAAGTCCTCTAACCAGACATGCAGCTTGTCTTTCTCCTTGCAGTGGCTTCAAAAATTGGGTTGGTATGGTAGCTGAGCACTTCAGCGCTGCACTAAGAGTTCTGTGAAGGCTCTGGCACTAGCATTCTGGCTCTTTTGCACTGGTGAAATAATGCACAGGAGCAGGAAAACATTAAAGTATCTGGACAAAAAGCAATATAAAACAGTATTCATAAAAATCAACAGTTAGTTCATTACTGATTGTTGCTATTTTGAAATAGAAAATAGAGAAAGTAAGGTCAGAAATTCTCAGAAGGATTCAAGAATCTCTGATTTGTGAAAGAATGAAAAACACCACATGGTTTCTTTAATAATGAAATCCCTATTACTAAGCATATCTTTATGTAGTTTTGACAGTGTGTGTCCTGATCTTGGCAGCAGTGATTGGAAGGTGGAAAAATGTCTGGAACTTTCAGAATTAAAGTCGGGATAAAACTTAAAAATGTTACCAAAGTGTTCAACATGAGCAAATTTTATGAAGAGACTTCAAAATATATTGAAAAAAATATTTGATCATAGATTAAAATTAATGTCATTAATCTTAAAACTGAAAATAACAAGATAATAAAACGATGCACTCTGTAAGGGTTTATGGGAATCAAAAAATAATTGTCTACCTGGTTTTGTGCATAAAATGCTCAGGGCATTTTTTGTTTGTTTTGTTTTTTTTCTCTTCATATTAGGTAACAGATGTAGGTGAAAAGTGGTTACTCACTGATAAAGGTAGAAGTCTGTTCTATGAGATACTCTGCGCTCTGGCTAGTCCCAAACGCAAAGACACACAAGGATATAGTCTGCTTGCTGAGGTGACTGAGAAATTTGCTTTTTCCCTGTTGACTGGGATAACATGTGGCTCACCAGGGGAAAAGTAAGTAAACTTGAGTTCATAGTATGTTTTGGAAATACATGAGAATATACTGATTTAGTAATAAGAAACATTACGTGAAATTTTTAGATAAGGAACTTGCCTATCGTCTGATTACGATACTTATGTGAAAAGGTGCTGCATGCTATGGTAATCTTACAAAGCACTATTATGGCACTATGAGCTGGTGTCACAACTGACTGATGTTGCAAATGGCTGCTACACTGATAAGGGGTAGGTATAAAGTAAGAGTTAGGAGATTTTTAGACCTATTTGTAAGCTCAAATATGGTGTGGAAAAGGATTTGTTAATCTGAGAAAATAATATGCAATTGTATGGTAGACAACTATATTCGAAGACTTACATCAGAGTAGATAAGCCAAGATTTCTACCAGCATCCTTAATTCTGGCATTCTCCAGTACTGTGTGCTTGCCTTTGCTCATTAGAACATTATTTCAATTGTTTAAAACAATTTTATGCAGTTCTAAATTGTTCGTTTTATCCGCAAGTGTATAACACCTTGTGGTCAAGGTAATGGTCAAGGAAAATAGTTGGCTTTCAAAATAAATAACTCTTTTATGAAACAGATACTCTCAAATAGTGGATTTGTCTCATTATGAACCTATTAAACAACTTCATAGTTGAATTTAGAAAAAAAAAATTCAGAAAATCAGCATGGATGATAAATCAAATTTATCTTGACTTCTATTACAAATGTAGATTTTCTTCCTATTTCCTAAACTGTAGGGGATATAAGGTCTTTCTTAGTGTAGAAGATAGCAAATGACATAAATATCAACATTATCCAGAATAATACGTCCAGAACTTGCAATTTTTAATTCTTTACTCCAAGTCTTTTGTATTAGCTACTGGACCAAAGAGTGAAAGTTCAACTATCCATTTAAATGCATCTCTCCCTTCTAGGGTCATCTCTATATCAAGAAGAGGTTTTGTTAGCAGATCATACTGAGCAAAACTCAGGAGAAACAGAGAATCTGAAATGCATAACTCAGCCTCTCTTCTTTTCACAGACACTGAAGCTGTCTATATTAAGTACCATCAAATCTAAACATGATGGAGGAGCAAAGTATTACTTACAAATACATTTTAGAGTCACACTCTGACATAAAGCTCTGTTTCACTTACCAGCCCTATTGTTTTTCTGTTTCAATAGAGGTAAAAATATCCTTGACAGCTGCCCATACATTGCGATAATGGCTCACAACTGGTATCCTCAGCAAATCAATGGACACAAATTTGATGGAAAAGATGGGGATTTTATTCATGTACCAGAGCATTTATTAGAGGTTGCTGTTGCATTGTCTCCTCCTCAAGTTGGAAACTGCGAATCTGTACAATTCACAGAATACAGCAGCCAGCAGTGGTTTCTTACTGGTGATAAAGAACTTGCCCTAAAGAATAAGGTTTGAAAATAATGCAATTTACTTTTTTACCAAACTAGTTTGATTTAAATATTGAACAAAACATATTTAATATATTTAAAATAATTTGAACATTTTGTGTTTGTATTTCTGAGTCAAATTAAGCACTGTCTGTTGAATTTTAATATGTTTCAGATTTTTTCTATGAGTTTGAAGGGTCAGAGTTCACACCCTTTGAAAGATAACAATGCAGTTGTTTACCGGATTTATTCTACAGGAAGTCGGATTGTTCCACGAAAGTCTCTATGTCTCCTTTGGAATCAAGCTGCAGAAAGGTATTTTTATAAATCTGTTTAGTTTTCCAGTTTCTAAAATAAACCTGTATACTTGCTGAAGATATGATAGCTGTGATTAGATCATCTGCCATTATAAAATTGTTTCCTTTTCCCATTTGTAGCTTTTTTCTAACTTCTCTGGCCTTTGAACTAGCACATAAAACTTTTCATGCAACAAAATATGCAAGTATTCTAGCTCAGAAATGGCCAAAATGACTTCTACTATTGACTTTATACCAAAATATCCTTTAGATTATTTAGATTATTTGATGATGCATAAGGCAAAGCTGAAAGACCCTACATTTCAGAATAGCATTACATCATTAATATTGATAATTTTATGCTCTTTACAGTTACCTGTAATCTTTACCTCTTATCAGGCAATGCTTCAAATTAATTCTTAAAAAAATAAAGATTAAAACCATATTAAAACCACTTTACTTAGATTGTTCCTAATTTGCTGGTATGAACTCTTTTCTTTGATTCTGTGAAAGACACTGTGTAAATGAGAAAAAGACAAACTTAACAGGGTCAGACCAGCGATTTATCTAGACCAGTATCAGCTCTCCAGCAGTGGCTGCTCGTACTGTCATAAACCGTGGTGTAACCGTGGTTGTCATAAACCATGTTTGTATGTGTGTGCTCTTGAATGGCCCATTACTTGATTAGCCTGTGTCTTTACCTTTCACACAGCATAGGTTTGTGAATTCAGAGAAACTTATGCTCTGTATCGTGCTAAGATCTGGTTGGTTTAGACATAATTTCTTTAAACTGGCCAGATTATATCAGTCTGTGATTGACATAAACCCCTCAGAAAGGAGGGGAAGCAGAATTCACTGTAGACTCTCATCTTTTCTAGTCACTACATAATAGTGTACATTTTGTTTCTCACAAAAAATGGCTTAATATGTGACCTATATTATTCTGTTTTAAAGTCAATTCAGCAGTACCAAAGAAAACATGAATGTTAGGTTAAAAGCAACAAATRCTAGTATAAAATGTTCTCCCTAGTGGTGTACGTAATTCTGCAAGGTAAATGACCCAGCTTTTAAAAACTATGGTCAAAGAAATTTTTACTTAAAGAAAAATTTTGTTATTATATATTCATAAATATATTTAATCATTAAAGTCAAAACAGTGCTAATTTCATTTAAATGTGCTATTTTGATGACTGTACCTGAAAGATATAAAAGATGTAAAAAAAAAAAAAAAAAAAAAAAAAATCACTTTTATGTGATATTTTAGAAAACTTGGTATTTCAGGGCTAGAACAACAATTTTCAAGCCTGCTTTTTGCTTGAATTATACAAGTCCATTTCCTCCAATGTTTGTTAGATGTGTGTAACTGGTTTTGACAGCCCATAAATTGTCTGGTGTTGCTTCTTTGCATTGTTAAAAAAGAGTGCATTCAGACTTTCTTCTCTTGCACTGGTGCTCTCTCTCTTTTTCTTTTCTTTTTTTTTAATAAACAATTTGCACCATGAAAAAATGTGAAAGGCAGCTTTTTTTTGTTGTTGTAGCTGGTTGTCTGATAGTGGGTTCTGCAAAGTGATTGATGAGACATCAGACTACGTGGAATGCTCTTGTTCTCATATGTCCATTTATGCAGTTTATGCCCAAACAGACAACTTGTCATCATACAATGAAGCTTTTTTCTCTTCTGGATTCATCTGCATTTCAGGTCAGTTGATATAAGATAGTTCTCTCATTAATGGCAACTAATATTCAGTAAAATTAATTGTTAGCAATTGATGACAATCTTTTAGTTCAAGGAATATTAACTAACCTCATCTTTAAAAAATTCCTCTTTGCACTGCTGTTTGCATATTGAAAAACTTTCCCATTGGAAAAAAAAATCCTACATTGAAATCTGTTGGTTTTTTTTTTTTTTTTTTTTTTTTTTTTTTTTTTTTTTTTTTTTTTTTTTTTTTTTTTTTTTTTTTTTTTTTTTTTTGGTGATTTTTTTTTGAATCATACAATGAGAAGTATGTCATGTTCATTTTAGGGGGAAACTATAAAATCCTAAATCCACCTGTATCTTTAGCAGAAATATAGTCGTCCTCCTCATCAAATCTTTAGACACTACTCTTAAAATATTGTAACAGTTTAGCCTACTTCAAGTTTTGCCTTGAATATAACTTCAGTGTCTTTCAGCTGCTTTGGCTGGTTGAAGGAATTTCCTTACGTGACTCTATATAGCTAAATCTGGTGATCAACCAAATGCTTTAGATATAAGAACAATAAAAATAGTTATTTCCTCTAACATCTACACCTGGATGTGAAGAATAAAAGAGAGAAACATGATAGAGACAAGCAGAACATTATCATCTACCTGATTCTCCCATACTAGTTCAAATTATAGATAACTATGTTTGTCAGCAAACTGAAGGAGTGTGCAAAAGAATGTGTCCCCGTGTCCTGTAAAATAGTATACCTTCAGCCTTGGTGCATCTGGGGAAATGGAAAGACACAGATAACCTCAAGTATGTAAGAGTTAATTTACAATAAGGTTCCTTATGAAGTCAAATTTATGTGTATTTATAATGTTGTTATAAAGATGATGTAAATAGCTCTGTAGATTTTACCCCTTTACAGATCCCCTTAAATACCACTTTAACAAATCAACATTGTCATTATCTGGCATAGTGTATTAGTTTAAAGTTCCCATTTTTTATTCCCTTGTAGGTTTCACTTTGGCTATTATCTCCCACCTTTTCTGTACCAGATGTGCAATGTTTGCCGCTAAACTTCTCACTCACATGATGGTTGCTTGTTTGGGTACTCAGGTAAGAAAAGGGAAAAAAAAAAAGGCAGAAGTCACTAAAACTGATTTCAGTATATCCTCCTTTCTTTTTCTGTACTCTCATGGCTGTACCTGAACAGTCAGTCCTCATTTACTTTTCTACACCCTAAATATTTTTGGAAAATGTATAGTTTCAATTGAACTTTCAATATATGATATCTATATTGATTGAAATATAAGTATCATGTGTTCATGTGTTGAAAATTCAATGGAAATTACACGTTTTCCAAAAATATTTAGAGAAAAACTTACATGCCATGAGAACATCCGTCCAATATGTAGAACAAAAAAGTTTTTGATGGTTGGGTATTGAGACTAACGAGTCTCATCACTAACAGCATAGTTTTTAAAAACAGATTAATGCCAGTAGTCGTAAATTCTATGGGAGAGATTTATATTGATTAGTAGATGATGAAAACTCTCTTGCACACTTTCTTTTCTTTGTAGGAAAGTCAAATTATGAAACTTTTAAATAATAAAAGAGGATAAATTGTAGAAAATCTACCTGGTTCTCCAGTACTAGTTCAAATCGTAGGTAACTACGGTTGTCAGCAAACTGAAGGAGTGTACAAAAGGAGAATATGTCCCCCAGGGAAATTTGCAGTATCAGGGAGATGTAGATGTATAGATAGGATAAACAAAACAGTCCTATGTTATCTGTGGAAGATTAGCAACTGCCACATCTTTCAAACGAGCCTTGTACAGTGCCATGGTTAGATTATCCCTTTATTCTTGTAACCTCATATTATCTTTTTTTATTGTACAATGAAATACATTGATAATGACCATGATGACTGGATTTGCAATGTAAGGAAATAGAAATGTCCTGATAGCACTTCTAGAGATCACTGGATACCAACCTGGTATCTTTGCATCTTAGGACATAAGAATGTTGATGTCTCAGCCTTGATTTTTAAACATGTTAAATGTATACATGTTTTAATATTTCTGTCTAGCTATACTGAAAGCTAATTTGAACCAGGGACCTGTATTCTTCTGTCTGTATGCACAGTTACTAGCATGGCAAGGCTCAGACTTATCTGGGACATGTAGGCCAAAACAGCTCTGAAGCTTTATGGAGTTTTACAGCCTAATAATACTTTTTGTCAAAGTTTCTGCTTTTCCTTTGTACTGTATGTAGTCACCAGTGTTTCCAAAATTATTTGAAATTTTGCATATTACATAATTATACTTACCCGTGCTGCATTCTTTCTCTCTGTTATTTTTCCATTTCTTTGGCAATATTTAGAAATATAGAAGCTTGTTTCTTATTACAGTGAGTTTCTTGTTCCCAACAGAATTTTTTTCATTCTCCTTATAAGGATTCCATATCAGATCTTTTGGACTTACTAAAACATCCTAACTTCTTCATAGAAGTTTGTTTGCTATTTTTTGATACTGTTTACATAGTTCTCTTAAGACTGTTGCATACATTTAAACCTATTGAGTCACTGAATAATTTAGGTTGAAAGCGACCTTTGAAAGCTTTCTTGTTGCCCCTGCTCAAAGCAAGTGCAACTTAGATGAGTTTGCTCAGGACCCTGCACAGCTGAATTTTAAGCAGATCCATGGATGGAGATTCCACGAATTTTCTGAACAATCTGTTGCAGTATTTGGCTATCCACTGTGGAAAATGTTTCCTAATATCTACTTGGAATTTCATTTGTTTTGAATGTGTGTCCGTTGTCTCTCTTGCTATCAATGTGCATCTCCAAGAGGAGTTTTGACTCCTTATCCCTAAGCGCTTCTAATGAGTAGTTGAAGACAACAAGAAGGTTCCCACCTTCTACATTCTTAAGATTGAACTTCCCTGGGTCTTTTGTACGTCATACCATCTAGCCCCCCAACTATCTTAGTGAACATCCATTGGACTTGCCAGTCTCTTTCCTGTACTAGAAAGCCCAAATATAATCTGATGTGGTCTCACAAGTGCTGAGTAGAAGGGAAGAACAGCTTCCTTTGACCCCTGCTTAATACAGCCTAAAGTACAGATTGGCCTGCTTTGCCACAAAACACACTGCTGACTCATGTTCAACTTGTTGTCCACCAGGATCTCAGGTCTTGTTCTGCAGGGCTTCTGCCTTGCCATTTAGCCCCTTGTACTGTTACATGGAATTATTCTGTCACCAGATGCAGGACTTTGCATTTGCCTTCATGAGGTTTCTGTCAGCCCATTTCTCCAGTCTATTGAGGTTCCTAAGGAACAGCAGCCCCACCTTCCAGCATTTCACCTGCTCTCCCCATTTTGGTGTCATCCACAAATTTACCAAGAGGGCACTATACCCCATCATCCATGCCCAAATGCTTTAAATAGTATCAGCTACCATCTCAGCTCCTGAGGAGTGCCACTAGTAACCAGCCTCTAGCAGGATTTCACACTGATCACAACATTTTGAGCCCACCAGTACAGCCAATTTTCCACTCACACTTTGGTTAGGTGGATTTTAAGGTATCTCAGCCATTAATGGTAAAACTGTGACTATCATAGAGATTATGCTAAAGGCCTTACTCAAGTCAGGGTGGAAATTATCCACTGCCCCTGCCTGAGGCACTCATCTCCTTATAGAAGGCAGTCGGGTTTGTCAGGCGTGATTTTCCCTAGGTACATCGATGACAGCTGTTTCCAATCGCTTTCTTGTTCTTGCCCTGCTTTATAGCTCCCAGGAGGATTTTCTCTATAAATTTCCTGGGGACTACGGTTAGGCTTTCTGGCCTGTAGTCCTGAGCTCTTTTTTTCCAAGAGTAGAATAATTCATCTCTATCCCTAAAAGTCAATCAGAAGGAAGGACAAAAACAACAACAACAACAACAACAAAAAACCTCACCTGTTCAGGAAGTACTTTTAAACATGTTGTTATAGGGTCATTTTCAAAACTATACCCCAAGTGAAAAGTGAAGACCTAAGTGCAACCTGAAAAAATAAAAAAGTCATATGTTAAATAATGCCCTAAATCTGATTTTGTTGCACTCATTCCAGATCTTATCAAACTGCTAAATTTATGTGTCTCAGTTCTCAGGCCAGTGCTGCAGCTACTTTGCTCTAAAATGAGCCTCACACTGTTCCCTGACCCTGCCCTTCCTTATTGAAGTAAATATAGTGAAAACAGGTACAGCTATAGGAGATACTTCACTTAAACAGCATATTTAATCAAAATTTAATTTTCATAAAAATAGTGTGCCCAGCTCAATTGTTATTTCCAAAATACGCGTGGAAAAAACTAAATAGACATTAATGATAAGAATTTTTAAGCTGATCTAAATGGAAAATAAAATGTTGCTGCATTTCTTTCTCTGCTAAACACATCTTTCTTCAAATGTTGTAAGTATACCACTTTTAAATTTTGTTTCATATGCTGATGTGCAAAAATCAGCACAAAATACTTCAGTAGCATGGCCTAGCAATTCTTACTTGCTGAATATTCCAGATTTTTAAAAATATTTCTATTGGATTTGATAGATTTCTTTTCAGTAGACAGTGATTAAAGGCAACTTCTCTCACTTTTATGTTTTTCTCTATTAAGCATTTTAAGCGTGAAAGGGGTAGTTCGATTTTTTGTTTCTATCTTTCTTCTAATAGAATAAATTTTGAGAAAAAGTCAAAGTTTATATATAAAAAAATCTGAAATGTATGTACTTCACAGGAGGGGAAAATTGGGAATCTTTAATGCAGGAAAGAGTTACCGAAGGTAGCAGATTAAAAATAGACATGAATTTCTAAGAGTGTATAAGAGCATATGCTTTACCTTCTTCGTGTATGAAGGTAATACTGAAGAGTCAGAGATATCTGGGTTCTGAAATACTGGGTTCAAATCTAGTTATTGAAGGACTTTGAAACCAAGGAAGTAACTTCAGCGCGTGTACACAGATCTTCCTTTGCTGGCTTTATATTTAAATGCACTTTTATATGAAATACTGTTCAGGGCAGAAGTTATGCAGAACAACAAAGAAGGCGCAGTCCTGGAAGAGCAAGTTTCTTGGCACAGTTCCGTGCTATGTATAAATATCATAATTTATATTTTAATTGTAGTTAATTTTATAGAGACCATTTAGAAAGCCTCTTTGTTCTTTCCTTATTCTTCCGCAGCCCAATTATTCTGCAAGTTTACAGTGAAACTTTTGAAAGAGGGCACTTCAGTAGGGCAAACACTAATCTAAAGCTAGTTTAGAGAGGAAAGAAAGCCTGTTTGACAGCAGCCACTTACGAAGAGAATGTGAGTTTAAGATACAGGGAAAAGAGAAAGGACATGTTTGGCAGGAGAGTGTTGAACTATTTTGCTAGCTGTTCTGAACAATTGAAAAAGTTTTATCCAGTTATTTGTGTTGTGACACACTGGCATGTACTATGCCTAGAGAGAACTAGGAAGACTGAGTTTTAGAGGAACCTTGAATTAGAATATATTATATATGTGTATATATGTCTGTGTATGTATGTGTGTGTATAGTTATATCCACCTACTAATATTTGGAGAGTATACATAGAATTGCATGATTTTTATACAATTAAGTGTTTTGGATTTTTGCTAATTGATGATTAGAGTATGACAAGTATTTTAGGAGACTTCTAATCAGCTTGAGAACTTACTACATAAAAATCACTGCTTAATAATTTCTTGTTTAATTACAAGAAAAATGTTAGTACTTAGTGTTTATGTCTGGTAATATTGAGGCAGTAGTAGACATTGTGTTCATAGCTAGTAAATCTCACCCCATTCTACAGCATGAAGGAAGCTGCTATATCTTTGTGGATAATCTTTAAGACAATATACATAGATATGAAGAAAGAAGGTTGAAAAATTCCATGTGTTAAGAGCACAACATTCAGGAAGGTTTCAATGAATAATTAAATTACCTTTTAAATAATAATGTCAGAGAGAAGATACTCTGTTATAAACTTAGCTCTTTAAAAGAATGAGCACTAACCATTTTGGTATGTGCACTTATATTTTTACCAGAAAAATAATATTAAAAGCTTTTCGGGTGAGTTACATTGTTAAGTATATACTTGAATAAATACTTTTCCTCTAATATCTGCACTGGATGTTTATTCAGCTTGCAGTATTATTTTTCTTCTTATTATTTTTTTATATCATTACCAATGCACTATTTACTATCTGTAGGTGGCAGTCAAACCTTTTCAACACATTGCTGAGAAACTTGCTTTTCCAGAACTCTGCCTACTTTGTGGTTGTACACAATAATTCATTGACTCTGACACTGATGGTGAGTGGTGATTTACAGAATCCTACGTCCCTTTCGTTCTTCTCTGTGGATTTAGAGTTTCCAGTGGTAATGGAGAATTTGTAAAGTATTCAGGAATGGACATTGATCAATTTAGAATACCAAACGTTGGTGAATCTCACTGGAAAGAGTGAGAAAGTGGAAAGGCTAGAGCTTTCTGAACGTTTTTTTCTTTCCTTTCTAATATTTACTATTTACTCAGAGAGCTATATCTCCAAAAGATGTTATTTCTTGAATCATTAGTTTGGCATAGTATTTTTGTTTGTTTCAACAGCATGCTGTATTATTAAACTTAATGCAGCAAATCTCTCAAAGGCAAAGGGAAAAAAATTAACAGGCTGAGGTTTGGGGTTTCAGAGTTAATTTAGATGATGATTTATTTATTTTGAAGAAGTAACTTACAATGTGAACTTATTTCACAAGCTTCAATACATTCATACTAGTCAATAAAATTCTCCTTTTAAAAAAACAGTAAATCTAAAGTAGCATCTTTTATTAGGGGTTCTTGCTTATGGTTCCTTTGCTTTTTTCCTGGGACTTCTCAGGCAGAAATATATGAGTATGCACTGTATAGGTGGTTTGTGCTCAACTTAATGCATCTTGCCACAGCAGATTTCTCTGTGCATGTATAGGGTCTTGTGCAGCACAAGCTCCCTACGTTCTGTATTTCTGGAATGCACTGAACTTGTGCATTGCAAATGACATGAACATGTGATAAATCTTACCTTTTGGTTTATTGTGTATAGGCTGTTGAGTTACTCTTTATATGTGCAGTAGTCATTTCTCTGGAATACTTGAGCATCCACAATCTGATTACAGCAGTAGTTGTGTGCAAATGGCCATCTGTTCTGGCCAGTAACACGAAATTCCAGTCTAACAGTGAAAAAAACAAACAAAAAAAAACCAAACAGAAACCCCCAAACAAACATATAAACAAAAAAAATCTGGGGAAAACTTGGATCTCTACCTTTGTCAAACAGGCCTATATTTGCTAATTTAACCAGTCCTCAAGCTTCAGTAGCACTTAGCATCATCATCATGTCTGTAATACTTGTCAAGCTGGTAAGCCACATTCATCCTACCATTGCCTTTGACAAAAATGCATGAGGAGAGTTGTACTTCCTGTGTTCAACTGCCTGAAAGCTGTGAATTATTCACTCTTAGAAGAAATAAAATTATATATGCCAGTTATATGCTTTTTAAGAGGAAAAGGTACAAACAATCCTATTTTAACAAAACTGTTAAATATTATTTAGAAATGACTTAAAATGAGGTCTTAAGGAAAGTTTAATTTTTAAAAACTAAATTTCTGAGAACTAATATTTGGTAGAATTTGTTGTTTTATCATTTGGACTTATTCAGATTTAGAGGCAGGTAGAAAACATAATTCTGCTTTGAAGTACCATAAATTTTAAGGATGTGATGAAATCTCTAAGAGATGATGCAATAACTATTTCTGAAAAACCATGGCAATGAGGAGTTACACAGGAGAAATTCGTATAAGGATAAAGTTTGTAAAGTCAATTTGGAAGTGAATAGGAAGACAAGAGCAAACAGGATAGTGTATAAAAGATGATGGAAGGCAGAAAAGTGGAACCCCCTGCTCGAGAAGCCAGGCTTCATTCCTGGAGTAACAAATTCTGTCCTGTACAGCTTGCAAGTTCTGCCATTGTTTGAGGGTGAAACTTCCACGTGAACTGTGAGTTGTTGCTTCTCTGTAATTGTCTTTAACTCTTCTCTTCCATGCTAAGGGAATTTTCAGTTTCCCCCTTGCATAATTAAAACCAAAAAGAAATTGTTGTAAATATCTAGATAGGAAGGGTTTGAAAAGAATATTCCTGAATGCAGTGGATAGGGTGATTCTCTGTACCACTGTATCACCACTGGAGCAGCTTGTGCTTCGGTGCCAACCTCTCTCTAGACAGTAAAGAGAAGCTTTCAGGGCAGTTCTACCCTCCTTCATGTTAAGCTTGTACTTCTTAAAGCCATCCAATGGGAAATACTTGTTAAAGGGCTGTTTCTGACCAAATCTGGTCCTAAGCTTCACTAAACTGCATGTCCACATGAAATATTAAATTCTTTTTTGTGGAAGAGGGAACAGGAAATACTTTTATATGCTATGTACTGTGTGGTTAGAGCCCGTTTGCCTAGCATGAGGGAATTTGCTTTTTAAAACCTACTTACCCTTGAGGCTTAGGATTCCTCCTCTCATTTCTTTGCTATATCCTGATAACAATAAACAATGCTGAATGTGGTACTGATAGCTCTTCAGGAAGATGAGCAATCCGTAAGGTCTGTGAGAGCACAGAGTAAACAAATGAGAACTAAGCCCAGGCCGGATGAGACACCAGATCAGAACTGGTGCCCAGTCTAGAAATTGTGCATTCAGCCACCTGTTCATGCATTTCATCCAGTTACTCTTAAGTGTGAAATATTTCAGTAAGGATAGTGGTGAGTTATAGACAGTATACTTCCATAATGGAAGAAATTGTTTGAGATGATAATATCTATAACTTTCTCATCTATTACAGTAACTAATCAAATTTTCACCTACAGTCTTCATTGCCTTTGTAAGGAGAACTAGCACCTAAACTCTTCCTCCCAGGAGCTATCTTAGTAGGGTTCATTTTGAATTAGTTCATTATCTATTAGCTGGTTTCAGTCATTCCCATCAAGCCAGACCACCATCTTAAGTTCATGCAGCTTCTTTCAGAAGTAAAGTAATAAGGAATAAGTACAACTATTTGATCATTAGTTTTTATAAAAGGTAATATCATAGTAGAGTTATCTAAATTGAATGCTTTGATAGTAGAGCAATGGGATTTTATGATCAGGAAGGCTCTAAGGGCCCATCTGTATTATATAGTGTCACTACTTGTGAGTCCTCAAGAATAGAATCAGCTACAGCAAAGTTGGAGAGCTAATCAGGCATTTGTAATAGAAGATGGTGTCGTCAAGCGATGGATGTAATGTATGAGGTTCTTTAGATTCTAATGGTCAAGAAATTCTGATCTCAAGCATTGGTGCTGTACACAATCATCCGGATGGGAATTATACATAATATATCCTTGAAGAAGGGCTGTTACTGTAAAACACCTGGCAGTTCTTTACCCTGACCATCTAAATGTCATGTGAGGAGCTAGGAAGAGTAGCTTATCCACAAAAATCTCATTGCTGCGTCTTTCCCATTTTTCCAGTAGAGGGCGTCATTTTTCCTGCAGTAACTGGCTGGAGACTTGGCAAAGCAGAGGGAACGTCATATGTGAAATCACTATCGCACTGAGATGCTTGGTATAAACTTGAAGTTACCTTCAGATATGTAAAGATAAGACCCAAGCAAAAGTAAGGAGTAGTACAGATGCTATAGGAGGAAGTCTTTCAGGTCTCAGTCTACAGAGTGTGGACCTGTACGAGCAGCTGAAAGCTCTCTATTCTTTCCTTTAAAGGAAAAAAAGGCAAGAAGAGCAGCTCTGGGAGGTATGGCTAAGTGATGAAACCTTTAAGAAATAAATTTGAGATACTCACGTAATTTTATTTTACATTTTTTATCAACCAACACATAATTTTGTCCTCTTAGTGATAATGTATCACTATTCTAATGCTTGTGTTTTTCTACTTTTGCTGTTCATAAGGATAATGTTAATTTATGTCCCTTGTTAACTTTTCTGATGTTGAGTCACAATGTAGTGTTAATGCACAAGCTGTTAGCATCTTCTTAGAAATTATCTCCTACCATTTGCCAAAATTCAGATATGTGAGCAATACTATAACATATGTTAGAGCGCTGGTACATAATCTCACACCTCCTGTGCTCATTACAAACAGTTAAGTGTTCTGTTTATCGCTTTAAAGCATAAGTATATGCGATTTCTATCAGCTAATGCCTTTCAAGTCTTTTTTTAAATCATACTGTACTTTTTTTCAACATCACAAACATTTGGGGACCACACACAGAGTGGAATAGACAGCAGCACTCCCAAGGTGGCCATTCATCTCTTTCTGCCTATATCTGATCATGAAGCAGGTTATTCTGTCTGCTTCATGCTATTTTCAACTCTTCATATTTTCTGCCATCTTTTTTCCTCTCCCTTTGTTTTGTCCACTCACGTTTGCCTTTCAACTATAACGAAAATGTGGATATCTATTACTACTTCTAATCAGCAAGTCTTCCATTGCTTGTTGCCCTACTAAAGGCTTTCCTCAGTCTACTCAGCAAATGCCATTACTCATAAATTCTGTGCCTAGCATCACCTGTGCAGTGTTAATCTGAAGTTTGCTAAACTAATTTAAAGATTAGCTCATCTTTTGGAGAAAAAACCCTACAGACTTCATTGAGTTTTCATTTACAGCTATTAAAAATTATACTAATCATTGAATGCTTAGCTTTTATTTTTACTCCACCACCATTCCTTCATTTGTTTCATTTGTTTGCTTGCTTATTACTTGCTTATTCAAGAATATGTACATTTTTTATTTTTGTTTGAATTTTTGGCAGTTTTTCATGAATCTGCTCCTTCATATCTTACAGACAGCTAATGTTCAATACACATTAGATTAACAAATCCTGTACAAGACTTCACTGGATTATTTCCTTGGTATAAATGAAACTAGAATCTGATCATGCCAGATTCACGGGGCAAGTACAGTTTTAAGTCTGTAGGTGTCCACTTTGCAATTGAAAATAATTGAATAAGATGTTCATAAATACTGACTTACCCATGATTACAGTTAATTGTGATTAAATACATTTGTATAAGTTTTGATAGTTTAATCAGCAGGTGGATTTTTGTTTGTTGTTGCAATAATAAAATTTATCAGTGCAATAATGAAAATTATCATTTGAAAATGACTTTATGTGGATTTATAAGAATCACCTAAAGAGCTCATATGTAACACAAAGTCAAGAGAGACTGTTCATTTTAATCATTCTTTTATTGCCCCTTGTAAGTTAAGTAGGTACATTTTGTGCTAAATTAAATATGAAATAAAGCTAAGACACTAGTAAAAACCTAGATCTGAATAGACTCTGAAAAATGACCGTAAAAACTGTAAATACTGGAATTGCTAGGTAGTGAATGCTGAGTGAAATTAGCAATGAGGAGCTTGTGTTGAATGTTGGTCAGATGGAGAAATCAGGAACATGTCAATTATATGTTCTTGTGCAAAAAAAAAAAAATCTAACTCATGATGTTCAATCACAAAAAAAGCTTCGCAAACATTTCAGTTGCTCATATATTACCATATATTTCCGTTTTATTGGGAATGATTTGTGTACTGAAGGATTTTGAAACTCAAGTAACCCCCAAAAAAGACAGAAACAAGGCCAGCATGTGATAGCACAGTTTACAAGAGGAAAGCACTTTGATTACCAAGGAAAGAATGGAGCAGTGACAGTGATGCGTGAGAGGACCTTACATAACAAAGTAGTGAAGTATGTGATTAAATCATATTGTCTACTCCAAAACTTTGCACAAAGCAGTTCAAATCCACTGAGATGCTATTTTGATAGGAAACTAGTCCTTGAAAATACGCTGTGTATCATCTTCTAGTCATTTTTTTCAAAGTTAATAGCTAAGCAGAACTCATAACTCATGGACCACAATGCCACTCTGGATCTGACATTTTTTTTCTGGGCTAGGAATGTTTCATTCTTTCATCCCTACTATCATTTTTATAGTTTTTCATTCACTTGGGCAAGATAGTAGTGCAACTTCTCTGTATTCACACTACAGGCTGTAGAATGATGTTAATATATTAAGGTATACTTTGCAAATGAGGAAGACGCAAATTTTTCAGAGAAAGATTTCACCATATAGTAATGCTGAAGTCATTTCCTGTCTTCCCTGATCCTGGGACAAATAGTGGCCAAAGAATAGTGGATGAGAGCTGATTTTTGTTTTTTCTTTTACTGTGTTTCCACAGTGAGGACAAAGAGAGATCAAGAAGTCATACATGTAAATATGTCCCATGAAGATTTAGTGGTCCTATAAATCTAACATACAAAAATATTTTATCTTCCCATCACCTCTTTCATAGTAGTGCATGATCTGACACAAGAGTGAGCTGCAGATGGAGAAAAGCATAGCTGAGAAGTACAGATACAGAACTATTTTCTCTTGGTAAATTCACCCCTAAAAGCGGCTCATTGCTGCTGCTATTTGTTACTTCTGAAGTATTTCTAAATATTACAAGTTGTACTTGACTATAATCTTTGATCAAGATACAGTAGTTTACTTGAATTAGAGACAGTAATATCAGCATTTTCAAAAGATCTCCATGGGAGATAAGACTCAACTCTGTAACAAAAGCTGTCCTCACATTTAAAAATGCTCTGTGACCGGTGCTGATCCTTGCACTCTCTTACCTTTGAGCAGAGTTTTGGGTAGATGAGTGTTTGTTGCTATATTCCCAAATCCTCATTTTAAGGATTGCCAAGTCATTAACGCATTGTGATACACAGAGCCCTACCCTTGACCTGAGAAAGGTTAAAGTGATGTTTGTATATTAATCTTTATATTTTGTATAAACATGTAACTTGGCTCCTATACTTGATGCAGACCAATACATAGCATTAATACTTTGCAGCTTGTTGCTTACTTTTAATTGAGACTATACATGATGGCAGCTAATTACTTTGGGTTTATTATTGAGTGTCTTAATTTTCCAGCTTTGTCTTCTAGAAGACTGTATTGGATAATAAATACTATCTATTGTTGAAATATACTTTGTTAACTTCAAACTGGATTCTTAAAACCATGTATAAATGTGGTTTTACTGGAAGAGAAATGGAGCAAACTCAGGAAGCTGAATGAAATGGTGTTCACTGAATGATGAATAAGTTTAAAACATTAGCTCTTCAGCCACCTTGTATGTTATAAAAGCTGGTGAATCCGTTCACTTTTTTTTCCTTCTATCTATGTGAAATTTTTCCTCTATAAGGTACTGTTGGTTTTGTTTGTTTAATGGAATTTTGAATGAATTTAGCTCTGAGGCTTCTGGTGTTTAGATTGTAAGCTCTCTTTTTGCTATGCCTGGATGCTCAGTGGCACTGAAAGGGTAAAATTGAAGGTGAACTTGATCTTAATTATATTAATAGGTCATTACAGACATAGCAAGCAAGTATAAGGCATTGTTATCTTCTGTTTAAAAGCAGAATGGGAATTGATTCTTTTTTTTTCACAAGTACAAATGAGTAATCCTATTGAAATCCGGTGACAGCAGTGGACTGACAACAGCTGACCAGCTTAGGTTGCTCTGGCCGGGAGCATGAGGATCACTTGGAATTTCCCACTAAACCTGAGAAACTCTTTCCCTTTTTGTCATCTGAATGATTTTCCTTCAGATTCATAATAAATTTTAACTAAGTTCATCCTTAGAAACCTAGAAGGGGTATGCGTCGTAAAATAAAATATAATGAGGTTTTTATCAAGATAACTGTTCACAGTTTTAAGAGTTTCTAAGATTCTGCTGCAGTATGTGACACATGCACAGGACTGTGCAAATTTTCACAGCATTTGCTAATGTTTTAGGTTTCTTTTTTTTCTCTTTTTTCTTTTATCTTTATCCTGAGATCATTTACTTTTGGAGAGACCCAATGAATATTACTTTGTAGGTCAAAGCAGACTGCGCAAAGAAATATGTTGTTCTTTCCTCCAGTCTTTCATAATGGAAGTGTACTTACAAAGTTTCACTACAGGATCAAGCATCTTCAGAAACTATTTCTTTGTCTGGAAATGCTGAGATGTACAGCTGTTAGAAATGAGCCTGATAAATGTCAGAATCCAGTGAACAGTCTGTTTATCAAAGGGAAAAGGTACAGTTTATTTTTGTAACTTCTGAAATTACTGATGCATTTCCATCTTCAAAATGTTTTAATGTTCTACAGAATAATGCAGACATTTAGCTATACCATAAGATAACAGCCTGTCTTCTTTTCGTATGACCTGCCTAATTAAACTTTAAATATAATTTAAAAGAGTTGAAAACCTTTTTAAAGCAAATACCAATTATGTGAGCTTTTATTTTTCATTAGTCTATTGCCAGTTTAATTAGTTCATAGTTCACTTATTGCTTCATTAATTTATGTAATTTTACGTTGTTCATGATTCTTAAAATGTGCTAAGTATTATAAGGGTAAATTTAAAGGCAAGATCATACCTGAGTAATTTGCAGTATAAAGAATCCACTGCACCTTTAGCTTCAGCAGGCACCTTTTCTGCTTAAAGTTTCCATTGAATGCTATCGTATTAGCCTTTAAGGAATATTTAATTTTTTAAATTGCTGAGGCTTGTTGATTGAAACATGTAGCAGACAACTTAATTTGGAAGTCGTCACTTGCCATCACTGGTCGAAATGCAATGGTTATAGCTTCTACTCAACCACTTACATGTTCCTCCTCAATTTAGTCTTTAACTAGCCACAAGAACTTTCAGTGATGTTATGCTAACATGCAATGAATGATCTTGGATGCTAAATAATCCTAGATGGGTCTATAATACAGTTGATCTGGTATATCATATAACGGTAGTCTAGCACTTGGGGAACACCAGACTACAGAAAACTAGTGTCTTGTAAAACCTCATTTGACACCATCCCCATTTTTGAGCTACTTTACAGGAAAAGAGGGAAAGAAATTGTAGCTATAGTACCTAATTTTCAATCCATTTCAAACTTCATGCTTACAAAAGCTCAAGTATTTTTATTATGTTTCTTCTATACAAGGGGAGAGAAGCATGGTTTTTATGTAGGAAGCCAGTTCTGTAGAGTTTAAAAAAAAAAAAAAAAAAAAAAAAAAAAAAAAAAAAAAAAAAAAAAAAAAAAAAAAAAAAAAAAAAAAAAAAAAAGGAACAAAGGGAGATGGGAAATATTCTTGACTTGGGCTTGATGTTCTGCTTTCTAATATTGTTTCGTACCTGCTTGTCAAGACTTTCATCTAAGCAACATAGATTCATTTTCATTATGTCAAAGAAACAAATTCATGACGTTAAAAGGGATCTCTTATCTGATAACTACAAATTAATATGCTTTAAATAATCTAGTACGTTATGAACTGTCACATACTTACTAATATAGTGGGTTTTCTTAAGATAGAATAATATAGATGGTTTAATTGTGGTACACACCTAAGTATAAATGGTTTGATAGGCCACATTGCTGATCATCATTTTTAATATGACTGGTAATATGGCTGGCCAATAATAATATGCTTTAGGTAGTGCAATTTGTGGACGTTTTTATTAATGTCATACTTAAGAAATTGAGTTTCAAGCTTAATTCTGCTACTAAGCTCCGATTTGTTAACTTTTAGTCAGATGGTGTAGAATAACGTTTACCTTGAACTGACTGCATCATTACAGTAGTAGCCTAACAGGTACGCACTGCCCTGGTTTTGCTTGGTGTTAAAAATATTTTGTGAGTGAGGAATAAGAAGAGTGCTAGATGTACCATCACACTGAACAGCTCAGTGAGATGTAAAAATCAAATGAATTTTATTGAAAGCCTTTTTTTTCAGCTTACAGGTGTTTGTTCGCAAGTGTGATAAAGAACTTGGATTGGCCCCATGTGTTTTCTGTTCTGTGCTGACATTAGAATATTCCCCTAGTAACCATTTAGACTGCAAATATGCTAAAACTTCCTATCTTGCACTAAAAACCCTATCCATTAGTGCAGATAACCTGTTCTAGATCATACTACAAAGCTTTGTTGGACTGCATGGAATTTGTTATGTTCTTTTCCAGATAAGTTTTTTTCTTTTTTTCTTTTCTTTTCTTTTTTCTTTTTTTTTTTCCTTTCGTCGATTAAAACCTGCATGGTCAGAAAAATGCTAGGAGAACATACTACTTGCAGTAGACCCTCTTTTTACTTTAGCTGCCAAAATATCCCTCCTATATTATTAGGTCTGGAGACAAATGTATGCTGTGGGTTAAAGAGTAGGTGCTCTCATAATATGGCCAACCATTTTCACTAGATTTTTAGCAAGTCTGGAAGTTGATTAGAAATGAGAAAAAGTTGTGCAGATCTACTTGATTATTTGAAAATTTTTGTCCTGTGTTTTCACAGCTGACTAGTTGCTCTTTCCTCAAGATACTAATATTTCTTATTCCTTGTTAAGCCCAAAGCAAGAGCCTTTTTGTGCATTTATTTCAGGGTGCTTTTTTGTGTTTTATTTTGGTTTATTTTGCTTTGGCAAACTTTCTTCTGCTAGTATAGGTCATCAATATAGCATTTTGTGATTCTCAACCCATTATGGGAATGGGGAAATTTTTCCCCTTGGTTTGCTAAGTTTCTTATTAATTTCAGCCTATTGTGTTGTCTTTTTTGCTATTGCTGCTATTTTGTTGCTTTGGTATAAAATGATGAAACCACTGACTCCATATTGTTTTCTTATCAATGGGATGCTTCTTGTCTTTTTGTGGTTTTGCTGATCTTTTTCCAACAAGAAATCTGTCCACTGAAATCCCTTCTATTGTATACTTATTAGGTCCAGTACACTGTAACATTTGGGATGATTTAAGCAGAGCTAGGTAGGTGTGCATCATGATGCAAATGATGGTCATTAATATATGACCAGTTAATTCCTTCTTCTATCATATCTTCTATCATAGAATAGAATCACTGAACAATGGAGGCTAGAGGTCTGGTCCAGCTGCCTCCTCAAAGCTCCCAGTGCAAATGAGAGAATATACAAAGAGCAGCATTTTATTTCACGCTGTTCAAGTAAGTAAATACTTAAAAGTGACTAGTTTTAGGTACTTCTAATGTTTGTGGATGGATATGAAGCTCATTTGAAATTCAGAGTGGGATTTGGAGAGTTCTTCTGTGGTACAACTGAGAGTCTCCTGAGTTGTGAGTCAAAAGCTTCCCACTGAAATGAATAAAATTTAAAAAACACTCCAAATACTTTTTATAATTTGACTCATCATTTATTTTTCAAAATGCTATGTTTAGTGATTACAGCTGGTGGTGTGAATTAACATGCCTCTGATTGTTTAGCTCTGCAGAACATAGAACTGCCCCAGACGTTTAAAAAACATATTTATTTGATTAATTTCAAAAGTTTAAATGTAGGCATTATATTGTATGATATGTCATTCTGAGTAATAAGGAGAGAAGATGCAATCTGAATTATTTTAATTTCTGAGAAAAGTGTTTCTCATTTTAAAATTTTATATAATATAAAAGCATACGTAGTTACTAAATACTTTAACTTTTTCATATTGCTTACAAAATTGTTTTTAAGCAATTCAAGTAAAATAACCTATCCAAACTGTCTTGCACACTGTAATGTAAGGTGACCTGAATAACTGTGTATTTATCCATTTGACTGTCTGCACATAAACATTCATGCACACTGTCACCATTTCCACATGAAGACACGGAAGTACTATGTTAGGTGAAACCTGCTCTACAGGAACCTCTAAAATAGGAATGTTGCAGATCTCTCTCAGAATCTGTTTGTGAGCTTGCTGGTCTAATTTTCACCGATCCTTTAGAAGCCTAATCTTCACCTTCATTTTCTTTTCTTATCTGTTTGTCTTTCAAGTGGTCTCTATATATCCGATTGCCTGTTCCTTTCAAGCTTAACTTTTATTTAGAATAGTAATGTAGATCAAGCAGTGTAGTTTAAAATAATTCCTGTTAGTGATGTCCTGCTTTATGTGAAATAAGGACACATTTGATAGGTAGCTTATCTGTATCAAACTTTTGTGAGGTTTTTCTTTTATTTTACATAGAAAATAAGTGAACAAAAAGCAGGTACGGGAAAATAGTCCTTTTGTTTAAAAAAACTTTAAAAAGCAAACAAACAGAAAAAAATGATCACATGCTTTACACATTGTTCTGAAGTTATTAATAGGATCAAGAATAACAACAGAAATGATTTTAGGTAAATACAAGCATGTACACGAGAATGGAGACTTCTGTTAGAATTAGCCTTTGTCCTGAGCTAAAGGGGAAATAGAATCCAAACAATTTTGTGAGAAACTAGGAAAAAAGGAAGCAATCCAGCCCCACAGTCAATCAGTTCTGTTTGATTTACACTGTACTTCAGTTTACATGTGACTGCCACGTTTTATCTGATACAGTGCTGAAGTCCCTAGGGTCCAACTTTTTATTCAGATTCTACATCAATAATTGCTCAAGGACCAATATTTTTTGCAAATTGTTGTTATAAACAACAAAAAGTTATTAGTGTGGTTAGTAGTTGATAACACTTGCTGGCATATTATTTTAGGGTTTTATATAATATTCTGTTTAGGACTGTTGCAGAGGAATGTTTTCTTTCAGCCTAGATTTTTCAGTGCTTGCTTTATTGCAGTTATATCTTTCAGTTGTGAGTACTGGGTTCCTCTATGTATACAAGTTCCTGTGGACTAAAATATGAGTTGAGAACAAAATAAATTTCCCCATAATTAGATACAAAGTTAGTTACTGACGAAAACCTGTATCCTATAAGTCTTAGACTTAACAAAATTGAAGAACGACCAATGTTAGCATATAGCATAGACTTTCTTTCTTGCTCTTTCCAGGTATGTTTGTTGGCTAGAGTTTCATGTGACTTGTCAGAATGTCATAAAAAAATTAACTTTTCAGAGGTTGTTCCAAATGATTTACAGGCTGTTCACAAAGGCTGACTTTACTTCAGTAAAAGCCTAACCTCCCTATGCTCCTTTCATGTGGTGAGAGGGAGTCTCCCTTAGAATCAGAGCGGACGAGTTAGGCTCCTGCTTTGAATTACTTCTTGAGGAAGTCTATCACTCTTGTCTGCAGAGAAATTATGTTCACTAGTTGAATTTAGTCTTTGTGAGTGAGTTTCTCCAGTTCTCTTTGGTGGCGTCGTCTTTTGTGAYGTTATTATCAAAGTAATGCACAACCTAATCAATATTTAATGTGTCAAAGCATATATCTGCTTTATGTTGCTTATTTCTATGAGCACTAGTAACAAGGTTGTCCAGCTGAAAGAACAAATATATATATATTTTTAATATAACTTGTAGAACATAAGTGAGAAATCTAAGGTAGCTTCTAAGGAAAACTATATAGACAGCTATAAAAAGGGAAAACTCATAAAGTGGGTGTTTTTGCATGTATATTTGTATAGGCAGTCAAAAGTCCAACTATATTTTTTCTTAAATAGGCAACTAAAGATGGTGAAATGATCTTTGATCAGTAATATAAATCCAATATTTAAAGTTGCTGGGCAGAACATCAGAATAAAAATTGCATATGCCAAGGAATTTCTCTGGTAAAATATTTGTTTCTAGACTAACTGAAAGTTACTAGTTTGGGGAGTGGATTTGATGAATGTTGATATATGTGTATCTTAGCTGTCCAGTCTTTCATCATTAAATCATGATTTCATCTCTTGGGAAATACAAATATAGAACTATATATATATATAGAACTATATATATATGTTATAAATTTAAATATATTTCACATTCAAATTTTTCAAAATTGTTGTTTTAATAAGCATGTGCTTATAATTATCAAAATAATCCCTTTCTGTTGACTGAACAAAACTAAAACATTAATTTTGACTGATTTGACATGGATCTTGATTTGACATTGATCTGTATACATACACACACACACACACAYATATATATATATATACACACACATCATGTACATTAGACATGCTGTAGTCTTATTTTTTTGTGAAATGTATGCATTCTTAAGCTGTCACTTTGTTTAAGAATCAGATTATGTATGCTAAAATTAATGTTGTTAACTGGTTACATAATACATGAAAGAGTATACTGTCTAGGTCATAGTTGAAAGTTAATACATTCATAGGAAAAAAAAATCATTGTAGATTATTTCTTTGGAGTGATAATTGCTGTGAAGTTCCATACAATGTGATTCCTGCTTGAGAAAGTTGGCCAAGTTGCAGAAGGTTTGAAGACACCACAAGCACAACAGTATCCACTTTTTTTAAGAAAAGAAATTAAATGGTTGGGCTGCAGTTCACGGAAAAGTTGCTCTCACTCATTATTTCTGGCTTATTTATGTTTAAAAAATAATAACAACCAAGAATAAGGCACTATTCAGTAACTTGTATTGCCGGAAATGATGACAGTGTTAAATAGATTTTCTTTCTGTAAAGAGGTCCAATTACTGCATTATTAATGATATTATTTAAGTACTCATTAAATGTGACATTATTTAATGGGTTCATGTTAGTTTAAAACCTTCATTAAAGGATTACTGTGGGGGGTTTTGCAATCTTGTATTTTTCCATCCAACCAGTATTATATTTCCTCCTGTCCTAAGAATTGGGAAACTTTTTTATTTGGATAGTGATTTGGGATCTTAGGCCTTTGGGGAAGGTAAAGATTATGTAGTTTGGGGATGAGATACTAATAAATTGGAAGCAATTTAAGCTTTATCAGTTATGGTGATGTTTGTTTGTTTTATGAGACTTAGTATCCAGATGGCAATTTCCTGTCTTGTTGAAAGTTTCCTATTAAACAGTACTGAGATTCACAACGGATCCATTGCAGAAGTAGTTGCAATCCCAATACAAGAAATAGAGTAACCAAGTATTTCTGTATTTTGTAACTGTGAATGCATCTATTATGCTGGATAGATAATAGAAAAGGACAAAGATAAGTGAGGTACAGTTCCTCACAGAAATAAATCCCAAGAAAGCATTGCTTTGCTTCTCTTTATTCTGGACAGCTAGAATTTTAATACTCTGGGATTGGGAAAAAAAAAAAAAAGTCTTTAAGTCTTTTATGTCCAACACTATCCAACACTATTAAGTCTTTGCAGTTATAATCATTTTATTTGTTCTAAGAGCTAGATTGGTAAGGATGCTATAACTGAAATATTTTTACCAAAACTTTATCATTTTACACTTCTTTGATAAATTCTTTGAATTAAGAATACTAAGAAGTAATTTTCATCTGATCAAATCTTTATGTTGCCAAAGAGAGAGAATATAAGCTAATTTCTGTCACTTTTTCACTTACTTTAGTTATTCTTTAAGTAGGTTCATTTATTTCATCACAGATGCTTAGGAATAAGTATCTCAATGTGGGAGAATCTAATTCTGGAATGTGTTTTAGAACTGGAAAAATCTGATGGCAGTATATTGACATTGACTCTTATATTAAGGATGTTTTGTGAGTCTCCAATGAGTTGGTGATATCGTTCCTTAACAGTACCTTGGAGATTGTTATGCGTGCAAAAAAAAAAATGTATATAAATGGTGATCTCACTGTCCATATTTTAAAAGTGTTACTACACTAGACAAAAAAAACTATATACACACACACACTTATATACATATACACATAGATGTATTTTGTATATACCTACATATATTTGTAGATATAGTTATATATAGTGAGGGAGCAAGAGACAGACTAGACTAGTTTGACCAGACGAGCAAGACAAGACTAGCTGAAATAGACTAGAAGACAGTCTGAACACATGGTCAGTAGTGCAACTTACAACAAAACGGATGCTACACAAAATGACAGAGTACAGAGGGAGTGCATTTTAAAAATTTTTTTTATTAAACCTTTTGTATGCCAGGATTTTCATACATGGGAGCTTGCTGGTTATGTCTTTCTAGTGCCTTCATTTTTTTAAAAAAAAGTTATTCCTAAAATCTCACCTTCTTAGGAGACTGTATTTCTTATTTGTGTAATGCCAACTGTTTTACTATCAAGTATTTAGAAATATAGATACATTCTAAGATGCATTTACATTGAAGTAATATTATTACCTACTTCTCTTAGGATTCCGATTACATATGGGGTGCTTAATATAGTTTGTTAGCCTCCTATAGGCCTTGCAGACTTACGAGGCTTGCTCCATTTTCTTCTGAATTGTCCTAGTGGTCTGAAGTGTAGAGGCCAGAATACTCTCTCCCCTTTTCTTTGCAAGAAAAAAAAAATCCCTTAAGCAGGGATGCCAGGAGGTCTCCTTGCACAGTATTTGGTAAAATTTTTCCTTTTCTTTCTAGCTCTTTCTTGAATCTTGACCAGCTTCTGCTTAACAATGGCTSATATCATGCTCTAGCTCTTAATGTCCATTTCTCCACTTCATCCTCTTCCATTTCCCACCCCGAGATCATAAGAATTTGCATTTGCTTCCTTYCTTCCTTCCTTTTTTTGGCCTGCTTCACTCATGTAATTACCATTATCATCCATGGCCTCTGCGTTTCTACTCCTTAGCTCTGATGGAATACTGGATCCTTTCATTTGACATTTCTTCTGCTCTCTCAGAAAAGCCTTTCTCACTCTGATATCTCCCTGTGACTCCTGCTATTCTTCATAGTAATCCCAACAAAAACTTCTTTGATTTAGCTAAACTCATTAACTTATGTTCTCCCTGTTCATCCTGTAAACTTTCCAGATCATGGACACTAGTTTTTATCATGCACTATGCTCTTCTTATTTTTTCATACTGTGGAAGTCCTTTCAATATACTCCATTACAAATTCTTTCTTTGTGGTTGTGAACACGAGTTACTCATTTTCTCTTTTCCCAAGAAATGTCACAGCAGGACATCATTCATGTCCAAAACAGCTTTGTCTCATCGTAAACAAGACTTCTCATTTGAATTGCCACATTGGACTGCAGTAACTGTGTAGGTGAATGTGGTGTGTGCAGTTCATGTATATACCAAATACATAATAAGCTCTTATGAGAAAAATTTTTGACTGTATGTTGTTTAAAGTGAGGCATTGCATAGGAGCTTGCTGTATTTAGGAGAATGGAAACTCATCAGAGTAGGAAATTTGAAATTAATAAGCAGTTGCAGCTTGAAGAGAAAGGATCGATCATTTCCCCTCTGAATTGTATACATTTCTGTCATTTCCCTTTTCGTAAATTTCTTCCTGTTGGCTATACCATAAGCTGTTAGGAAAACATATAACAGAAGAAAGAATTTTTAATAGACGTGGTTTCTTTGGGTTCTTTTTTAGAAGCTGGAAAGTTAGGCAAAATAATTTTTTATATGTTTTAGTACTAAGCCATCAGAGTTTTCTCTTCATTTATTAACCTGCAGCTTGTGGTTGTGAAACAAGTTTTAAAATTTTGACCATATTTTGTTCATTGAATTCTTTAGTTGACCAGATTTTATGCTGGTTACCTAAGTAACTTCGTAGTATGTTATTTCAGATGAACATGGTTTAACAGAATCATTTTATCTCAACTGAACAGATGTGTAAGCTCGCCTGCCTTCCCTCAAGATACAAGGATAAATAGAAAGAATATGCAACCTAAGCCAGAAAATCTGAGATCTATCAGGGGACCTTCAGTAAAGTTAGTTTTCACAGTTAATTTCTGAGCTTTGTTTTTGCTTTCTTTTGTCTTTTTTTTTAAGTTTTATGGAATGGGATATTGCAATATTTTTGATGGAGTAAGAACTATTCTCTATTTAGTGATATTTTTCCCTTATAAAATTTTATAATGTGAGCAAGTCTCAATCTTCTCTCTGAGAGGCTGGTAACAGAACTATGTTCCTTAATCTATACAGTCAGCCCTTTATGCTATGTATTATAACCAAATACAGCACGGAAAGCTCCAACTAGCCACTGACTGAACCTGTTTCAGACTTAGAAACTGGACAGCTATATTAGTGTAGTGTTCAACTCAACCTAATTAGCTCTTCTTAGAGGCATGTCTTATTTGTTTCCATCTAGATCTGACGCAGCTATTTTGCTTCTGAACACAGGCCAGTATTCGTGGAGACACTGTACTTTACAGTGTCTGTACAGTACAGTGAGGGTGTAGTGGCTTAGACTGTTTATACTGCAAGAATCTTTGTGTTGGACTCCTTTGTAGAATGTGCATTTTTCATTAATATACTTTGACTCAGTTTTTAACATTCAAATTAGCAGTGGGCTGTGGTGCAGTATATACATTTCTCCTTAATCTCATCTGCTTTTAGTTTTAACTTGTTCTAAACCAGACTTCACCTTAAATTCTCACTGCCTACCTAAGCAGTCCCACCTCGCTTTTCTATTGGTAACAAAAATAGGATAAAACAACTTACGTTATTAATTAACAAACCAGATTGAATGATTTAATATTTATGAAAGCTCTAATGCCGAATAACTGGTATTTATCCTGTAAGACATATGATGATATTTACGAATAAAGGCAACTTGAAAAAAATAAATAGAATAGACATCTATGAAATTCCCAGCCTCAGGGATTCATCTTTTTTAAACCTTTGAACTTCATTTTTAGTAAGTTTGGCTAGGTCTCACTTTAATATCAAATGAAAGACATAGAAGTACACATACTCCATTTGAAGTTCTTGTCTTCAGGTGTTATTAAAGAGCAGAGATTTTTGACTGGAATTATATAGAAGATAGTATGGTTTTGTTTATATATTTGTATAGGTCAGGTAAAGGTATATGGCCCAAAATGGGGTTTTTGTTGTTATTTTTTAGTACAGTTTTGAGCTACTAATAGTCTAGGAAAACTTCAGCCCCCAAAAGAATGCAATTATGAAAATGAAGGGGAAAAAGTAAAAATCAGAAAAGAAGCTAGAACTTTGTATTATCTTTAGCAAATACAAACTATATGCATTACAGTAAACAGGAAGTTTATTTCCTTTTTCATTTTTATGACTATTTCTGCCATTATTGTTGTATGTTATAACTGAGAGATAAGGAGAAATATCTACTCTTAATGTTAAATTTCTATCATCCTGTAGCTAATGTTTTAGTTAAAGAAAAAATAATTTTAGGAAGGAGAGAAGCATCCTAGGAGAATTTGCTTTCTGAACATACAACTATAGCAGCGCTGAAGTATTACAGGAACAGATTTTTGCCCTAAGCATTTTTCCTGAGAAAATAAGAATTTCCATATTGATGCCATATATAATACTACACTTCCTTTCTAGTGCTAAACAGTGTTCCAGGTAAAATTATAAGGAAAGCCATGAATGGGTTTTATGCAGTCTATATACATTTTGTCTAATGTTTTAGGTGCCTAGAAAGAAAAATGTATACAAACCATCATGTCAAATTTATTGATATTATATGTATCAGTACATTTTTTCATATATCAGTAAACAAAATTACCCAAATACCAGTTTATTGAAGTAAGTTAAATGCAATTTTTCTTACCAGCTTTCTATATCAGACTTCTCTTGCACATTCATAAAATACTTTTCTGGATATTATAATGTGCTTCGATTAAGAAATCTGTAATTCTTGAGTAAAGGCCACCTGCTGCTTTAACTTTTAATAGTTCTGGAATTTCAAATTCCATTGTTATCAGTTTGGCTTGGTCACTGATTGATTTCCCCTTAGTAAGGCAATTCTTTCTCTGTTCAAGAATTGGGAGATCTATTCCCTGAATCTCTCTTAATTTTTGCATTAAGGAAGAACGATTAAGGTTATATTTTGGTTTTCACAGTCTATTTGTGTCTTTTTACTGCTCTGTTATCTACTTGAAATATATATATCTGTGTGTATATATATGAATCTCTAGTCCATTTTTTTGCTTTCTCTAGTATTTTAACCTTTCACTTGCCTTATCTTTATAGGTTTTACAATGACTTTCCATCTAATGTTTTCTAAGACAATTCTTACTGGAAGTTCTACTTCACAAAACAGTATTTTCATTCCTTGATTATTTAGTACTAGAGAGTAAAAATAAGTCTGCAGCTTATTCTGTAAATTTGTCTATCAAAATGTGAAAAAAACCCAGCTGTGGTGTATGATATGCAGATTTTTCTCATAATTTCTGAACCCTGGTTTATGCAAATATTTTCATTATTGCTTAATGAGCACATACATTTAAATAAGATATTGGTTTAGGAATTGTATCAACAATATATCTTCAATACGCTCACCTATTTTTTTCTTCATCTCTCATTATTTATCTTCACTAAAACAGAACTGGTAAGACATTTTCTGAAGACATTTCTCATTGTTTTATTTTTTGAATGAAAAACTTGAATATATTTTTGACCAAAATTATAGACAAAGAGAGAGGTGGAGAGGGAGAAAGAGGCAGAGAGAGAGAGAGAGAGAGAGAGAGGCTAAATTTTGCTGTATTCAAAAGTGGTAAGCTCCAGGAGGAAAGACTAACGTGAACTTTACATAGAGTAAACAGAGACCTGTTCACTAAGGTTTGCCCCTAGGATAAAGGAGAACAGCCCAGCAGGCAAGTAAACCTGGCGCTCTCACTGCTGTAGTAACAGTGAATCATTGGGCTGTTGAGTCTTTTGTTGACGATTTGTCATACTTATCCTCATTTGCTCTCTGAAAACACTTCAAATGGTGTTCAGTTTTGTCCTAATTTGGAACGTGAATTATTTTCATCTTGTTTTTTTCTTTTCAGGGCGAAAAAGAAAATGTTTATAAGTTCTACATAAAAGTCTATGTTTTTAAAGAGTGCTTGTGACCCACAGATGTCAAAAAAACTAATTATCCAGGTGCTTGCTTGACACTTAGCATATTATCAGCTGTTAATTCCGCCAGAGAATTTCAAGTGCATTTTTCTGTCTCATTCTTTGCAAATGGATTGTTACTAGTATAAAAAAAGATTGGGAGAGGTTCTTTAGGTGAGGTRTCCAGGAGAGAAGCTAACATACAGCTTAGAGGAAATTTAGACACAGATAAACCTTTGGAGAAAGTTTCTACTATACTGTAACATACTGTGTTAACCTGCCAAAATAATTTCTTTTTACCATGCTAGTAAAGGGATGAGAAATACAAAAATTTTTGATTATCTAGTGTGTTGTTTGTGCTGGGGATCTGGTTTGAAGAGGAGCCTACAAACTGTATTTTTTATGTCTGATCCCTCTTTCCCTTCTCAGAATCAATTTTTTTTTCAATGAGTTTTTCACTCTGTGTGCTGCTGAGAAACAGAGATCTGATTTTGATTCTGGTTTCTTTTTTCATAAACTTCAAACATATATGCCTCACATTTGACATCTCCTATCTTGTCATCTTGTGATTCATTTCTTCTTTTTTAAAGAAAAAAAGGTGTGCCAGTTTCTGTAAATGAGATGTAATAAGGCTTACTGTGTGTGTGCCAATGAGACTGTAAAGAAACATTGCCACACCTTAAACCTCAAGCAGTATTCATCAGCTAACATCACTAAGATTTAGCATACCAGCTCCTATTTATTCAAACTGTTGCCCCATGAGCTAATATTTCAGCCATGTTTGCCATAGACAATACGTGCCAGTTCTCAACTTATCTCCCTTTCCATATTGAATACTGGTACTGTTAGAGAGACTTTGTCAACATTGCTGCATTCCTTGCCTTTTATTAAACAAGCTTTAACTATGAGGAAAGGACAAGGCCAAAGATGTTAATAGTCCAGCACTACTATTGCAACTTACTTTTCTCTTTCCTCTTTTCTATTCAGACATCAGCTCCTCAATGAATTACTGTTTTTTTCCTGTCTGTTGGGGTTCAGTTACAACCTCGTGTAAAGCAATGTATAGTGACCTTGGAAGAGTGCTGAACTGGCTGAGAAGGTGGTTCTTTGTTCTCGCTTAGTGCTATGTATTTTACCTATTGATAGGTAGTATCCAGACCACGCAAGTGCATACAGACCCCTGCAGATAGGGATCCACTTCTGCTTCCAACTGAGTGAATCTGTTACAACTGAAAAGAAATGTTGTCCTAATATATTTACAATGTTACTTTTTGACTCTCTTAATTTAAGATCATTAAAGCATTTGTCCAAGTATAAATTTTTGAATACTATTGACAATCAGTTTCTAAAGAGTGAAATATTAATATGGAGATAAGGTCCCACATAAACTGCACACCCTAACATGAAATGTTTCAGCATGCCCTGTTCCCAGCCTGGTTCATTTCATCTTGGGACCTGACTACCAGGTTATAGGCTAGTCTGGATGGGAGGCTCCCTGTACCTCACCTTTTGATGCTCTGCCAACTGAAAAAAAAWATCAAAATTCTTAGGTCAAAGAGAGGGAGCAAGAGGGAGCATGACTCTGGCTAAATCATTTGGGAATCTGTTTAGGAGAAGGGAGATCCTGATTCTGATTTCTGCTCAAAAGATTACCTATGAATCTTATATTAAAGAGTTGTTAAAGTTGAGAAATGCGAGTCTGCCCTCCAACCTCACCCCCACCGTCAGATGGAGGAAGCCACAGAATCCAGGTCTTTTCATTTCTTGGGCAGGTCTTACAGCTACTGACCTATTATATAATAAGAAGGGCATCGTTACCATCTCAACTATTTGTATATTTTGAAACAAAGATAATTCTGCTGTCAAAATCTGGAAGAAATTTTTTGGCAGTGAACCTTAACCTGATACAGTCAGCACTGCAGCTCTAAGTTAGAAGCTTAACTCCTGAGAAGATACAAGTTTTTATGAAGCTTCCTCCCTTCTGTTTTCCCTATTGATGGGTACGCATGCTTCATTCAGACTGTGTTCAAAATGTTAGCAGTTGTGAAGTATATTCTTGAGAGCCTGTGGCAATGATGAGACTGAGATACACCACAGCGTGCTGTTGTGTGTACCACAGCAGGTTCTTATTACCTAGTCTCTTGATTGTCCACCTTGGAGAACTGATTGTAGCTTGACTAGTTAGAGATCCTTTCTGACCTGTTTGACTAAGTTACGTTTTCAGAGTGACGTGTTGTGGGAGAAGTGGTGGAAACGCTCTCCACAAGTGCAGAATGAGGGAGTGCGGGTAGATCTGAATGTAGGCGTTTTAGGATCATTCTTAGGCCTTGCAGAACTGAGGTAGTCCCATGAATGCCCCCATGAAATGTGCAGAGATGTTAAGACTCCTGGCTCAGAGTAGAGACTGTTCAAGAGCTAGAAAGCTACATTTTAGGATTATAGCACTACAACACCTAAATCTATTTTTAGGGCTTTTTTTTTTTAACTTTACATCACCTGCTCAATGTAATACAGAGCATTTATGTCAATAATTGGGATTTTTGTTGAATTCCTAAGTCTCGTACTGGCAACTTAACTATCCTTTCTCCATAGCCAAAGCAATTTTTGCACTTAAAGACTGTTTTTCCCGTTTTGATGAATATTTAAAGAGAATAAACAAGCATAGTTTTGAATTGTTAATGGTATGACAGCGATATGCTATAGTAACTTCCATATTTAATGAAATATTATTAATTCTATAACACTTTAAAGTTCTTAAATGTAGAATGTGTTGAGTTTTCTTGATACTCTGAAACCTTTCGTTTTTTACATATACTTGCTTGTTCCTTTACTGTTTAAATTGACAGTCTCAGTTAATTTACAGTGTGGTTTTTAGTTTCCTGTGTAAATTAAAGAAGTCCTACCATTGGCCACAATTCAGATACTGTCAAACCTCCCCAGCTCCCTCCTACAAATAACAGCAAACTGTCAAAAAAAAAGATTCAGAAATAGCTACATTCATACATTTCATCAGCTGTTTTGTTATATATCAAAGCAGAATCAGCTTCATCTTCAAAACATCAGTGATTAAACAGCCCACCTTAGAAAACACTAAGCAAAATAAAACGAACATGCTTGAAAAGCTGGCGTCAAGGTTTCACTTTCTCAGCTGGAGCTATTTTTCTGGATTGTCTCTTACTCTACCCCAGTTTGTAACCTAAAACAGTAACATTTTGATAGAACAGAAAATCCAAATACACAGATCTTTCAATTCTGTATCCTAAATGTAGCTATTTAATAATCTTTTTGGCTATCAGATAGCTTGCATGTGCTGTTCATGTTCATGCTTTTGTATTTAATTGCATTTTAGTAAAAAAATTGATGGTGAAGAGATTGATATACAGTGATGAAGCATACAATAATGTTGTTACCTTGTGCTATAAAAGAAAGCAATTTATAAAAGAGAATGCAGTTATTTTATTTTCTCTGGTAAAGGTATACTTTGAAAGAAAATTGGGTTATTGGAAAATGAAATCCTGTGGAGAAAATATGCAAAAATTAAAGACATTGTCTCAGAGACAGTATTTTCTTCCTGTTTGAGGGAATATGAAGTATTTTTATTGGCCTTTATGGTCATGACTCTGAAAACAATAACATTTGAAGAATATAGGATCAACTAGTAAACAATTGGAAGAGGAAAATTAGTATATCTAGAATTCTGTGTATAAAAGAAAGATTGAAGTAATTGTTTTTTTCTGATGGATAAGTAATATATAGATAGCATTTGATGACTCAGAAATGTCACATTCCTTATTGTCAGTCTTATTCATCATGACTTGTCTCATTGGTAGGTTCAATGCATGTTGAGAAGAGTATTCATTACATGCCTGAGATATCATGTGAAGATCCTACTATCCATTTGTACATGATTTGAATTAAACTTCTTAACATTGCCTGGGTATCAGTGATCATTCAGTTTGTCTTTCTCCTTGGATAGGATTTCTTCAGGCCTCTCTGTCTTTATCTTGAATATCTTAGAAATAAGAAAAAATCTGTGTGTGGTCTTCATGAATTTATTATCTTCCAACTCTTGTTCTCCCCTTCCTCCACCCAGGAGGTATTCTGAAATATGTCTTCATTAAACAGATGTATAACTAGTATGACTTAAATTTTGTTATGAAATAATCCTAATATACGTTACCTTAATTTAGGTCATTTTACATTACATTACCTTAATTTAGGTCATTTTAGAAATTACTGATTATGGAGGATCTTCTTTCTTAAATGATGAATACCGTATGTTATTTATTCTGGATAGAATTTGCTCAGCTACTTATGCATGTTTTTAGATTGATGCATTAGACTACTGTCTGCTCTTTTTATGTACAAAGCCCCCTTCTGCAATTTTTTAAAATCTCCTAAACATATATTGTGGTACATTGTCAAAAGACGAGCATCAGAAAGACTATCTGGGAAATATTACTTTGCTGTAATTTACCGCACAGCTTGCCAGATGACTTATTCTGTAACTTAGTTACAAAAATAGCAATGAGACTATAAGAGTACACAATCATCAGTCAGTTGCCAGTCTTTTTGAATAAGCTGTGAACAAGTATGAGGTTCCTTAAAACTGTATCTATCGTGGCTTGTGACAACATGACATTTTCTAATTAATGGTTTTGATTGAATTTTTGTTTTCACTCAAATATTCACAATGTTGCTATAATATTCACAATATCATTTCAGTGTATATATCATAAGTATTTTTAAGCATGGATGATTGCAAGCTTACACAACCACATGGTTTTCACCTCTTACCACATAATAGGACTAATGTGTTTCTAGAATAAAGAATAACCTTAAAGTGAATAGCTCTCTTGAATTAAGTTTTCAGCAAAAATTTAATGCAGGTGCTGTGGCTAGCCAAATGCTTCTATGTATACAATACCTACTGGCAAAGATAGCAACTTGAGGCTGTTGATTTTCTATTTTGATTTTCAGTATAAAATCTTCTAAGTTGTAAAACTATTTTTCAAAGTGGCCTGCTGTTGTCTAACTGCAGATCAAAGACGGTAAGTCACCTTCCTCATCTGACCTCAACCACAATCTGATTCAGTTAAATCTCTTCAGCTTCCATTCCAGCTGTCTGTCCCAAATACCTAACCAGTGCCATATGCCAATTTATTGCTCTACCTCCACAAAGGGGATCTTCCCTAATTTTGCCACCACTTTCTTGTACCTGGCATGGCGTAACTCCCCTTTTGCTGCACTGCTAATCTAGTTAGGATGAGTCCAATGTGTTTACCGTGTGATGGTATACTTTTTATCAGCAGCAAGCATTTCACTGATGTCCTGGCTTGAGAATATGGAATCTAGCCTATTAAGAAGTCCAAGCAGACTTTCATACTTCGTGACATAGGATAGGATTCTTTGCTGTTGGCAAGATGAGAGAACATGCAAATGTTATTGAAGCAAATAGTATCAGTAAGTAAAAAAAGAAATGCTTCGAAATGGCTACCCAGAGTGTTCAAAAAGTTGTTTGAAGATAGCTTCCTAAAGTTCCTGCTTCTGATAATTACATTGCTTCCTAAATCTACTGTACTTTAAGCCTTTGATTTGACAGAATTCATTTTGTTTCTCTTCTGCTCTGAGCCTGGAAATTGCATACAGAGGTCATCCAAGCTTTTATTCTGATAACTGCTGTTTTTTATGCTGCTCCTATTTCCATCCCATAAGTAACCAACTATATGAAATTCTTTCTGCCCCTGTCACTATGGTCCAGCTCCCTGAGTGACTGTTCTCTGGCAGTAATTCTTTGCAGTAATTATACACATGGTTATTTGAAGAGATGCAACATTAATTTTATCTGCTACTCTGAGACTTTCCTTGTCCTGCACTGTATTTATAAGTAGCCTAGCTTTTGATCTGCCGTCTAGTTTTCAATCCATCTTTAGGCTACCTTTTCTCTTTCAATCTGAAGAAGAAAAATACGTAAAGGGGATCTTTAATATTCTGTGTACAACTATTATATGCTCTTTGCTCAATAGAGGGCACACATTCCATTTTCCTGACTTTATGTAGCCATAAGCTGATTATATTTTTCAAGTGTTTTTAGGAAAAAGATATGCAGTAATGGTTCTTGACAATGAAATAAGCATACTCAGGATTGCCATTTTTTTGATATGCTAGTTGGTCTGACGACTGAAACCAAAATATGCTTTTGTTTGGGTTTTCTTTCTGAAAACAGTAGGANAAAAAAAAAAAAAAAAAAAAAAAAAAAGCAGGGCATAGTTCTGCTCATCCATAGATGACAAGAATTGACAAAAATGATACCTAAATTTACGTCCTGAAATCTACGTTTAAGTGAACTAGTAAGTGATCTGTCTTTCATCTGCAGCTCCTAGTCTTGTCTGAGAGATGTAGATCTATCAATATAAATGTCAGATGACTGAAACCCTTCAGAAACTTGTTTTCAAATGCAAATGTTACTTTAAAACATTTTAAGTATTTAAAATGTCAAAACTGAACTGTGCCTCTGATTTTTATGCAAGTTTAAAATTTCTCAAAGTTGTGCAGATATGTTTCTTGGATGTCTGTATTCTGCATATACTGTTTTGGTACAAGGAGGATTAGAAAATGTGGCACTTAGTCCCTGAAATCACTGTGCATTGGCTCACCATAGAGCTTAGCTTTCTGGGTATACTCTTTGGTCAGATATACCATGTGGAGAAAGACACCAAGCCGAATCCAACGGGCTGCTGCAGGAGTTCATAGGAAAGTGGATTTGCAGGACTTTATCTGCCTCCTCTCATTTTGGGAACAGCCACAAATGTCTATTGATGCCATGTGCCCTTTGCTGGGCCTTTGCACAAACAAAGCAAAGAGCCACCAAGAAATTTCACTTTTACACAACAGTAATGCCTTAGGTGCTTAGCGAAGAAGTTATCTAATCTTAAAATGTGTCAAACAGGTGCTTTAGAAGCTAGCCGTTTTGCCATAAAGTGCTACAGAGAGTAAGTTTTATAGCCAAGAATAGTTTGACTTTCAAGATAGCAAATTCAAATTATTCAAAAGAGAGCATCTTAGGTAATTGTGCACAGGCAAAGGAGCGGGAAATTGTGGATTGGTTTTATTAACCTTTTTTTTTTTTATTCTCGGTAAACATAGTTATGTGCCAGCATCTCCAGACCCAAACATTTGAGTTCAGCAATCACATGTTGAGTGCATGGACAAGTCACCTTTGTATCTTTTCAGAGTTCATGTTGAGGTCTGTTTTATGTTCATTCTTATTCTGTTTCCAAGGAAACAGAAACAGTGTAGAATAATGGTGATTTATTAAACAGCTGGGAGTATCAGATTTGATGGAAAGTACATTGTATGCCAATAATGATATTTTTCCTTGGCTGTGTATAAGCATCATTAAAGGTTTGTTTGTTTGTTTGCTTTTGGGGTTTTTTTTTTTTTTTTACACATTTCAGATCGTGAATAATAACTGTTTCTGTTGAAAATTGGGAGATATGGGAAATTTTGTTCAAAAAGCTCAAACAGAATCACCTTTCCTCTTTCCTTGCAACAATATGCTATTGGCCCTCTGTGTCACTTGGGAGATGTCTTACATGTATATCCTGGGTGATCCTGGCATATCTTCCTAAAAGGAATATAAAGAAAAGATCATATCATTCTTTATAGAGGTAAAGACAAATAAGAAGTAAATTTTAATTTCTTCCTTTAGTCACATGAACAAGCAGATCTTGAATAATTTGGTCAAAGTGTTTTGTTTAGTGGTAATTAAAAAGGATGAAGTATTTCAAGTTGTTACAGACTGTTTTTCAATTAATTTGGGATAGTGCTTGAAAAGCTTGTATCGTTTAGAAGAGGTTACAAACTTGTAACCATCAAGACAGAAAGTCAAATCTGGATACAGTGAGCGAGTGTTTTCTTGGAATACAGTGCATTTCTGTGAATCAGCCTGGTAGAGAAAGAGAGGAAATATCAAAACATGAGGAGAAGCAGAAGACAGCAGTTAGTATCTCTGGTTAAATAAAAGGGTATAACTGCATGATAAATCCAGGTTTATTTAGACAAATCAAAGAGAGACTTTCCAGCCCCTCAATCCGGAAAACAGTCCTATAGGTTTGTAGACCTAGGAGCCTGTGTTCGCTGTGTCTTTTCATGTGTTGTGGAGTAATTAGAATCTGGCAGTTCAACAGGATTCACCTGTGTAAACAGCCATTTGTGCACAAAGGCTTCAGTGTCTGAAATGTGGCACAACCTTTGTTTTGCACTTGAATGACCATTTTGCAAAATAACAAAAGTTTAAATAACTTTTCTCCAGATGACATTTCTAAGTTCACAGCAGGGCTTACTGGGAGGATTTTAGTTAAGCARATGACATTATACCAAAATAGAAATATTGTGCTCAAAAAGTTTAATTTCAGTCAAAGTTACCAATAGGTAAAATTGAAACACTCTGATTTGTTGATCCAGAGAAGCTATTGAAAATCTAGAATTGGCTAACTCTATGGGCAATATTTTATTAAAAGTTCTCAGATGTTTACCTATTGTGTTTACATTATGTACGAAAAGCATTGCATTTTGTTAAGGTATTTCATTTTCTTTTGATAGAAAAAGAAAACCAAAAGATGTTTAACATTCTTACTTCGCAGAGTTGTAGAGGATCTAAATGGCTCTGCAACATGACGACTATGCTTGAGCCTTCCGGTTTGCTGCTACTGCTGTGCCAGATGGAACCCACAGGGCAGGGGCACCAATGGCAATAACACTGGTCACCAAATAGGTCACTCCACTACCTTCTCTTTGAGATTCTTTCCTGGTAGTGTGTGACCACTGCTGCTCTTAGCAGCCCCTCTCTATTGTACACCTTGCAACTTCATACTGACTGAACTGAGACTGTTATAGTGAGGAATTTCAGAAGTGTACCAGGAAGTCTTGGAATTATGTTCATTTACCACAACTTCCACAAGTTTGTCTCTTGATTTTCTCTCCCGGAGAATTTTTTTCTCTGTATCCATATGAGTATATTTCAACCTTTTTTTCTTGAATTGCGCATACATCTGCTGTTACTAAATTTAACTAACTCCTGCTGCACTTTAGCATTATTCTGTCATAGTGGTCATGACTCATGACATTAATCAACCTTTTGTAGATAGTTGCTGTGTCAGCACAGACTTTTTACAGTGATGACAACAGTAAAGTGTATTAGGTGACTATAGTAAAGAAAGTAAAAACTCCTCTAGGCAAAAAAAATGATCATGTATGTTGTCATAAAACATTTCAGCCAGTTGGGATTCTCTTGATTCAAATAATATGATAAAGCTAAGGTTGGCAAATGAAAGCCTCCTAGTGTAGTTTACTAGGAGCCATCATGTCTTCCAGTTGCTGTGGTGCAGCAATAGACAATACTATGCTAACTCTTTTTATAAGCTTATGTTTCAAATGGTGTCAGAAAGGTTGTAAATTGAAAGCTTTTGGCACAGGCTTTAAGATTCCAGAAAAGGAATATTTTTTCCACAGAATCAGATTTAATGTTTAATAACAAACAATGTAGATGTAGCCCAGTAAACTTCAACACATCAAGGACAGTGTTTTCAAATAAAGTGACCTGCAAAGACCAGAGTTCAGTTCTGGTCTTGTAGACCTTTGAAGCCAGTTTGTTTAATTTGGGGCATGTTTATGTACATGAAAGAGAACTGTATATTTTGGCTTTGGCTTTGGATTGCTGTTTAACCACCGTCCATAATTATGGTATTACTTATTAATCTTCTTAGCCTTAGGTCAGTAGAGGTCTGAAAATCAGCTGCATGGCCTAAACGTGACATCTTATCTTCCATTCTTTCAAGTGACGGATGGTTTTAAAAATAAGGACAGCAACAACATGCAATACTTGTGTGTTGTTTTTCTAGACCCTCTGTCTGCCTGTTGTAGAGGGAGAAAAAGAAAGACCAAGAAACACTGTCATTCTTCTGAGTTCTTGYATTGGAATAGGGCTGAGCCAGGAATCAAAGCTAAGTTCCTTCAGTCCCAGCCTAGTGCTCTGTTTTCTCCAGTGTGAGAAGAATTAGAGCAAAGAAGTTCTCAGCAAAAATCTAATTCTCATCTAAAGACTTAACCCCAATTTATCATTGAATTGTTAACCAAAATTAAGATCCTATACTATATTCTGAGTTGTTTTTCCAGGAATTTAGCACTCTAGCCATTAGGATTTTATTTAAGTCATCTCCCTTTGAGGAGGCTTTTTTTACATGAAGCTGTAAGAGCTTTCTATTGACTAAAAATCAAGGTCTCTTAAATTTTTGTTAGAAAGCAGTTCCGTTGTCCAAGAGTAACTTACTAGAATTCAAGTCTATGAAGGATTATTTGAGGGGTATTTGGAAAAAGTAGTATTCTTCTGTGTTTTTAAATTGTTGGGATATATTCATTGTTTTTAGGTTAAGATGTTGATGTTAATGATTAAGCAAACTATTACAGTAATAGTAATCATTTTTAAAAATATAGCATACTTAAATATAATTATTCTTTTTATTTAATGAGCTCATCTTCAAAATTGTTAACTTGAAAGTGTTTAAAATTCTGCCTGTCTGCAGAACCTGCCCTAATTTTTTTGTATGCTTTCCTAGATTTTTCCACAGTGGGTAGTATGCTAACTTCTTACTACAGGGCAGATACTTTGTAATTTTCCATGTGATACAGAGAAGTATGTGAGATTTAGAATTAATCGCTGTTCCCCCTCATAATGTGGTTTACCTGTTACTGATTGACCGAAGTATAAAGTTCTTAAACTATTGATGATGCCTTTCTATCAAGTTAACATTGCCATTGCCCTACACTCAAACAATGAATTATTTTCATGAAATATCTTTCCCTTGAGAAAGGGGTTGAAGTCATAAAGGCATAAAGATTTTTCCTATAGTAGCCCTTGCAGTGCTAAAAACATACCAGTTACATATAAATATCTCCTTTTGTTTTATGATATAAATTTACAAAGGAGTGAAGTGAGTAGCTGAACACCTCGGGGAGCTATAAACTATTAAACTGAAGCCAGGAGCTTCAATCCTTTTTCCGCAGGAAAGAGGATTTTTCCTTTGGGTTAGTAGCTGGAACTGTAACACACAAGATCAGTTCCAGTGGTTGCATTGGTAAATTTCCCATTAGCGAGAGAAGGAAAAGGGGGAGGAGGAAATGATTTTTAGAGAGCATTATTTTATGTTCACAAACAAAATTTTCAAAGTGGTCTTTTGTGCAGTCTTTATGTTTATTTCCATTGCTTGCGTACTGGAGGGGAAAAACCTGCATACAAACACAAATCGCTTCAGTAAATTTATACTTCTTAAGAACTAACTATGTTTTCAAATTCAGTTATGAATATGTGAAACAGTTCATGACTGGAGCAGCCCTGGTTTCCTGTCTCCAAGCAAATTAAATGGTCATCTGTATGAGCTCCAGTTTTCAGATTCTTACGAAAAACATTTCTCAATGTTAATTCCACATATAATCAATAGAAACTGCAACTGCTTAGGTAAGACTGTATTCACAAGGAGCTCTTCCACTTTTCTCTTCTTATAAAAACTAAAATTATTATTTTAATTTACTAGGCTGAGGACAGGAATGAAATGGAGTTTTTGAGGAGCATTTACTATTTAAGACCTATCTGTAGGTCACACAGTACCGCAGAGGTCAAAAATTAACTAGATTGTGCTCACTGTTGTACCAAAATACTGACCTGGTAACTATTTCTCATTGGCAATGTGAACCACTGAGAAAAAGGGATTTCAGAAGATCCTGTTTCCCTTATTAACTTGTTTAAAATACTGGGTTCCTATAGATTATGTTTTGTTTTTCTACATCTGTAAGAGCAAGCCGTATTCAAAGTCAATGAGTTTATAAACAAATCATACTTTCAAGCAAATCTTTTCTAGAATTTCAGAGGTGCATGCATAGCAAACCTTTCTATATGGAATATACTCTTGTCTGACATTAATGATGCCATTTACTGTCATCATTTCACTTCCTATTTTGATATCTGTTTTCAGAGCACATGAAGATCAGAAAAACATGTCCTGTGCATTAGCAGAGAGAGGTTTTCTTTGACAACAATTCCTTCACATTCAGGCAGAAACAGCCAAAGCTGTCTCTCGTCTTTAACTGTGCGTCTTATTTGTAGGAGAGATTACCTTGAAAGTAAATCTCACTTAAGCTTTTATAGTTGTGTTATACTAGAGGTTGATACATATTAGCCACCTAGTACTAAAATTGCCAGCAGTAGTTAAGTCCATGATCTCATTCGTACTCATTATTTACATATTCCATTATAAGGATGTTTCTCTGGTACYTAGTCTTGAATTTTTGTGTGACATGCATTCCACTTCTGTCATTGATGAAGCTGAAATATAGTGCAGTGGAGCACACACTTTTTTTCTTCTCCTGCTGCTTTTATACTTCATATACTTGAATTCATACCGATCACTTATAAACTGTATTCTTCAGCCTCTGTATATGAACAAATTTCCATCTGTCACTGATCAGCTATAGTAGTTTCCTGTTCCGCCCGCAGCACCAGCTACTGAGACCTTAAACTTGGCTGTTTAAAGAGTGATGTCTCTTAGCAGTCAGTAATCTTGTCACTTCCACATTCTGCTTGTGAATGGTAACAGAGTCTCTTTGTAAATAGGTTTGTCACTTGCTCTGGCTTTTATTCACAAAATGGTTAAATGTGACTGAGATAACTTTTTCTTTTTTTTAATTTTAACCAAATTCTAAAAGAAATAAGAGAAACACTTTCACAAAGAGCATTTAAGTTATTTATATGGTGGTGTTTGTAAAAGATTTATTAAAGTGTCTCAAAACTGACAGACCTGCTTGTGATTCTGAACTAACAAAAAATTTTGAAAGCTACATGGTTGTTAGCAGAGTAATAAGATGGCATTAATTCTGTGTAATGATGAGAATAATTTGTAAAAACATTTAAGCATAGTGTTTTTYGGTGGGGTTGGATAAGGCTAATAATGTTGGTCCTATACAATATTTTTTGTACTATAAAAGTTGGAATATCAGACTGAAATACTTTAAGACAAGTGGAAAGTGTTTTAATTTGGCTGATAAGTGGCAGTTCATTCCTATCTAAAGCACTGAAGATTCTAAAATAAGAATACCTTCAGCCTCTACTAACTAAAACTACAGGGATGTTTCCAGTGAACTTAGTTGTCAAGTGCAGACTCACTGCTGTAATCAGTGCGGTAATGTTTTTACTTAGTTGTCCTGGGACATTAGGTAACTTCTTTTATTCTACCAGAGTGTAAAAATGTATTGGAACCTAACCTTAACTTTTCACACAACTAATAATCAATTGATAATGTGGTTTTTTTTTTTTTTGGGGGGGGGGGGGAGGGGAGGATCTGTTTTATTTGTTAACTATGCTTCACTAGATTCACTAGCTTTACCAGGTTTTAAGCCCTTTGTTATACTACAAACACACTTTTTTTTCTTTGGACAATAGTCAATTTAACAATACAATCTATTCTGGATTAATTTATATACTGAAAGTAACTGTCATGACTTCAAAATGTTAACTCCTTACGCGTCTAGGTGACCTTTCATATGCTTCCCCAAAACATCGATAATACTAAGTCTCTGTCATTTAGAAGTTGCTCCTTGCTTCTTTCTTCATAGCCCTTTTCTGCATTTCCAGATTGCAGTGTTACTCTCTCATGTGTCTTCCTTCATTCCTCTTGTTTCCATTCCTGAAAATAATTTTTACTGAAATATTTTGTCAGGCTGGGTATAAGAAAGAGAAGAACAAGAACTTTATATCTGAGAAGACTGTGGGAAAGAGGAAAGAAAAGGGGAAGCCAGAGAATACTTATTCTCAAGTCAACTTCCGCTGTGACTCATGCCTCACCAGTCTCTCCAGCTGAGTGCTTTTGTTTAGGGTCAGCTAAGGCCTAGAGGAAAGAGGTTTCAGAAGAATAAAAAAATAGAAGCGTATTTAAATACTCTTGGAGTAGAAAGGTTGAGATTTTGCTGGGCAAGACCATCCTAATGCTAACACGTACTAAAAATTGTGTATTCTTCTGAAAGTTTTGTGGTTAACCAACCTCTTTGGAGCTAGCAATTCATAACTGGTTGTATCAGTCTTGTGCAAAGAACATAAGCAGCCTTCATTTCAAAGGCATGTCTTATAATCACAAGACTTGAGCCTAGGAAGAGCTGGCCTTCAAGAGAACAGCTAAGTTTCCAAGATAATCACGTTGTTTGTAGCAAAAATAGCAATGGTTCAATAGAGAAGATTTTCTGTTCCTAAAGGACATAAACCCTGAGTTTTCCTCTCCATCTATGATCTGTTTCAGCCTCTCTAAAAATGTTGCATTGTAAACTCTTGATTTAACATCCCTCTGATCCTCTGCAACTTTATTTCCACCTTAACCTTTTTATTACTCCTTGTTCTCCTCCCACCTTCTGCGCCAACCTCTTCTTCCTGCATTCTTCAGCTTTCATATAGTAGTGGAATTTGTTTTGTTAGGTTAGTGCATTCTGCCTTGTTGTTTAAGTGAAATGAAAGATAAGAGCCATTTTCAAAGAAGATATGTATTTGCAATATTGTTTCCTGTGAATAAGAAGTTTTATAAGATTGAAAGTAATATAATGAAAGCTGTCAAGTCTCTAAATTTTGGGGACAGAGATAGAAATTAATATAGTAAAGTTATTGTAATTGTTCAATTTAAAACAAAAATCAGTGTGCAGAGAAGAAAAAGTGAATACGGGACATAATTTCTATATATTTATCAAATATTTACTGCTAATTTCCATCTCAGTTTCATGACATTTCTGTTAAACTGCTTATTTTTGTGGGAAATAGCACTTCAACTGAATTGCTCTGTCAAACAGTAGAATATGCTATCAAAGATAATACACAATTTCTTTGGTCTTTATTAGCAGCTCTCTGGCTAAGTAATCACTTAGCGTTCTCTTCTGTTTTCACATACTATCATCAGGAGTGATTGCTTCCTGTTTTTCATTTAAATGTTAGTTTCTGAATTTATTCTTTGATTTTTAGTTTTCTACTTTCTCGTCCAAGTAAATGCAGTGCAATTCTCTTTTAAAGAGTTTTTGTAGAAGTGTAAGGATTTTGAGAGCAAAACAATGCTATTTATGTATAGTTTGATTAGAGGAGAATGACTTCATGTGCTTCATACAACAATATATTCAGGAGCTTTGACAAGACCTATGTTGATATTCATCTTTTCTTAAAAAACAGAAGCGGAACCAAAGTTAAAAAGATAGCTTGCGTAGCTTTTGATGTGAAGAACAGCTCCCTTTTTAATGTGCACCGTGCCCAAAGAGTCCTTTTGATTCCCTGGAAATTCCTCCTGTATTTTCAGCGCAGCAATTCTAGTGATGATATGCGTTAACAGTGCACTAAACTATAGTAGATTTATATGAGTTGCTGCATTTTTTGGAATATGTTTGATGGCAATCTCCCTACAGATTTATCTAGTTCAGACAGTGACAAAACCAAGAGAACAGGCATGATGATAGGGGATTTCCACTTAATTAGATGACTTTCGCTTTCTCACTGCGCAGCTGTGCCCGCTGGGAGGCAGTCTTTACACACCCGCCAGCGTGAACGCTGGGAAGACGCTTTTCTTCAAATTCATTCATGGGGGGTGGGGGGGAGGTGGTTGTTGCTATTCTAGGTGGACTCTCTTTGCAATGAACTTACATGGAGATGGAATGGAAGGGATTTCTACCCTTCAATCTTCAAAAAATTTTGAATTAACACTCTATATTTAGCAGGCACGTCGATATCTGCAATACAGTATAGGTATCAGAAAATAAACTATTAATAAAACAAATTTGAGCCTGTAGAGAGAAAATAATTTGGGCTTCATTTCTTTGGCATAAATTCTAATTTTTGTAAGTTTTGGGTTTAATGTTTGCTGTTATGGCACACAAACGTGGCAAGACATAGGAAAATAATTGCAAGTTTGTTTTTGTATCAATTTATGCTTTATAATAGGAAATGTTTGAAATGAGTAATCACTTTGAGTATAAAATAGAACTTGAATTTTGCAACTACATTCAAAACTACTCCTAAATAAGATTGTCAGCTTGGCTGATGGCTGTGCAGAAGTCAAGCTGGCACAGAAGAATCTGCAGTTAGGGATATGGATCTCTGTCAAAGGTTAAGTATGGCACAGGCTCCTCTACACCTGTTTCTATAGCCATTTGTCTGATTCTACATTACCATGTTGTGCACTTGCATCCAATCAAATAAAAAGTAGAGATATAATTCTTCAAAATGATATGCTAAATGCTACATCATTCATGTAGTAATGCAGCTCTAGCTGCAACTTGCTCAGAGCAAAATTTGTAGGGTGGGATAATATCCTTTATTACTCCAGCTAGCACAGTTAGAGAAACTAGACAAGACTTCTAATACACAACATTTTTTGTGATGAAGAACTGAAAAAAGGCTTATGTCCCTCAAAACTTTGGGGTTTTTTTTTCTCCTGGTTTGCAAAAAGTTATACTACCTGACCAAATGGTATTGCTTTACTGTAAATTTTGTCAGTTGCCAGTGACCCAGAGGGACGATCATGGCAGTCAGGAACTGCTGGAAAATTTTAAGAAAACCCTACACATTCGTTCACACTTTCCCCTGAATTCCCATCCTAGTGGCTAAGTGATGCAAAAGTGAAGCATGTAAGGCTAATCTTGCTCAATTGCCATCAGGCCTTGGAAATGAAGAATACGATGATGTAGTCTTTTTT
>NW_028186312.1:415088-417722 GCF_003343005.1 Rhea americana
TTTTTTTTTGGTAGACATCAGTGTACAGTTCTCATGCTTCAAGCTGGGCTCAGACAGGCCCTGGTCAGAAGTTGTGTAGCTGCAGTTAGAGTTGCTTTGTATTCAAACTAATGTGGGAACTCATTAGTTTGTGTGCAAACTAATGTGCAGCTTCTCAGCAAGTCTTTCTCAAGTACTGTACAGTGTTAGTACAACTATATAGCTTCTGATTTGGAGTTGGCTCATATTCAGCAGACTTAAAGCACAGGCAGAGTGAAATCACATCCCCATGCAAAAGACAATACAAATTACAGCTGCTTTTATTGCCAGGGATGTTGGAAGGTCTGCCCTCACTGTCCTAAAGGATCTGTGGGCAACCATTTGAGCAATCTGTGAGCGTAACTTTGAAGGTAGACAGTGTATCTGAATGTGAGGGGAGGGAGATAACAGGAAGATACCTGTGCTAATGAAGTTAATTAAGTACATTGCCTTCTTTGAAGTACAATACAATTTTGCTTTGCTGTTAAGAAACAAATACACGTTAAACCGCAAATGCAGTATGGAAGTACTACAGTGAGGAAGCATTGACATAGAATCAATGTCAATTTGGAGTTTAGAAGTTATTTCAAAGAACTGACTATATAAGCATACCAAGAAGAAACAAAAAAAAAAATGGACCAAATATGTGGTGGTGTCATCTCAGTTATTAATGTTCATAAACTACTTAATGCACTTTTGACCTTCTCGTGTTGATTAATTTAACACATGGGAGGGGGCTGGGGGGACTATTTGCTATTATTAGTATGGTCGAGCATTGGGAGTGTTTGAAGCACTTGCTCAGAGCGCAAACATCCATGTTTCTGTAGGAACAAGCAAAATGCTGAGGCTAAATACAGAACAGTCTCTAAAAAACTGCTTTAAGATTTGTGGCTGTTAAGACAAGCATTCTTTATGTTTAGCTTGTGTTGCAGTAAAAGATAAGGAGGATCATACCATGTTCCTAGAGGAAAAACTACAGAAAAAGTGCTTCTGTTTACTTATTGAACGTTAATGCAGTGATTAATTGTGTTAGAATTATCAGATAGGTAAAGAGGGTGTTTATCTTATTATGTTTGCACCCATACACAATGCCATTCTGTTTGGCCTATTTTCCTTGCATATTTGATTTAAGTGTATGTTCATCAAAGCTGTTTTTCAAAACTGTTTTCTGTCTTAGCTCTTTTTCCTGCAAAGTTACCACACATCCATAAGAAATATTCATCCTTTTGGGCCTGCTGAATGTAAACAGCTCTCAGTTTTACAGTGACAGAGCTGCAGAGGAGCTGCAGTCACCTCAGGGAAGGAATGTAAACTGGGCTAAGCATCTATCAGCTCACAAATAGCTCTTTTTAAAGAACTTAGATCTCAGTTGCTTGACTCTGGGCCTATCAAGAGAAAATTACTCTCTGTACTGTGAATGACAGAGCATATTCAGTGCTTAAAACATTTCCCAGAAAAAAAAAATACTGTAATAGATATTTTATTCCTTTCACTCTGAGCATTGTATCGTCATTTTTAACAGAATTCTTCATTGCATTATATTATACATTATATATCATATGAAAGTATAGCAAACTGTCTATTCTTGCAACTTTTGCCAATCAACTAGCAGTACATAGAATGCTCTTGGATATAGATTTCAATATCATTAAAAATCATGTTTATTTGTCAGATAATAGGTCATTATATATGTCAAGCGCTCCTTGATGTTGCAGCAGATGCAATAAAAGACAGTATTTGAGATGCTAAAAATTCTGTATAATTTTAATCAGCTTTGAAATAGTTTCTTGTCTAAGCACAGTTTTTGTGCAGAGAGGTTCATTTGGAAATTGATTTGAAATGTTTCTTGTTACTTTTTTTTATAATCTGACACAATGAAACAGAAGACAGTTCTAAAATTACTACTCAACATCTTCTGCGATTAAAAATGGGCTTTGATTTTTCTTACAAGGTAGATTTAGTGCATTGTATAATTAAAGATAATAGATGCAATCATAATGTATTAAACAAAAAGTGGCCAGGGAGCTAGTACTACTTCACTGCTAAAGCCGAGAGAATTTATAAATAACTAATACTGCAACTAAAATAGAACAGTTTGAAGAGTTTGCATTTTAAAAAGGGTATTTTTTTTAGCCCTAGGTCACAGTCATATTATTAAAAGGCATCCTGCAGTATTCGGCAGTTTGTAGCTTAATGATATGAACTGCTCAGGATGAGGAACTGTGCCGTGTTATAACGGGGAACAAAAGCAGAGGGAGAGAAGATGTTGCTGGAGCCAGTCTGAACCGGCAGCAGTTAGCGGGAGGGAGGGAGGGAGAGCCCAGATGGGCTGGGGCCGGGGGGCGCGGGGGAGCGGGCAGCGCTCTCCCCCGGCCGGCTCCACTCGGGCACTCTCTGCTAAAGCCACTTTGGATTAGCTCATTTGCTGGCATAACGCTGTAGGAGAGAGGCTTGGTGCTAGCGCGGTCAGCAGCACCGGCCTTCACATTTCAGATGTGTTTCTGAATGCCTTTTCTGATGTGGCTGTTTGAATGCCTCGCTGTTTGCTTTGAGGTAGCCTGACAGAAACAGGTGACAGAAGTTGCTCAGTGTTAAACCTTCAGAGAAGACAAAAAA
>NW_028186312.1:417867-432795 GCF_003343005.1 Rhea americana
TTTGTGGTAACAGATAAACACTACTTAAAAACCAGCTTTGAACAATTTTCATTTACCACACACAGCTTTATTTCTGGTAAGTGATTTAAAAAAGAAAAGTAAACAAAAAGTTTCAGCTCAAATCCTGCTTGGATGTTAATGCAAATATGTTTTCCCTCAAGCTATCTTGCCTGCCTCAACCTGTCTKTCTCGCATGCAATGTCCAATCTTTGCAGTTAGGTGGGGGCCATAACTGGACCCTCTTTACTGGCACCCAGCAATCATAAAGGAGCCTTGAAGCTGCTTACCACTGGTGTAAATAAAGGACACTCTCCAGTGGTCTTATTTGCCCAACAGGTTGGATTGGCACTGCTAGGAAAACTACAGGGACCCATTTTCACCTGCCCTTGAAAGTGAATCTTTGCAATATAAAGGTCATATAAYTGGAACTGGCTTATCACAGAACTGCGGAACTGTAATGCAGAGTCTGGATTTTTCATTTTAAAATATACTCCTAGAATTTGTGGATGTAGAAATACATTCAGATCACACCTGCGACTTCACTCTGACTCAATAGTTTTTTCCTCATTCAGGTGAGAGGTTGAAGTTCTCCGGTAGCTTCAAACTGCCTCATTCATACTAATATGAGGCTTTGAGGAATTAATTTTCAAGTCTTAGGTTCTGGCTCTTTTTCTAGATGCCTTTCTTCCAGAAAAATTTGCTAACACAGAACTGATCAGATTTGTTGTTGATTTGTCCCACATCTCCCTACAGTCCAGGCACAAGGAAAGTTTTTTGCTTTAGTCAAATATTCTTTGAACCTGGCTTTTGTGGCTAAGTGGCCAAGTTGTCCTTTACTGCAGGATCTACTCTGTGTGTTCTCTGTCAGATTTAGGCTAAAGCCTAAATTGGGATCTTGCAGTTCTCCAAGGCTTTCCTGCTCATTTCTTGGAGCTGATGTAAGTTGCTGCTTTTAATGGGTCACTTTTTCTACCCGGGGATTCATCTACTATTTTACCTTTCCTGGCTGGGCCTTCAGACTCCTTTTTCCATGTGGCCTATTCTACATCCATACAGCTGACTCAAATAGTGAGGGAATAAGCTGGCCATGGTACTCTTAACTCTAGTGTGAGACACGCCTGAAATCCTGTCTACATATCATTATCAGGGTGAGGAAACAAATTATTTCAGCACAGGAGAAGACTTTAAAATTGGCTTGGAGAGTATGTATAATGTTTGGAGAAAAATGCCAGATTCAGAAATTCATAATCAACCTGTCGCAACTGAGTATACAGTTCTTGATGAAACACAGAGTCAGTCCCCTTCCTCTGTACTCTCTCTTTGTCTTACCTTTTTTATGGATAGCCTTCTTTGAGAATGACATTTCTGTGATGAAACTGGGAATCTACTGGTTGTTTTGTGTCTTCTGTCTCGCCATATCTGCCTGCAATTTCAATCTAGTTATTAGATTCTCTAGAAAATGAGTTATTTAATTGCATTTCTGTTCCTGTTTGAGTTTGATAGAGCAAAGAATTGGATGTTTTGTTTTGAGTAAAAGCTCAGGGATGCAGTTTTAGCACTTTTAGACCTAGGGATTCCATGTAGAGTGAGATAATAGAAAATCAAGCCTGTGATCTAAAGTTTCTCTCAAGAGGGATATGAGTCACCGGGCAATCTTGTGACCATTATGCAGATCAAAAACTAAAACTTTGAAACATGTACAATGTTTTCAGTTTGGATGCATATAAATATGATGAGTCCAAATCAATTGGCTGTTGGCTATGTTGGGTATGACTGATAGCATTTCTGTTTTACTCTAATTCCTATATCTGATCTGGGGATTTTGTTTGAACCCAAAGATTTTTGAAATACCAAAAGTATTGTGAAAGGAAGACTGTTTCAAATCCCAGATTTTGTCCCACCCTTTTTATAAACTGCATAAATATTTTTATATATTGGAAGAAGAAATAGTCAACAAGTTTAAAATGTAAATAGCAGACTTGGTTTTGATTTCTATTATTCTAAATAAAGAGAGGCAGTCTCAAGTTAAGGAATTGATTTTGATGTTTCCTAAGTGTGCATCAGAAATTTGAAGCTAGTAAGTGTGATAATATATGCAAACACGATCAAAATCATGCCCTAAGCATTGAATGCATTTAAGTGCTTCATTTCCAGGATCCCCTGGTACTAGTTTGCAAAACTAATGTTTCAAATTGCAAGAAATTAAGACAGAAGCATACAAAAAGCAGCTGGCTTAATAACAATAAAGAACTGTGCATTCAAAATCCTTTTTGAACAGGACAGGAGATCCTATTTTTTTCCATTACATGATAAACCATGGAAAGGGAATTATACCGTATGAACCTAAATGGCCAAGCCTTTTGGGTGTGACAGTGTAATTTACTAGGAAAGGTACAAACAGTATTTGGTCTTTGTTTTAAATCCAAAAATCTATACATACACGTGAAAGAATTAAATCACTTTTTAAAAATTCTGCTATCAGCAAACCTACTTTAGACAAAGAAGATAATGTTTGTTCCATGTTCTCATTATACATACAAATTTACATCGATTACATACCTTGATACCTAGTCCATTTTGTTTTCAAGACAGATGAAGTTGGATTAGGATTTATATTCACTGTGCAAAGCCAACTCAGTGAGACACTATTACAAAAACATTGTCTTATCCCTGTTCACCAGAACTTCTAGTCATTAAATATCAAAATAATAAAGTAGCCGTTACAGGGTGATTTCTTTCAAATTAGTTTCCTAAACATGTGCTCTGTTCCAGAATAAGCATACTTTGTTACCTGTGTATAGATGGGGTAAGTCTGTACACAACAGATAGAAAAAGATTATTTAATAGTAGTTATGAGTCTGCATCAGTTGGCATGCTTATGATTGTTTTATTGTAGGCAGCTGAAAAATACTGTCTTCATGTGGTACTATCTTAAATCTTTATTGTTTGTAAAGCCTACATTATTTACTAATTCAAGTTGATCAGTGTGAATCCAAAAGTCAATCTTTCTTTTAACACAACAAAACACAAAGTTTTTGTGTTATGTGTCTGATAGGGAGGGAAACCTTCTTCTGCTTTTACTTTTTAGCTATGGAACGTTTTGCACAGAGAAAGCAACCATTTAAAGATAGCTGTATCGCAATAGATGACACCATTAACTAAATCAGTCATTCCCTAGACCCCATGTTGACATTTAGCAGGAATCTGAATAAAATACTGCCAGAAATATTTGAAGAATGACAGCATTTGTTTAGTATCATAGCTTACAAATAATAGTAGAACTACAGGACTTATCTGCTAGGGCTTGCTGAAGAACACTCAGTCTGTGTAAATTTCCTCGTATGTGTTAAATGCTTCTGGCAAAACTTAAACCACTTCAATTAAATGTTCTTTCAATTAAATGTTCTTTCATATCACACCAGACTTCATCTTATACCAGCCCTTCTAACAAATAAATGAAGACATATCATAAAGCCATCTGATGATCTTGTTTTCTGCACATAAAGCTCTGTTATTTTCTTTAGACAGTGGAGAGCATGCATTTTGCCAACAGAGATGCTAGTAAAAAGGATAATCATTTACTGTAACAACTCCTGCTGGAGGTTACTTCTGTGGTATTTCTGCTATTTGAGCTGCTTAACAGTTACAAATGCTGTAAATATGACCCAGATTACCTTTAACAGTTTAACTAGTACGTCTTTGTTTAGCCTAGTTCATTGTAAGTGAAGATGAAAGAAGAAATCTAAAGAGCAGTCTCCAGGCAGAGGTCACAAGTCTTGCAGTTTGCCTAGTGAAGCCAGAAGACACTATGTGCCTGCAATTATATCTTAGTTTTTTCTTTCTTAAGAAGATGGATAAATAGTTATCCTTCATAATTAGCTGGTTGTATAAAGAAGCATGAGAGGCTTCTGACATTATGTTTGATATATTAATCAAGAGAAAACCCTGATTTGCATCCTAACCCCAATTTATAGTGAATTTCACCTACACTGTGTTGTGATTTCTGTTGGAAGGAAACCTAGATATGCAGGCTGACAGAGAGTTGCAGTTTACTCCAGCCAGAATCAAGGATCTGGGGAGTAATTTCAGAAATAACTTGAAAAGGAAAAAGGTAACTACTTAATGTCAAGAATTAACAAGTCCTTTTTCCCTTGCAGTGATTTTACTTACCCAGCATCATGCATGGCTGACCCTGGATAGAGTCCTAAATTCAGTTTATGTGTAATAAATGGTCATGCTGTCAAATTCTTGTGTACTTAATGCAGGAGACTTGTGCCTGAACTTTCTGGCTCCAGAAATAAAGGAAGCGAAAGGTCTCATTACTGACAGCTTTGACCTGAAAATGTGTCCTAGGCCTAGAAAGATACTGCCTAAGAAGCTTCTAGAGCCAAAAGAAAATTTTTCACTGCAGATCTCCTGCTTAGGGTCTAATATGAGCTCTTGGACAGAAAACAAGAGAAGGCAGATGCTGCCAGAAAAAGTGCATGCCCATTGAAAAAGGTTGGTTTGGGTCTGTCAAACCAGCCTCTTGAGATTGCTGTATGTCTGTGTACTTGAAACTGCGGAAGACTGAAGAGCTTTTTCTAAAGGTATTAAAAAGCAGCTTTTCCAGCTTCTCTGTTTGCATTTGTGTGGCAGAAGTGTTATGTTATGGAAGATCTTGTAGCAGGATTCGGGTGCTTTGGTTTATATTCCCTAATGACTGGCAAATCAATACATATCTTTGACCTAGATCTAAATTGGGGACAATATTCTGAACTTTTGTTACCGAGTACTCTGTCAGATACAGTGTGCTGAATCTGTACATAAAACTAAACAGTTTTACATAAAAGTTAGACCTGCTAAGAGCCCTTACTCCTTTTTTTCTTTATTTCGAAAAAAAATTTTGAGTATAACTTGTCAGTGAGTATCATTTAATATATTCTTTATAAAAGATGGTGTGATTGGAATAGAGACTAAATTATAACTGACAATACGGTCTGGTACTTGTGACAAACTTGCTTTATAGAGGACTAATTTCTGCTCCAGGGCCAGCTCCTAGCTGATGAGCTGTAGATCATGGTGCCCCATGATCTACTAGGGGTATCCTATTCCCCTCAGATTACTTGCCCCCTTGCTTAGAGAAGCAGAAAAGTCCCTGAGGCTAAAAATAGGAACTAAGGAGGGCAGAGACTGAACGCAGCGTGAAGCCTACTGGCATCCTGCTCAGATGGGGGAAGGGAATGAGCAACATACGGTTACTGATGTCTAATCACTATTTAAAATGGTTGCAAATTCTGCTGTTACTTAATAAAGCATAAACATCTTTATACAAAAGCACTGTGGGTCACTATATTGTAAATACACAATCAACATTTCAAGTGATTTTATTTTAATTAGCTGTTTAGCTTTTCTTATTTTAATGTGGCAGTTCAGTGACATAAAATCAGCATTCTTTAATAATTCATAAATACAAAAATATCTCTAAATATATAAAGCAAATTATATGGTAAGACCTTGGAATTACCATTCATAGGTCACTTATATTTAAAAATATATTTAATAACCTAACCGAAGCCAAAAGAAATAAAGCTAAATACTTATTTCTTTTTTCTGGTGTCAGTTAGCACTAATCCTTTGAATTATGATTCACCGAAACAATTCTGTGATCAGTGGAGTCATTTAGCATTCAAGTTAATTCTCAAAGGAACTTAGCCCCTTATTTTTGCATCATTGATACAGAATAAAGATAAGATTAGTTATTGGACTTCCCTTTTGACCTGCTTAAATAATATGGTTTGAATCTTCTAAATTGCATTTCTCTCAATGTTCTGAAACATGCTGTGTGTTGCATTGTTACTTTTCCAGAAAAACTGTCTTAAAATTTTTGCTAGTATCTATAAATCTCTATGTTTTTTGGTACATCCTTTGTTGATATTTTTGTCCTGGCATTTAATATCAGAACACAAAACACAAAAAGAGCACTTGGCTTGCATCAGTGCTGTCCTGACCTACACAGCAGTAACAAAAAGTATGATTCATAATGCACTATTATTAAGCAGTGTCCCTGTGTTCCAGGAGGGTATCCCATTTTTACCCATATAAAGTAAATTCAAAGCAGAAGAGAGCAGTTTGGTGAGGACATGAAAGTTTTAATGTGTTCTTCTTTCCTATGCTATTGTTTATTGCAATTAAGTCCAACAAAAGGAACAGCACAATAAAGTCTATCTTTGATACTGTTCCTATTCTGAGATTGTTTTGGTATAATGACAAATAGAATGTGATTGGGCTTTTTGTTTTCTTTTTTCATAGAAATGCATGTTAAAAAAACTACGCCAGGAAGAAAATAATCTTTACCGATCTGGCACAATTGAATTTTGAATTATAAAAATTCTTTTTTGTTGATTTATTCTTAATGTGAATAGAAATGAAATAGCCACTATCAGGATCAGTTTTCTGTAAGACACATGTGAAGACATCTACTTACAGAAGACGACAGTGTGTAAAGCTTTGTGAATTTGGGCTCTTCGTGTGAAACAAAAATTTACAGAAATTACAGAAACGCAGGGTAAATATACTGGCATAACCTTTATCAATAACTCATAGGTACTCTAGGCAAATTGACAGCTTAATCTGTGGGTTTCTCCCAGTGGGGAAGGATCTTTTAATCAGGAAGTCTGAAAAGATACAGGATGCAGGGGTGCTTCCTGCTTGGATGAGAAAGTGAAACTGTTTTGAGCCAACAGATGCAGCAGATCCTCGCTCAGTACCCGGTTCCAGAACTAAATGCATATTGTTTTGCTGCTTAATGGTTTTATTTCTGCTTGGGCTAGCCGTCTGAAAAGGACAATGATACATAGAAAAACACCAAATTAATTCACAGTTATCATTCAGGGCTTTATTAACAAGAAAAGATGAATGTAATGACTTGGACGTGGCAATGTCCTCTACTGAGATTTTTTTTGAATAAATCATTCCCAAAGCCTGTTCAAACCAACTGAAAAACACCCACAGCTTTTTTCTCTAGAGCACAGCAAGGTGTTCTCCTTTTTACTGCTACTAGAACAACATACTGTCTTTTCAGCACCTCTTGAAACACAAGGGAAAGACTGTAACACTAGGGTTTGTTCTCCCCATATGGAAACATTTTTACAATTCTTAACGTTATAAATCAACTCTTGATCATACATTACTCATTTTACTTATTACATGATGAATTTATCTGAGCATTTGCAGTATCAGTGGCGAAAGTTTCTGATTTCTGACATTTTTAAGGGAGTTAAAGTATAGCTAATGAGCTATAGCTAATAGCACATTAGATCACATCAGATATACTTAGATCTTTGTAGAACAAAGATTTTTTCCCCAGTATTTATTGCAGTGTTAGGCTGAAAATACAGGAGAGAATCTTAAGATTAATAGTTTCAGATTGGCAGGCCCGTGGTAAATCTATTTATTTATAGATTCTAACAGAAAACCTATTAGGTATTGTATATTCTCTGACTGAGACTAGATTACATGATAAGATTTGCCATAAAAACAAGTTTGTCTTTAAAATGTAAAAATAAAGGAATATTATTTCATTGTGGTATTGCAAATTCAGGAAGTTAACTGCACTCCTGTGAGACAGTTCTGAAGGGAGGTAAATACACCATAATAGTAATGGTTTTAATACAGTATTTTCCAAACAAGCTCAAAACAATTGGTGGAAGCCGTAAGGTAGGCTTGATTCCAGAAGTAATATAAAGTGCTGACATTTTGGTTTTCTATTTGGAAACACTGGCCTTCATCACTATTGAAATTTTGAATGAAGAGAAACAAACATTCAAGGCTGTTTCTTCAGTAGAATTCATAAAAATGTGCATTGTCCTGTTATAGTGAGCATGACTGTAAATATTTATAGTTCCTTTATCTTTAATTTTTTCCTTAAAAAATACAATATTTGTAGTTTTTAGTATACTTAGAAATACTGCAAATAATATGATGTCTATAGCAGTTCATAAATATCAAGGTTTCTTCAAAGACACGACTTTATTCATAGATAATTTTTCCCAGTGTGCATTCATGGATTTGATCATACAGTGATGAAGTAGTATATGACAGTACACATAATATGTGACTTTTATACATACATGTCTAAAAACCGGCTCAGTCCATTCTGGTCAGAGGTACAGAGTTGAAAGTCTTTACTCTTATGGTTCAGAGTAGAGATAAGGTCTGTTTCAAAGTATTGCATGCTGTAGTCTCATCTTAAAGTCTATCAGCTAGCAGCACTTCAACATGAGACAAGTTGTAAATAGTGCTACTTTGTATTCCAGTTATTTATTATTCTTACATATTTGCTCTTTATTTAAGTTTCAGCCAACTTGCTTCTCACTCAGCTGTTTTTTACCAGACTGATACGGAGTTGCTTCAGTCTTCATGTTTTTCCCTTTCCTCTTTTATATAATACTTGAATGCAGCTCTCACTTAGGTCTAAGTGGAATTATTATTTTCTCTGTAACAAGGCAAACTTTTGCTCTACCAGCTCTGACTTCATAAGATTTCAGTGAATTCCTTTAGCATTAGAAAGCTGACTGATTCCCTGGCATCATCTATACTTGGCATCAATGAATATGTCACGTACATTTGGATGGTCACATTACATGAGAATAGTGTAATTTTCTGGTATGGAATTTTCAGGAAAAGGTTTTTAGTTACATAAATGAAGAGAAAATAATGTAAAATTTCTGTTAAAACTATGCAGTGAGACAGGAAAATGAAATAAATTAAGTAAGGCTCCAAACTAATAAAACTTCACATTTTCAGAGAAGACAATGATGTTGAACATTGGTATTAGGATAAAGGCAGGATGGTTAATAGAATTAATAGTATGGAATGAAAGTTACCACTACTGAGGAGGAAGCAGCACCCACGGGATTGGTACATTCATACATAGGAATAAWAGGGTCCCCAATCCTAAATTTGAAAATGCTGGTATGAGACCTTGCAGGTCTAGCAGAAAGTGTCTTTTACCAAATCCATCAATTCAGAGTTGTACTGTGTGACTGAAAAATAGTACATTAAAAAGGGAAAGTAATCTTTTGCAACTGTAGGCCCATGCTATTATCACATATCACATATCAGAGAAGGTGCTTTCGTGGGAAATAAGGACATACCAGCTGTTAGGTGAGAACCTTCTGAGACATCTGCAGCTCCTCTTCATCCTGCTCTGAATTTGGTCGAAGTAGCATGAGAGTTTAGGGGAAAAAAATGAATCAAAAGACATAGAGATAAATGAAGAAGAGAATAAGGTCTCCCATGTGTTTATGCTTAGACCATGTCAGACTAACCCAGTAGTTTTCTTTGATAAGATAAATGCAGTAAAATAATTGATATGTCACATAATTAGAAAATAATAATAGAGGAGTACTAGTCCAAGAACTTAAGCATGGGAAGAGAAAGACTAATGGAAAAAGACAGATATACGAGAATGTTGAATGAAGACAGGTATTTCACTGATCCTAAAGGACCAGTATTGGAAGAGAACACAATGTGCCCTGGCAAAATATGCCAATGGCATAAAATGGAGAAACACTGTCACTATAAAGGCGTATCAGGATAGCAATTGCGATAGCACGTAGAAAGATGTGAATAGTTTTGAAKATTGAAGCATGAAATAGGGTAATATTTGCTGGTTCAAAAGTGAAAAGTCATAATTTGTAGGTTAATAGCAGAAGTTTTTCCTCTCTGGAGGGAAGTAATCAGTTGGAAATGGGAAGAAAATACAGGTGTATTATGTAGTAACCATGCTATTATCRCTTATCACATATCAGAGAAGGTGCTTTCATGGGAAATAAGGACATACCAGCTGTTAGGTGAGAACCTTCTGAGACATCTGCAGCTCCTCTTCATCCTGCTCYGAATACCCTCTGAACATTCTGTTTTCAAGAAAGACAGAATCAAAGTTAAACTGGCATAGAAAAGGACTAAAAAATTGGTATGGAAACTGAAAAGACTTTCATAAAGGGAGAATACATGAGAGGATAAATTTCACAGTGCAGCACATAGGATTACTTTGAGAAACAAGGCAAACGGATGCAGACTGAAGGCTGTATTTGCAGAACCAGACTGCTTTCGCTGCCCAGCCAAGCTCGGGCATCTCCTATGGAGTGCTGTACTGTGCAATTATTGGCTTATTTAGCCTTGAAAAATGAAGTCTGAGGGAGAATATACTGCTTTCTGTGAATTCATGATAGTGCTAAGCCCCAGGGAGGAAGAAAAGCTGCTTAACGGGAGAGGCTTCGAACAGAAGAACAAATAGATGTAAATTGACCATGAATAAGTTTAGGCTGAAAACCAGAAGAAGGTTTCTAAGTAGAAGAGGAGTGAGGTTCTGACAACAGTCTACTGTTTGGAGACAGTGGTTCAAAAATATTCTTCTTCATACAGAGAGGTACAGATTTATAAATCCTCTCTTACTCATTTATAGTTTAGTGTTGACGTAGGTTGAATGCCCAGGTTCTAATGTGATTGTACATGACTGCTAGGTAAATGTCTTAGCCTTATAAAGGAATTATGATATTCTGGTTAATTAACTGATCAGTTCAGCTGTTGAGTAAATGACTGTCAGATAGGAACCCCATGAATGATATTTCTTTTCACTTTAACGGAAGTGCATTGATTTATCATCTTTTGATTTTTAACCTTTATTTGTTCATTTTATCAAGAAACTTCTGAGTGATCTGCAATCACTGTTGCACGGAAATATCACATACAGGTTAACAAAATTACCAGCCTATTACTTGAGTGACTTGAGCCACTTGTTATCCCTTGATTAAATCATTTCAGGTTAGGACTGATCACCCTGACAAGTAGCAGGAAGAAGCATTATGTGTATGGTCTCTGCATAGAACCAAATGGCAAGTTACAAAAAATTGTTTGCTAAGGAACGTTATAAAATCATATGATCTCTATAAACAGAGCTCTTGAGCTATTGGAATCAAGGGGAACACACGCTATAGGTGGGTTGTGTGTGTTGTTGGGTTTGGGGTTTTTCTTTAATGCTCCAAGAGAGAATAATCTTTCAAGATATTTATTGCAATATATGTTACATCTTTGCCTTATTACACAGGCTGTGCATTGCAATTAAAAACTAAGCAAAGAACAGAAGACATGGGGTGGTCAGGCCTAAGGGGCAATTTATGTGGAACGTGTTCCATGTATATTTTTTTAACTGCCTCAGAGATCATGGGAGAAGGGTTTATTTGGTGGCCTGCACTGCTTGTGCTTCCACTAAATTGTAGTGTATTGCATGATAAACTGTGAGTTCTAATGCTGCCAGTATTTGATGGAGCAGCATAGTTAAAGTATGATCTTCATTCCAAAAATTTCATAATATTGTCTACCATTTGGTTTTTGGGTTATAATCCAATTCTCAGTAGAGCGCTCATATCTTCTCTCCAGGGTGCAAGATAAAAATGATATGAAAAATACTTTTTTTTCCCCTTGAACACTATAATGCCACTTTACAGTAATTTTTTAGCTGAGTGATTACTTCAGCCTTTTAGTTGTTTTATTTCTTCAACAAGCATCTGTATCCACAGAAGATATGCATCTACTATTTAGGACTTGTATGTTTAGCAAAGATTTGGAACCTTCATATTGTTTTCGTTAGAAATCTGTTGACAKAGCTAGATATCTTTGATGATTTTTTTCTTATATACAAAACATATTAAAATTTTTTTTTTTTTGAAACTCTAGAAGAGACTGGAAATGATCGTTTTTTTGGTTAGAGCTGCAAAACCCTTTCAAGCCAACATTCAGCCCAGAAGGTGCCAGAAACACGTTCCCAGGACTTGCTCGGTCTTTGTATCCCTTCTTGTCTTTGCCTCCCTTCGTTGTCTCTGTCCCCAGTCTGTCAACCTGTCTCTGACATACACAGAGGCCTTCAGAGAGCGAGAGGCAGTCAGCCCTCTCAGCCTGCGTGTGTCTCGTATTGTGCTCGCTCTAACTGCAGGCATTTGTTCCAAGTTTTTAAAAAGTGCTGTTGGTACTGTCTGAGCTAGCTGGTGCAGCGGAGTTGTTTATGTAAACATTTCTCGTGTTTATCCCTAATGGAAGGCAGCTATTGCACACATATTTCATTTATGTTTAACTCACTCCAGACAATAACATTTGTTTCAGCCTTGTCAGCAGTTGGCAAATAGCAGTCTATATTAAGCTGTTTATTAACCTTTTAATAACTGAGTGGTTCTGTTGCCATGGTTAGATTCCAGTTCCCAGCAGAACACTCAGGAGGTCCCCAGAAAGCACTAGAAGTGCTTTTTTATTTTCCCCTTTTGGCAATGAAGTGACACCTCATAAGTGTTCGTAGTCCAGTTGTTGTCCAGCTGTTCTTTGTTATTTGTTCTGTTTCAGTATTAGATAATATTGTCCATGTGAGAGAGACCTATTTGCTGTAGTATTTATCTATCAATATACAGAGCCCTTCTTCATAAACATTTTTTTCATAGTATGGAGACTTTGTATTTATAACACAAATACATGTATGGTATTGGATAGCTCATGTCATGTCCAGGGATATGGCAAAACATTTGGTATACTTTAACCTCCTTCCGCACCGCATCCTACCTCCCCAAAAGATGCATTAAATAACTTAGTTTTCAAACAGCCTGCACAGTCCATAAACTGTTATTACTAAAAAGTCAGTAGGTTGTTGCTCAAAGAAGCAGTATTCCTTGTGAAGGAAAGGAAAAATCATCAATTGTTGCAGGTATTTAGTAGGTAAATTGAGCCTTTCTTTATGTGAAGACATAAAGTCTTTAATAAAGTCTGCTTGTAGAACTATTTCCTCAGTAAAGAAAGGCACAGAAGATTGAGCTGAAACTTTCTGAGATGTATTTTAATTTTAAATGTGGGCTTCATTTTTTTTCCCATGTCTATTTTAATACAGAGTAAACCAATAATACCTCTGTTATACAGGAACTGTCTAGTGGATTTTAGTGCAGTCAGCGTCAGTAGTGAGGTACCTTTATTTCTTAGATGATAAACTGGCTACTGATCAGGCCAAGACACTATCCTTTGATCTTTAGCATGCCTGTGGAACGTAACTTGTATCTCTAGTGAGTATGAAATCCTGCCGTACTCTTAGGCAACTAAAGAAATACTTACTCCTTTTTATCCAGTAGTACAATCTTACGTGATGGAGTATAATACTGTTAGGTCTGACAGTTTGGAAGAAATTAAATGTCTCTTTAGTTTGTTTGCTTGTTTTGGGGTGTTTCTTTTTCTAAGGGATTGGCAGGGCAGGTGATAAGACTTTCAAGTTTCTCATGTGACATTCTGAGATGTGATGTGTACAGATGTGATGATAAGATATGAAAGATATATTATAAAAGCTTTCAGTGAGACAGTTAAACCCAAGTATAGGTGTGTTGCACCTACTGGACAGTCTAAAAATGAAAATTATCTYAATATTGCAGCTTGAATAGATCTGCATTCTTGAATGCTCTCCATTCAGAAGCTGGAAAACTGTAAACCTGGTTATTCTTTCACATTGATGTAATGTAAGAATAATTGCATTTGTATGGATATGAATCAGAGGAGATTTGAGGGCTGCATGTCCAGTCAACAACATGAGTGCTTATAGAAGACTAGTCAAGAAAGTCATCTGAGTGAATATGACAGTGTGCAAGAAAAAGTGGAAAGTGCTATGTCCATATGAAAATGTAGACAATAATGCAAAAATTATAAACAGAATATTAGCACAATTAGAATTTGCTGGCAAATAATGAAATAATCTCTTAAAATGCTTACACAACACACCAGTATGATGGTATTGGCGAATTATTTTTAATACCTCTTGACAAAACTTCTGACCCTACAAAAATGAGAAGGTGACGTGTCTTTATATTTTATGAAGGAAAGTCTTCACCCTCTGTTCCAGAACTARCGTCTGAAATTGCATGGCAAATAGTCCATTGGACAATATTAAACAATAAAAATGTAGTTTCTTTATAGTTTTTTCAGACATGAACCTGATACATACCAGATTGTCTGCAAGAAATTTGAAGCTAGTCTCACAGTTGACAATGTTCAAGAGTCACCTTTTTAGGGTGAATATTAAAAACGTTTTTCCAAAGTATCTCTCCTTAATTTCTGGAACTGTAATTTAGTGTTTATTTTTCTTCTAAACTGAAGATAATTCATTTTTCTTATTAAGTTTGTTTGATTCCAATATGCGTGTATGTATTTTTTTTTTCTCCTGTAGATTTCATTTCTGGCCTCAGCTTACATAAGCCAACATCTCTCAGAGGAAAGCTGCTCTGCCCTTGCATCTGTTACCCATTACCTTTACCTCTGCCAGTTCAGCTGGATGCTTATTCAGGTTAGTCTTCTAATCTTTTTTTTCACTTCTTCCCCAAAATCTCTTTAGAAGTAACTGATACTTATGTTGTGTTTCTAGTGTTTCTTAGTATATGTGGGTTTGAAATCTCATGGTAGTGGGGAGTGGGGGAGAGGGGAAGGGGACATTAGATGTTCTTTATTAAGCTGGTATGTCCAGATCCAGCAGTAAATGTTCAAACTCTATAAAGACTTTTTCCACTACTATCCATTACAAGTGTATGTAAGAATTTCCACATCTCACTTTGAAAGTTATCCTATAGAAATTACTTTCTTGAAACACTGAAGAACTGTTTTTATTAGAGTTAATAGCTTTTTTAAGCATCACTTATATAGTCTTTGGAACAATCTCTTAAAGGTGAAATGCAAGTATAAACTACACTGACATTTTTGGAGTTGGTAGCATTTTAGTCTATTGACTTGCGAAATATGACAAACATGCCTTAAAAATGTAGATAAGGGAAAATATAAGGCCAAAAGTTTGCATTAAAATAAGGAGCATATGCATTCACAAATAGTTCCAGGATTTTGACACGCTATACAATAGTGATACTAAACATGATT
>NW_028186312.1:432815-584753 GCF_003343005.1 Rhea americana
CACAGTGGAAGACCATGATCAAATTTGACATGGAAAAGTATCAATTGAAAACTAGTCAAAACTACAAGCTATAAGTTCATTTAGAAAATACATTATCATTTCCTCTTCTGGAAATCTGTATTTAGCACTGTCTAATGCCTAACTTTTGGCATATATTTGAGTAATGGGATTTGTCTATAGCATTTTTATAGCATGCAGCATTTTATATGCAGCTACAGACTTTTATTTCATTACCACACAAACCTTCTAATATGCAGGTTGTCAGACCAAATCAAGAATGGCAAATTAGACTATATCTAAACACAACTTTCAGTCCTAGTGACATCTGCATGATCTTTGGCATTTTCCAGGGATTGTCTCAGGCAATTAGTTTAAACAGAGCAAAATCCCAAGAGCTGAGAACCTTAACAGCCTAACAGAGTATTTTAGATCCCATTGGATATGTTGTATGCATTGTGATACAGTCACRACTGTGTGACTTCATCACTTAACACTGCTGTTGCATCTGTTCCTGAAAACAGTATTGCCCTTTATTTGTTTATTTTTTGCTCCATACTGAACAGAGATTTAAACCGATCTGGCTCTAATGAGGTCTAATATTGTTTTTGTTATGTTTTTTTCCTCAATTTATGCAGTTAGCAAGAATAAATATTCTCTATAGGGGACATCACTTTCTATTTTGTCAATATTGAACTTTGTCTGCCATATTTCCCTTTCATATAGCTAGCTTGTGACTTTTTCTTAGATTGAGTATCCCAARTCATTTTGTCACCTGTAATTTTTACTCTTTTTTTAATTCCAAATCACTATTTCAGACCATCAGTATATGAAATATCACATATATTACGGTGGATTCATGTAATGTCTTTGCCCCAGATGAGAGTTAGTCATTTATTCCTATTTCACTGTTTTCTTCATAGCCAAGGTGTGATTTTTTTCTTTCACAAATTTATTACATATTTGCAATATGTAATAAATAAATAAATGTAATATTTTGGGAAGCATGAATAATTACATCAAATTGCATCCTTTTTAGTCATTTTTTAAAATATTCTGTGAATTGTAAAATTCATAGTAAGCTTCATCCTTGAATTAGTCATGAACGCTCTTTATTTAATTCAGAGATGATAAAGGTGCTTAAGAGAGGAATCCTTGATAACCTGCTGAGTGATGCACTATCAAGAACAGCCAGGAGAAAAACTCAATGTGAAGGGGAATGTCTCTTTGTCTAGGGRCAGGTCTTGAGCTGTGACAAACTTCTGAAGATAGAAGAACTCAAGAAAGAAAGAAAAAAATCTGAAATGTAGATGAAAGCAGCCCTCAGTGCTAGTCTCTACTCCCCTTGACTGAGAGAGTCTTGAATTTTTATCTCCCACTACACTGTTTGGGGGCAGGTTTAGCTCAGTTGGTTAGAGCATGGTGCTGCTAATGCCAGGGATGTGGGTTCAATCCCCATACGGGCTACGCTAAGGGCTAGACTAGATGATCTCCGGAGGTCCCTTCCAAACTTACCATTCTGTGATTCCTAAGTGCAAATTGTATATAGAGTAGTGCATATGTTTGATCATTGACTGATTTTATACCTATCTGCTAATGCCAGCCTTGATCATTGCACACAGAAGTGGATGGATGTCATGATCAGGTGTGAGAGGTGTGCAATTTAAGTTAGGATACTCAAATTGTGCCTGGACAACATTTCCAGTCAACAAATGTCTTCAGGTGAAACCAATTTCCTGTACAGTTAGAGCTACGCGGTTCAACTTTGTAGTTCAGATTTTCCCTTCCTAGATTTCAGGGCAACTTCCTTACCTTTTTGTCTTAATGTGTACATCTTCTGTAGTTTATAGCCAGATATTGCTAGCTCTAGTGCTTACACTTAGTGTTTTACTACATTTTATTAAGGGTTACAACAAAATCCATAGCCTGGCACTCTAACTCTTTTTCTAGTTTTAGCTTCTTGTTTTCGTAGGCTTATGTTCTCTATCACTGTTTATACTACCCACATAGTTACTGAAATGCAGGAATGGAGAGGACCTCAGAGACTTACTCTGTTTGCAGAGGCAGAATGAAGGGCACATCAGGTCGTTGTTGCCACTTACTTGTCTATATTGTTCTTGTCTCATTGTTTTGTCTTATTTTTTGGCTTTTATGGGGAATTTATATAAAATGCAAAGTGTTAATATCACTACCCCTTTTTTAAAGATAAAGGTGCAAATTAGTCATCTTTATGCCCACAGAGTGAACTTAGCCTAGGATATTTTCATTGTACTAATGTCTGAAATTCAGAAGTTTTCATTCTTAGAAATGTCCTCACCCACTGCTACCTCACAGCATGAGCCTGTAATTTTCAAAAGCAGTCTATATTTTTATCTTAAAAACATACTCTAAGGATGTCTTTCCATAATCTATTATCTTTCCACCAATCTGTAGTAAGATAACCAAGTATAAATAAATTGAAAAAGAAAAACCAAACCTGTTTAATTGTCAATTTTGRCATAGAGAAGAATTGTGGGAGAAGATAGGCTGTATGCAGTTTGTATTTATTTGAGCCATTGAAGTAAATCAGCAGAGAAAGCGTTAATGCAATAAGCAAAACAGAGTGACTGTCATGAGCTTGCTGTTACCCATACCTGAATCTCCCTCGTGGGTTTACTGGCACCTTAAGATTTTCTGTAAATTCACTTTCAGACTTGTAAGAGAAGTACTTATCTTACAGTAAGTAAGTGTAATGCTTATTTTTAAGCATGATTTATGGACTGCTTCACAGCATCCAAAAACTAGTTACATGAAAGCATGCAACAATTCTGAAAACGAATGCCCTGCACATTCCTAAAAAGCAGGATGAAGAGAAATAGATGCTTTCCTGCTGAACTGGGAAAGACTTTAGTTAAAGCTTTTTGCAGCTGATCTTTACCTGACATCCATAGTTACTGCTTAAGAAAGATAAATAAATAAATAAAGCATCCCACTTTGAGGAAGGTAGCTTCAATTGATTGTTTCATTCCAAAAGGAAAGTGTGAGAGTTTAGCTTTGTCTCATTAAAATTTTAGTTGAATTAATAATTGTTTTGTATTCCACATCAGAACAATCAGAACTTGTACATTTGTTCTTCTACCTGAAGAGCTAAGAAATGGACTGTACATTTTATTCTTCTGTAGAACTGGTTATCGCAGCACGGCAACAGGAAAGGATTTGCTAAAATTGGCTCCATTATTTGTATTTCATTGATTTAATTTTGGATCATCAAAATGCTGCTGAAGACAAGCACTTACAATTATCAATATAGAAATGTCACTGCAAATGAAATGGAGAACTAAATAAACTCCCTTAAATCTTTGCAGGTGTTCTTTTATGATACATCAGGAGATATAGGTAAAAGTGACTAAAGAAATGTAAGGCAAGGACATACAGTAACATTTCTTAGAAAACAGTCTCTGTTGTATGACAGAAAACAATGGTGATCAGATGGTCGGAATTAGTAGAACCAACAATCCCTGAGTGTAATGGCACAAATCAGTTCAAGGACTTGCTGTCTGGAAACGTTCACAGTGAAGCACAGCCTAGTCAAGATTACAAGGCTATGTAATTTGAAGATTTCTCTATGCCTGTTTCTAGCTTGAGATCAGGGAATTTTTATTGGCATAAAGTGACAATCAGAATCTTGAATAAGTTTTCAATACAACGTATAAAGTAAGAGAGAAAAGACTATTATAATAGATCAGCCAGTAAGTAAGAAAATGTATTTGAAAAAATCTACAAATTTAAAAAATATTGTTCAACTATTTAATATTAAATATTTAATATTAATATTTAATATTTTAATTCCTGTAACATGGAGTTAATAATTTTTCCTGTGTTCTTTCAAGTTACACATGCAATTTACACATTAGGATTTTCCTGTATTCCTTCAATGGAAGTTAAGCTTGCCTTTGTTCACACACACCCATCACCAAATGGCAATGACAAATGCTATAACAATTGTTACATTAGTATAATTATATACACTGGACATGCACATAAAATGTCATTCTATAGAGGAGCACTTAAAATGCCTACTAAACTAGTAATTTTTATAGAAAAGTTATGTGTAATGTAGTTTATGATTCATGATAGAAAGTATTGTATATTCATGGTATATAAATCACAGAAAAAAAAACTGTACTAATGCTTGATGGATGAGACTTACATAGGCAGTCCATGAAACTCTAATTAAGCATTTGGTTGTAAAAATTCAGTTTGCCTAAATAAACAGGAAGACAAACTGTTGGCTATGGGAACTCAGAAAATTTCACAAACACAAATAATCACTTTACAGTCTTGGCACGATGTATGGGATTCACCTATCCTAACGATGAATAGCTGCAAGTTAACCATATAAATCAGCCTTACGTGAAATTCCTATGTAGTCAACAGAGAGATATATTGCATAAGTATTATTGGGTAAGGATCACTGGGTACCTGAAGGTGCCTGTCTCTCTCCAATGACTGTCTGAGGAGCCTAGAGGCACACGCTTAATTTTATGCCCTTTGGACAGAAAAAGATGAAATTGATCCTTTATTCTTCMCACATAAAAGGTTGAAAATAATTATATAACATGCAGAGCTGTAGTTAATATAACAGGTTTGAAGTGAAGAAATATTTTGCAAAATATATTCTAATTATGGATGGTTTAAACATTTATTAGAAAGTAATAATGTGTGGAAATATGTATAACAGTCTTAAGTGTTAAAAAATGTTTCCACTATTAACTTAAAAAAATGCAAAGATTGAGCAAAACTCTGCAAATATTTTGTTCTGTTAGAAGGATTTCCTTGCTCATACTAACAGTTTTTTCAAGAGATTTCTACTATCCCACTTGTTTATTTTGAGTCATATATGGTTTTTAAGTTCCCACTTATGTTGTTTGATAATGAGCAGAACATAATTCTGTGTCTTTCTTTTGTGTGAAAGTGTGGAAATCCAAGAAGAAAACAATTTTTGCAGTGCAAAAATAGTGTATTGTACTAAATAGGATGTTTCTACCTCTGATAGCCTACTTCCAAGAATAACAATTATATAAAGAAGCATACTTCTTTTATTATAAGTCTCTTTTGTTTATTTATGGGAATGAGAACAAAGTATTTATTTTGATAAATTATTATATATGTGCATATGTTGAGACAGAATATGCCATATTATGACTTTCCGAGTGATTTGTTTTTTGGAACTGTTAATCATTGACTAAGTCTACTGATTAATATTCTGCTTTATTCTTTAGGCTGTTAATTTCTGGTACGTCCTGGTGATGAATGATGAACACACGGAGCGGCGCTACCTACTTTACTTCCTTTTGAGTTGGGGGCTTCCAGCTTTTGTAGTGATCCTGCTTTTAATTATCCTGAGAGGAATCTATCATSAGAGCACAACACAGATTTATGGCCTTGTCCACAATGATCTGTAAGTTTTCTTTTGAAAAAGCATGAGCTAGTTATTATACTTTCTATGTTTTTTTTAATTTGCTTCACTGTAGACAAGGGGATATGTATACGTCCAAATGCAGTAAGAGCCAGATAGATTCCTGGATTAGTGGAAATGAGGTATGTTATCAATAGGCAATGTAGTACTTTTCATGCAACTGCGGTATATCCCCTGCAGTTTCTCTTCAGTTCCATCTTGGGCTAAGCGTTGTGGTAGCCAGTTAAGGCATGTCTGTGTTGTGGGTGAATTCTGTATTCATTTCCAAGACTCTGCAATTCAAGGCTACAAATGGCTACTACTACAAAAGGGGGCAAAGGAATGTTTTTTTTTCCTTCTCCATTTATATGTTAACCCTCCCCATTAAATTATTAAGAATATTTTCTACTAAACAATGTTATGTCGAATACACTTCTTGAAGTATTGARTACATAATATTCTAAACCCTGTCCTCAGTTTGAGCATGGCTATAATACAAATAATTAATACTGCTCTCGCAAAGCTATATTTAACCTCAGTAAAACTGTCCGAATTAAAACAGTACATCTTCATATAACTTGAGACATTTAAGTGAAATGATACATAGATAAATATTTTTGTTGTCCACCCCTATCACCTTTTCCCTGGCCCCCTTTCCAGCAAAGTTAATCTATGACCATAGTTATTCTACRAGATGAGGATATTATGCTTATTCACTCTGTGTCACAATTACATGCTTCTTGTGCAGTGAAGAGCAAACACACAGCTTCTTTTTGAAGTAATATGAGGATGTACTAATTCTTTATGAAACCTTTTTATGAGGGTGTTGCAGAGTAGACCTAAAACAGAAGAACATCGGTGTTCTATAGAAGAGAAAGATACAGTATGCTCTTCATTCCAAAACAACCCAGCAAAATTCAAAATATTTTTTGCCGTACAAAGGGAATTACTGTGAGAAGTAAATACTGGAATTTGCTGCCTGTGTTTGYATGCGTGTGTGTATACGCATATGTGCATGCACTTAAAAATATTACATGCACATATATATGTGTATATATTTATGCATGTATATTTGTATGCACTTAGGATGTATATAAGGTACAGTGCATGATAAACAAAGATACCTGATTTAAATATAAAAGAACTAGATTGGGTCATGGAAACTGTCTAGCCATGTTAGCCATGGTTTACTGCTACCCTCTCTTAGCTCAGAAGAGGCCACAGTAGTGAGCAGTTTCTAATATTCAGGCTCAGTTGAGGGTGCTACCTGTCTCTGTACTGTGTCATATAACTTCCTTGTCGTACTTCCTGCCATATTCCTTCAGAGAATATGGCAAACAAGGAGCATTGTGCTTCCCTTTATAGTAAAAYGTTCCCCTGCATAGTGCACACAAGAACTGTTTGTAGCATAATCAGGACTTCTCACTGAAATTAGACAGCAGACTGATGGCATCATTATGCAGTGAAAAACTATTTCACTGATAAAGATGTATCATTTTTTCAAAATCATGGAGAAATCTCTAAGGCCTGATAAAATTATCAAGTAGAAAAAAATTACTTATTCCAGCTCATTTGCCCAAATTAAATAAAACTCTTTTCCAGCATCTTACCAAAAAGCTAGACAACAGCTTTCTTAGCTAGAAATCATCCCAAGCTGTGCAGCTCATTCCGATTCAGCCATTGTGAACTCTGTAAGGAGATAGCTGCAAAGATTTTCTAAAATAGTGTCTGTGTTCAATAATTGAGTATTTTAAAAGTTGCTCTTAAGTATACAGAAGAGGACTTTGAAAGCCATGAGGTAGAAGAGTGCATCACTTAGATTATTTTCTCTAAAACAGAGTCTAGTAGTGGGGAAAAAAAAAAACAACAGAGTTCTCCAAAGCCAAGGTAATTGCATGGTAACTTTAGAACAGCCTCAGGAATACAGTTGGAGAACAATGGCTTGCTACTAAAGTGCTTGTTTCATGTGAAGTTGGAAGACTGGTTAAAGTAATAAAAGCAGTAAAGCTTGTATCTTAGCTTTCTCCTAAGTGATTACTCCTTCAGGAAATTCACTTTTCCATTATCGTGGTGGCTGAACAACTGTTTTGTTTCTAACCAGAATGCCATGGGCTATGTTAATAGCCAACAAAATGATCAAGCTGAGAGAACCTCATTTTATGCTTGTACTGAGCAAAAAGAATTTAAGCTGTGTTTTGGATTTTATGCTTCATAAGAAGGCTGGAAGGGTCTCCCTTCAGATAGGACATATTTTACACACAAACGTACATATATTTTGTATGATACCTTATAACTCGCACAACATACTACAGTATAAAACTAAAACTTTGCTGTGATGGCATCAGGTAGTATACAGATAGGTGATTTTTCATAATTACCTGAATTTATGCGTGACATGAACAGGACACTCTGGAATTACACTGAATCTCTTTTGAACACTTCCAAATTTTCTGTATCATGATGCCACCAAGTAGCATGACGTTTTTGGACAGGAGCTCAATGATGTGTTGAAGAATTAACTGCAGAGAGGGCTCTTTTATTTTTCCCTTCATGAATTTCCCATTGCTCAGCTATTATCATTTCATTAGGATTTAAAAATTTTGACCCCAGACTGGAGTCTGCAGTGCAAAGCACTATGAATGCTAAGACCTCCTTCACACACTTCTGGCACGTAGAGCCTACTATTTTTGCCCACCCTCTTCCTTTTCCCATTCCTGTGCGGGGAGTCGCAGAGCTGTCGGTGTGGTGCTTCTACTGTGTTCCACTTGCGGAGTAATCGGTATTGCTCACTTAGTGCTTTGAAGAAAAGCGTAGCACCACCTCAGTGTTAGGAATACAGTTGCCGGAGTCCTATTGGAGTTGACTGATGCCGCAGGGCAGGACACAGATTAGTATCACAGATATAATTATTATACAGTTGTATAAGTGCCTAATAATTCTGATATAATTTGAAATTAAGATTCTTTAGATTCTTAGTGCTGATTCAGATGCAGTATATGGCCTATCAGCAGAACGGTGTTCCAAGTACAACTTCTGCTGTTTTCCTGTGGATCAAAGAGGATACTTGCATGCCTACAGAGGTAGCAGGATAAATAAATGTGGTATCTTCTGTATTTGAACACAGGATTAGGGAGTTGCACGAAAATTTTTCCAGAAATAGAGGGAAAATTATAAGAGCTGGTTAAGGAAAATGTGAAGAGGATGTTTGATGAAAGGCTACTTGAATAGGTTCGGAAGAGTTGCTGATGAAAAGAATATTGATTTGACTCAAAGGAGGGAAAAAAAGAAAATTCTGGAGTGAGATGGTCATTTACCTAGGATGAGTTTGAGTAGTGGATTTTTTCTGGATATTTGTAAAGAGAGACGGGAAGGTTCTATGGATTTCTGAGATCATAGCTTTACTAAGGCTCCAATCCCTCTTTAAAATATATATTGTTTCTCAGATCTTCTTTTAAAAAAGAAAAACAAATTAGTACTACAAATGTCTATATGCTGCATCTATGTATACTTTTTGTGTGTGATAACCATTGGCTTAACTTAAAAGTACAGACACTCTCAGTGTGCCGTTTTTCACTTTTTCCAGTGCAAGTTAAAGGAGGGAGAAGGGGCTTGGTTACGTGTTTACCATCTATCCTGTTTTTTGCTTTTTAAGTTGTGGTAAAGGTATTATTACGTCAATGTTTGCAATGGCATTTTAATTAAATCTATAATGTATACTTTCAAGCATACCGTCTATCCTGGTCTCTAGTCGCATAAACTAGAAAGTTTATGCTTGCTTAAGAATTGCCATGATGGCAGAGGCATTAATGTTCTTTGGTGATAAGAGGCAGATTATTGAGAGAAAAGTATCAGCTCCTTTCAGCAGTCCACAAGTTAAAATTTGAGTTAAGCTGTGAACTAGATGGTTTAATACCACTTTTAAAAAGGATGTTATCCTTCTATATTTCTGGGGTTTTATATTGTACAGGTAATTTTCCAGTCCCTCTTAGACAGAGATCAGAACAAATTCAAAAATGTTTTCCAAGGACACATTGTTTAAAAAATATTTCCTTTTGACACTTCTTATTCCACTGAATGTCCTCATGACTTTATGTTATGACATAAGCAGGGAACTCAAGACCCAAGTTAACTTTTCTCTTCTACTTATTATATTTTTTCCTCATTTTCCACTTGATTGCCTCCTTAAAGATTAAAAACAAACCCTCAGTTATTTATGTTTTTATATAAGAATTTTTAGTAGCCTTACCCCCCTTTATCACCTTTCACTTCCTCGCATTTTTAGAAGAATTTTTCTTACTGAATAGCAATAAGAAAAATATGAGTCAACAAAATTTTTTTATTTCCTAAGTAAGGTTTTATGAGCAGATGAAATAATAAAACGTTACATTGCTTTATATCATTTTACCTGTCAGCTACCTACGTTCTCTGAAGCTTATGTAGATAAACTGTAGCAGTGGTCACACCTTCTCTGGTAAAATCACTGTAAACTCCTCCTCTATCTATCCCTTGGCTCTAGAAATTTTAAAAAAGAACAACTTCAAAGCAAAGGTGAGCTCAAACGGTTTCCCCCCATGCTTATTTGCCCCTAGGAATCTGTACCTAGGTGTATGCTAGATCCACACCTTTCTCCCCGAGGAGCCATTTCCTTCCTCCCCGTATGTAGATGAGTTCATAGACAGACCGGAATTCAGCTTAAAGCCAAATTCCAAATCTCATTGTAGTTCTCTGTTTTTGGAAATCAGAGAACTGGTATCCTGGTATATACAGCTAGCCAATCACAGCCTCATTTCTAAAAAGCTTTTAGCTGAAGGTTCTCAAAGTGAATTTAATCTTAGCAGTTACGTATAAACTGAGCGTTATATTTCTATCAGGTCTCTTAAAAGTACAAAGACACAATTCATGTGATATAGTGTAAAACATTTTGAAGCAATATGAAACTGTAGACATGGGTAAAGAGAGACAGAAAATGCAGTAGGGAGATGAAGAAATGAAAGAGAAAAATTGCATAATATCTTGCTCCCAGCAGTTTTATCCCAATCTCATCAGTGGTTACGCTGAGAAAGGAAGTGAGACGAATTTGCTCAGTATATATTTTTAGAGGGCTTACAGCACAGAGCTGCAAATGGTTCTTTTGAAAACCATTATAGGTACAGGTATAAAACCTCAAACTACTGAATGACTTAGGACTGGCAACAATTTAATAATTCTTATGTAATAAGTCTTGGAAATATTTATTAAATTATTGTGAAACAAAGTTTCATGTCATCTTTTAACTCTCTTAAATTTACAAAATGAAGAAGCAAGCAAAAGAACTTCCAAAAACGGGCTGCCTTGCTAATAAAGTGACTTTTTAATCTGTGTAACTCCGAACAATTCATTGTTCACACTTTCATACAAGTAAAAATTTCAAAATCCTTTGAAGTCTTTTGGAACCCCACCCATTTTATAGGGTTTTGCCCTAACACATCTGTTTATGAGATCAGAGGTCAGAAGAATTTAATTATCATTCATTCTTTATTCATAAACGTGAGTTTAATTATGCAAAATTAACTGCAGTTGTATCTGAGAGACTGCCAAATTTGGCCAGAGGTATGATAGATGCTAAAAAATAAGAAAATGTACCACTCAAACTGGCCAGAATCACAGCTCAGTGGAACTTGGACTTAGAACTCATTTGGACAGATTTGAAAAATCTTACCTATAGTACCATTAGAATATTTTTTAGAAACTTAAGAAAAAGTACTTTTGTATGGAATTGCATTGGAACTTTAAGCTTTGACTCTTGASTAGACTTTTTTCTTGAACTGAACTTTCCAAAGAAAATCAAAGGCCTCTTTTTATTAGTGTATAAGCTAAAACAGGCACTCTTCAAGTGATGAGATGTGACAGAAGACAAATGTAAAAGTTCATAATCAAATCTCTCCCTACTCACTGTGTCCTTACAAAAAGGTTGGTCATAGTTTTCAAGCACAGTTTTGTCACATCAGTAGCTTTCTGAATTGAAGTAAACTCTGTATAGTTTTTTCTAGTCCGTTCCTTTTCATGCATTTTTGAGCCTGGACTGTGTGCTCCTGGCACTTCTAAGAGCTCTTTCCATCTGCTAATTCCTTCAGTTGCTGGAAGTGTCTGTTCTTTAGCAGGATCATTTACTTGTCCAAGGGAAGAACAGTTTTCCCTGTACATCAGGAAGTTTCACGCAATTCATTCATTTTCCTCTTTAAAATCCTCTATAACATACAAATTGAGTACAAAGAAAAGGTTCTTTACAGTACTTTAAAATTMTAGAAATACACTTGTATTTGGTTTCAGTGATAGCGAAATGATACCTCTTAGATCAGAAAAAGGCAAAGCTAAATGTTTTCACAAATATATCTTTTTTTGTATTATATCATCTGCCATGATGATATGAATGACAAAAAATGAGAAAAGGTTATCCAGCAAGATTCCTTTAAAAATCCCCTTCCTTCTATCTTCTATATTGTAGTCTAGCTCAAGGCAGAATTTTTTGCAGCTAAATCATTGGCTCTATGACTACGCACCCACATACAGGGGGCAGGAGACTACAAGATTACAGAAAGCTGGAAATGATCTTTTTTCTATGACTAAGAGTTACTCACGTTGCTGTTTCTCTGAATCAAGCTCCAACACATGGGCATGGTATAGAGCACGTATTAGTGTCTAGGAGCCATAGCCAACATTGTCATTATTTGGAAAAGAAACTTTAAACTAAACTAAAATGGGTTTCAGCACCAGGTCTATGTATCCTTCAGCAGCAATGGGTCAAGGGCACCTTGTGTATGCTCACATGAGGAGTCAGAGCTGAATTTCAGACAAAAGAAGCCCTGCAGCTGCTCCCTGAATGCTAGGTTTCTTTGAGCAAGTCATGCCCTGTTGAATGGTAACCCAAACTAGTGATAAAATAGAAGCCTAGAGACAACTAAAGTTCTGGGATACTAGTCTTAACGGTTTGCTAAGAGCTGTGCAGTGCACAAAAATACAGATAGTGTTCACTTCCAAAGATGTTCTCATGTGGTGAAGCAGCTAAGCTAGCAGAGGTAGCAGGATGGACAGTATTTGGCATCATTTCTGAGTGTGGTAAGGAAACAGAAGGCTTAGAGGAATCATAAACTTACCCTGCAAGTAATTATGCTCGTGTATAATGTTATAGAAAGGTCATAAATGTTCAAGTGGTGAGAAATACTTTAAAATCTTGCCAAGACTGAAGTTCGAATGGTAAGGCCCATTCAAGATTTCTCAAAATTTTATTGAGGCACCTTTCTCACCACTACTCTTCAGGAAGTTTTATTTCAAAGGCTACAGCCCTTGCAACTTCTAAATATTTATTTACTGCCAGTGCTTAGAAGGAGGACTCGGTAAGGCTTAAGTATTAGTAACAGATGCAGTCATGCTTTCTCTCTAACTGATCACCTGGTAGCTGGTGCACTGACATTTAACCTAGGCAGCCAAAATACTGGAAGCTTCTTTGAGTCTCACCAAGTTGCATCACCATTTCATTTCCAGCACGCTTTCTGGGCTCAGATTCCCAGCTTACTAGCTATTCCCTAAAATGGAGCCCTGCTTTCTTAATCCCAAAGACTAGTGCCACTCCCAGTAAAATGATTTTTTTTTTTTTTTTTTTTTTTTTTTTTTAAGCTTGAGTGAGCTAATTTCTGGCCAAGTATTTGTATTAAGTCTTTTTGTCTTGTGCCTCCTCCTCCCATACTATTTCAAAAGTACTGGATTTAGTCCTGATTTTTAAGAATAAAATGTTTAAAATATCAGACTTTTTACATGCAGGAACAACAAAGATAGTAACAAGGAAAAGAATTCAGCAATTTAAATTGAGCTGCCAGTAGTGCTAAGTGAAAAAGGTGTACGGTTTGTATAGTGAATGGATGTGGAATTCCCAGCCCCTAATCCCTATCCCTTGCTTTATATTGTGCACTGAGTTGGAGATGTCTACGTGCATGGTCCTCTCTCTCCCCTGCCTGTTCCTGCTTCCTGTTATCCCAACCACTTCTGTTTCACTTCCTTTCTATTCAGTTTTCTATTAAAGCACGTAGGAATTAGAAGCTTTTTCAAACAGCTGTTGCTAGAGTTGAGCAGAGAATGACACTTAAGCATCTGGATGTGAAGCCATATGCTGCATGAACTACGCAGCTGAAACAGTAGGAAGAAAAGGCTGTGTTTTTCACTGGCTCATTTCTCATCATTCATTGTTTTGCCCTTCTCAGCAGGGTAAATTAGCCCATGCTGAGCTCTGAGTTATTGTAGGAGAAATGTTTCTGATGAACTAGAGCTAGGTGGGCTATCTCTGCATTGCACTACAATATAGACACCCCAAAAATATATTACTAGGCAAATTACCTTGCTTTGCTGTCTTAGAGCATCAAAGATCGCAAGATTCGTTCTTTTGTATTTTGTGCATGTGTTTTATTTTTTAAACTCCTCAGTTATTTGCAATGAAGCTGCCTAGTGTGCTACCCACTGCTAAGAATTATATAAAAATATATCACTACTAAATATGATGGCTTTAATTACCTTTTTTTAAAAAAAAAATAAAAACTCTCATTATCAACATAGGTTTTCAATGAAGGAAACTGGTTGGGAGGATGCAGTGCTTTTTATATCTTTGCAAAYATTTACTACTAATGTTAAGTAAATTTTAGTGTATCAGAAAGAGACATAAATCGCTGTGCTGTGCTTTTAAAGCATTAAAATAAAGAAGGTGAAATTCTAGAAGATTATAGTGATAGAATTTTAAAAAGTGAGAATAAAGAAAAATATGTATTATTTCCGAAGATAAAATTCCCAGCTGCAGTTAGATTCTGACAAGTCAAGTTAGATAGTTTTAAAACATTGCAGTGATAGGTTGTTAAAGGTGAAAGTTGCATGATGTTGGGCCCTTCATCCCCCCCCCCCCCCAACAGCTCCAGTTGAGGGGATTTTTGTACTCAAGCAAAACTCCAAGAGACTTCTCTGAAGCCTGTGCGGTACTACGAGGAGAGTAACACACAGAACAGTTGCAGGATAAAGCCTTGTATCCTTGCTAGTAACAGCTTTTTAAGGTTGCATATTTCCCTTCAGGTTGTGTAAAAAATGAACAATATAGGCCCTCATACTGTATGATCTTTAATTAGCAGAATGCAACCTACTGCTACTATACGGGTTTTGTTCTTGGTTTATCCTTTGTCCAACCTTTTAAAAAAGTCGTCATCTGATGTGCAGAACTATAACAGGGAATGCTACTGAGATAAATATCAGCAACACCCTTGGAGCACTTCACTCACACTGATGTCATTTTTAAGAAGTAAATATATCCAACCTCTTGTATTTTATCTTCCTGAAAAGAGTAACAAGAATTATTTGTTTCTTGAACTTTATCAGGTCATTGTTCTGCAATAGGTCAGTTTTGTGCTCATACTTTACTTACATGAAGTACCTGGACATAGAGGATACTTAGCAGTGCCGTCAGCTGTACTTTAGGAAAGGAAACTCTGTTTGTGCTATGCAACAGCATCTGTAATTAAAAAATGTATCTCTGCTAAGGTACATGTGGAAAGAAAAAAAAAAGAACACAGCGGTTTGGTTTGTATTAGCAGTACTAAATGTAATTGTCAACATGGCTTAGACAGAATCACTCTAATACAGAGGTTGCARTAGAAGGGGCTGTAGTACACGCTGAGAACTTAATAGGTGAGATAAAACATGCAAATGACAAAAATGTCCATACTAAATACTATTTTGAARAGAGAAAACCACTGTGGCTTGACAGTCTGTTATTCCTTTCTTTTTGCAGACTGTGAACATGAGCCTGATTTATGTTTGACAGTTTGCATATGGAAAAATCTCCTTTTTCAACTAGACTTATATTAAAATCCTTGGTTTAAAGAACAGATGGAAAAAGTACTCAAATTAGGAAAAACTGTGTTTGCCATAATAACTAGTATCAGGAAAACATTTTTTTGAATATGAGGCTCTGTAACAAATAAAAAAATAGTAAAAAGTCAGGAAAATAACCATAATTATAGCTCATGGTTTCAAAACTGTTGATAATGAGTGATATGCATGAGGAAGAAGCTTTAGATATAGAGGAGCAGGATAATTAATTGAAATCGGTCATGTAACTCCTTATACACTTTTAAAATAACAGTACTCTAAAAAATGTCAACCAAGTTTCTACCAGCTTTTTTTTCTGATCAAACGCCCAGGGCTACAAGCGCCCTGGTCCTTTTACAGTCTTGTTCTTTGGACAGACCTCAACCACCTACGAACCATTTTATCTCAGTATGTCCTTGCTGCTGGGTGTAATATCCAAGTTTACCAAGACAGAATCACAAGTGTTTTATTTGCATGTTGAACACATCACATATTCTCGTTTGATATTTGGTGCTTCTACTTTCACAGGGAGAAAAAGAAAAAAATATTAGGTATAAAAATTTTCAGAGGAATTTGTAGAAGATGGTATAATGAGATGACTGAAACACAGTGGGCCAAGGACTAAAACCACAACAGATGACAATCTGGGTTCTCATTATAGAAAAGTGTTTCTTAGGGATATTATTTTTCACCTTTTCCCCGTCTGTTTTAACTATACAGTAACAGCAGATACAGTAAAAGGTGAAAGTTACTTTTCGCTTTATTATGTGATCGGCCTGGCGTATTGACGAGGCTGTTGTTGCAGACACTGACTCAGGCTGAGTCTTTGAAAGATCCTGTTCTTTAATATTTCAAAACAGCATTTTGGGGCTTCTTGATTCCTTGTTCAGAGTGGACTGGATTTTCCCACTGTTTTTTATGGCTGGTAGTTATTCAGTGAGTTCCTCCACTAATGAATATTGTGCTATCTATAAAGTAATGAATTTTTACATATGAATACAGGTGACTGGGCCAAATCACACTTTAATTTCTAGCAGAAAATCCCACTGATTTACAAAGGACAGTTGGAACAATCTGGCCAAATGTAAAAATAAAAGAGCAAGTGTTGGCTTAATTTCTAGAAACTATAAGATCCACTGCTTTCCGATTTGAAATTTCTTAGCCAGACTCATATAAGCACATTTTCTTCTTATTTTCTTCCTCCTCCTTTTCCTCTTCCGCTCATTTCTTTTTCTGCATAAGGAAAGAAATTAGAAGAAAATTAAGTAACACTGAATGACTGACTGTCATGTTAGCACCCATAATCAGGAAAAACTGTTATTTTGTGTTTCCTTTCAAACTTAAATTCAGCAAAAGAGTTAATTTTCTCATGTTGAACTGCATATGAAATAAAATGTATGGGCCTGTCTCTGAACTAATCTACATGAATTATAAACTGATGTAAATTTATCAAATACAAGCACAGCTTGCATTTTAATTCATTCTAACAATGTAGACAACAATAGTATGGGCAGTATTATATCCTTTAAGTTGTTCATTTTCTCAACATTATGATTTGATGATGATGCCAGAAGCCAAGTACAACAGTTAGTCAAAGGAGGTAAAACTAACTGTGTTACGCTTTGGACAGTAGTGTTTGATTACAGAAGCTTCCAAGTGTAGTTGTGTAAGCGAGTTACATGTTTCGCAGCTGCACTGGACTCTTTGGGGCAACTTTTTTGGTTCATTTGAGATTTGTCTGCTTTGACCCATAATTTCTGAGTATTCCGGAGTAGGATCATTCCACAGAAAATCCTGTATCCGTGTGGTACAGATATTGGCTGAACTCGCTTCTGAGGACGATGATTAAACAAAAACAAAGGTAGCAGCATGGTGCAATCCTTGAATTGCAACTACAGGGCAAGCACCGACCTTCTCCCCTTCCTCCTGGCCCTAGTAACTCCATACGTCTCTGTACAACTTCTATCAACTGTTCTGCTGAAATTATAGATGAAAAGTGTTTTTTCTCTGGCTTCAGTTCTTGCTTTTCTCCCCACTCTCTTGGGTAACAAGCATAAATTGAACCAGTAATCTTTTTAATTTTGACATCAGAAGTTATGTTTGCATTCATGTAGTTGTTGCTRTTGCTTTATGTATAAAGACCATATCTAAATGTAGAATAACCTGTGACCCAGCTAGTGGAGCTTCGTGGCCTTGGGTCTACAAACATCTTTTACAACGTACAGGGAATGAGATTTCTTGCAAGAAGCAGTTACACAAATGTATAAAATGAACTTGGCACACCAAGACAGGGGATTTGGGGCAGAGGTTCAGTGCTTGTGCAGGGGCTCCCAGGGCAAGTCCCTGTGCCACATCTGGTGGGAGCCGTGCACAGCTGGAACTGGCAGCCAAGGCAAAAGGGTGCTTCTGCAGAAGGCCAGCACCAGCTTATGAACCATTTTATTAAACTGCTGTCATAGCCAATACACACAGTCAGGCTTTAGCAAATAGCAGTTTGTCACCCTACTGTGYACTAACAAAAATGGCAGCAGCAGCGGACATGAGCGCTGTTAAAGACGTCCTGGTGCTGCACGGGGCTCCGAAGAGCGGCCCCGACTCCTGCTCTGCAAACTCGGAGCTGTCTGTGCCCGGTGCAGCCTCTGCTGCCCGCTGGGCGCCCCACACTGCGCCACGCTCTGGGCATTCGCTCCGCCACAGCGCCCGGCCCGAGCAGCCCGGAGGGAAGTTCGGCCCCGCCGGCGCTTCCTGCTCCCCGCCTGGGGAAGCCAGATGCAGCGCTTCTGATAAGGGGCACTAGGGTCAGGCTCGCAACGCTGCGCTTTCAAATGTGGTCACAGGCTATCTGCAAGTGTTCGCACTGGTACTTCCTCCACCGTAACGCGTTGCGGGTTTCCGTTCCGCATGCTGTCTGATGCTCGCTGTACCGAGAGCGATGCATCTSTTTATAAAGCAGAAGAAACTCCCTGCAAACCCCAAACAAACAAAACTCTCTACATACTGCAAAAGCCTTTGTTGACAGCTGAGCGTTAAAGAGCTGGAAATTCTCTGGCTGCATCGTTTGGAGGTGGGAACTATCAAGGTTTTTAAAAAAAAGAGGAAAAAGATATCTGTAGTCCACTTATCAGCAAGAACATTTATTTATTTGTATTCTTCACTTACCAGTACAAACATTGACATGAGTTTATGGAAGTTCAACAGATGCTGTATTTCTGAAGTTAGAAAAAAAGAAAACTTTAGAAATGCTGGTGAGCTTTGTTACATTTTTAGTTTGTTTTACCTGAAATGTCCTTAGCTTTCCTAAATGGCTTACCTTATTAGGTAGAAAGTCTGCTTCTTTTTAGAAAATTCACTTTGTAAATTAAACAAGTAGTTTTTTTTCAGAACTAGAGACAACAAGAACTGACATTATTTAAAGAGCTTCAGATACATACTCATCATGCAGAAAGAAACATAATATTTAAAACTGTTGTGTCTGTCATCTTAGATTTCACACATGCTTAATTCATAACAGATTGTTCTTTGAGATTGGAATCTACTAATGTTAGAATTTTTGTGTAAAATGTACTTCCAGAAGAGTGTTTTTTTGTTTGTTTGTTTGTTTTTTTTTTTTTTAATAGAGTTAGAGGAGTGAACTTGTGGTCACTTCTGTAATCAGCATGTTCCCTTTAATTTCCATAGAGTCAGGACATAATGCTTGGGTTTAGGACCAATTCTCACAGCTGGCTACATGTTTTATGAAAAGAAACATGGAAAATATTTATAATGTGAGCATATGCATCTTTGAATATCACTTAATTGTCCTAAATTGTCTAGTTAGAAGTTTCCAGTGTGTAATGGATTCATTTTCAAGGATCTTTCTAATAAAATGAAAAATCAAGTTAGTTTGTAATGCTATACTGCAGGTACAGTTTAAGAGAATTTGAATTCAGTTTATGATTTGATACAGTGCATGTAATTTGGCCACCATGGGTTAATCATACAGTTTGTTTGCAGATCTTTCAAAAGTGTGGCAGGGATTTTCCAAAGAATTTAAGAGAGTTGAGCAATCACATCCTGTAAAGGCAATGGCAGYGGGATGTGAACTCTGTCAGGCCGCTTTGAAAGCTCCAACCAACGGCCTTTGACTCAAGTATAAACTTGTGCTACTTTCACCCCAGTGTAAGGCCATTTATTGGAGTTATGTGATGCAAATATAATCAGATAACTTTGTGCTGGTTATTTTGAGCTACTCTGTTGTTGCAGAGCAGACAAAAAAGTCTCTGTTTCCTGAGTGGATCTTCTTGTTAAAGAAACCCTTGCATATTGAAGTCATAATAATATGAAGCCCTTCAGTTCTACCTTTCAGTTGCCCTCCCCTGCTTGAATAACCTCTCTGGCCTGCCAAGTACAATTTAGAGTACCCTGAGGCTGCTGTAATTTGTGCTGACCAACATGAAATTGTTCTTCCCTGCTCAGTCCTGTAGAAAAATCATCCTAGCTGGAGCAAAGGTCCTCTCTCAGTATGTCTATATGAAGATTTTTAAAGCATTTAATCATGAAAAGTGACATATTCTATCTTCCTGAGTCATGATACCACTCCAGTGATTGCCTTCCAGTATTCGACTTACTCATTCCTCATAATTTCTTTAGAACTTGCTATAGGTCTAGAGTTATGCTCTTTAAAATGCAAAGTGCATCTGAGCATTRATGGTTGAGTTCAGTACAGCTGTCATGGCATTTGGGTGTTATTTTTTATCAAGATATCCAAGGCCTTGTACAGTGATGCAAAAGCCAAATGKCAGTTTTTATCAAATCTTATCATTATACTTTTTGGTGAGGGATGAATAGCATTTAGAAAAACAAATTATTATTATTATTTTATAATAACAATTTAATGTATTTTTAAAAGAATGGAAAATGTTGGTTTTTAAAGCAGCTCTTTATGTAGTTGTAGTTCAATTTTTTACTATGATTTTTTCTTTCAATGGAGCTTTCTGTTTCAGACATGTGCTCAGACATTGCTCTCAGTTCCTGAAACAGCACAGCATTCGCTTTTACTGGTTTGGAAATTGTGACAAATTCAGATTTGCCAGAAAAACAGTTTTATGTTTAGATGCTCATTTATATTTTCCTCATTTAGTACTTTAACTACTGCAATATGACTATCCACGAAGTGAATCTAGTGAAGTAAATCAGTATTTCCGCTACACTTTATCACTTATAACGTGACACCTCAGATCCCGAATATTCATGCTAAATAAAAGAGGTCCAAGGACTGGTATGTGGCCCAAAGTTGAAGTAGCACAGCTTGGTTCTCCATCGCACTGCTTAGAACTTACTCCCATAGCCAAAACCATGTAGCGCTTGCTGCAGTGTCTATTCTGGACTCTGCAAATTCCGGACTCTTGTAGAGCTAAAGTGTATTTACTACTTTGTGTGTGTTGGGGGGGGGGTCAATTCAAAGTATCTGAAATAACAAGAGAGCTACATTGTCAGCTACCACAGTGATGTTTTTATAATGTGAAACTGAGGGTATGTGTAGTGTGCCCTAACAGGCCTGAGGGCATTTTTAAGAGCCCCRGGGTCTGCTGGAGTAGTGTTGATAGACTGTGGAGGATGGAAGGAGACAAATCTAGTGTAGTTTCTTCAGTAATGACGTTTTGGGCTCAGTCTGCCTGTGCCTAGGCATTGTCTTGACAATGACTAGTTGGAGTGATGCAAAACAGAGTTAAGTGTTACAGACCATCAGAGGTCTGTGCTTGAGCGAAGATCTTTCGGCCTTCATTTGTGAGGGCAGATGTCCTTCACTATTGAATATGATGGGGAATTCTTCTTAGGTCCTCTTTTTGTACTCCCTTACCCAAGCAGACATATTGTTCTTTGACCAAAGCTGGAACGTTATGTTTGGAAAATGTCTTTTCAAACTGTGCTTGCACGTAAATGCATCCATAAAGGATGCGTTTGGAGGGAGTGCCCTCCAGACAGAATCGACGATACTCTGACTCACAACTTGGCACTAACTCCCCCAGAAGCCTTCTCAAACTATTTAACTTCTCTGTGTTTTCTTTTTATTCTGCAATTGGAAGCTATGATCATTATAGCTCAGGCTAATTTATATATAAATATAAGTTGATAGTAGAAGCAGTACTTAATACTATCCTTTGGATCTCATTCTAATGTGGAGTGCGCCTAAAACCTATAGTTGTTTTCTGGTGGATTAAGAAAAAATGTAATGCTTGGGAGGCTGCCTATTGTGTTGTGATGTGCTTTGCCTTTTACGAAAGAAAAAAATGTAAAAATCTCTGCTGATGGAATTTTTTTTTAACTCTTATCTTTGTGTGTTGGAGAGATGTGGAGGGTCTAGTTTACTGCTTAGAGAGATGACAAACTATTCCTACATGTTCCCAACAAATGTTTTTCCTATCTCTTTTAGACAGCTTCCAGACAGAAACACGATGCAATATTCAGTAGCAAACCATTTCACTTCTTCACTTTGATCTTTCACTTCTAGGAAGTTTTTCTCAAATATGAATCTTTCTTGGTGAAATTTAAGCCAATCACACTGTCTTTTCCAACAAGGAAAATATATTACAACATGGTGAAGATGCTGTTCCTCTGTTCTTTGCAACATCCTTTTACCTACTTTTACCTACATCACTAATATATGACCTTTCTCTTTTGAAAGAAAAAAATATCAGTCTTTCTGAGGAACACATTTAAGAGACCTCTGGTTGCCCTCATTGCTCTCCTGCACACTTTCTTCATTCCTTTTTTTTTTTTTTTTTTTTGACATGTCAAAACCAGATATAGCCACTATGATTTTAGTAATGCTGCTTAGAACAGACTGGTTACCTCATTTGTCTTGCAGGAAATGCTACTGTTTGCAGGGCATACTGCTGTTCATACTTCTAAGTAAGATATTTATCTTCTTTGCAACAGCATAAAGTTACAGCTTATGTTTTGCTTAATGTGAACTACAGTAATTTCCAGATTCTTTTTTGCAAAATTAATATCTAGCCAGTTGGCCCTAAGTGTGTGGTAGGTTTTCTGTGTTTGCTTTCTTTGCATTGCAACTCATTGTGTAATTCAAATACTGTCAAAAGTTTCCAATTATATTTATAAACCAAACCTGCAACCTCATGAAAGAATGAGCATTTATCTGATGGAGTCTGTTGTCCAGAAAATCATTTCAATTTTGTTTTTTAATTCTTCATAATTAAATGTTTTATCATGTCTCATATTAGTCCAGTTATGTTTAGTCAAAAGGCTTATATATCAGTTAGATCATGTTGTTGCCCTTTTTGACTTTTGAGACCAGTCATCTCAGATTTCCCCAGTGATCCAAGATATACTGAAAATGAGTGTCAACAGGCTAATCATGTTCTCAGGTAAATTTTTCAGGATTCTTGGATGAATCTTACCAAGGCAGCATGATGGAAAAATATTTTTCTCTTATATTGTTCAACATCTTCTCTGGTTACTAATGGACTGGAAAATACTATATACTATATTGTATAAGACAAGTCTGGAATAAGGAATATACATTCAAATTTATCATAGCACAAAGCTAGGAAAGAAGTATATTGAAACAACTTACAATTCAGAAAGATTTTGACATCTGAGATCCATTCTGAAAAACTAGTATGGTATTCAATATGGGACATATGGAAAGAATTGCATCTTGCCAGGAATTATTAGCTATGCAGAAATAGGATGGGAAAATAACTGGCTGTTTAGCAGTTCTGCATAAAAAGATCATGTGCTTATTGTGGATGAGAAAGTGAGCATGAGTCAACAGCTTCATGTTGTGGCACAAAATGCACCCGTCATATTGGACAATATATAAAGTAACTTAGTCGTAAGGACACGTAAAGTCCTGTACTTYAGCCATCTACTCAGATTAGTTACTATCAAAGGTTTTGGGCCCTCCAATTCAAGAAGTAGATCAGCAGAGTGGAGAAATCAATGAGACTTACAACAGGCTTGAATAAATGATTTRCTCAGACGTATTGAAAGATCTTGAACTGTTTAGCTTAGAGAAAACCTAAGGGGAAAATCATAACAAATTACAAACATGGAAAGAAATGGGTCAGCAAACAGTTTCYCACATTGATGCTGGCTAGGCCTAGAAGTAATACATGAAAACTGCACCAAGAAAGATTTAAGTTAAACATTGGGAAGCAGTCGCTGGAGGTAAGTACTATGAAACAGATTTCTAGGAGAGGTTGCATATTCTTTATCAGGCTAGACAGACATCAGTCAGTAATGACTGACTGATGGGTATGGTCAATCTTACTTTAGGGTAGATGGAAATCTGAAGATGTCTCCAAGGTTTCTTCCAACCCTGACTTTGTATGATGTTGTGATTTGCCACGCATATAATCTCATTTCCTTTCAATCTCAGAAGCAATATTTATTGAGCCCTTATGCCTTTACTGCCTTGTGTTAATGGTTTTACTATCTCTGTCTGGTTATAAACCTATACTACTGCTTAAATTTTTACTTTTTCATGACATGTTTATAAATTATGTCCTGTTGTCTCAGTTCTATCAGCTGTGTTTATAAGGAAAGAAATATGTTGTAACTTCCAATTCAGTTTCTGAATTTTTTAGCTTTAGCTCTACCATTTGTTATCTATAAACAGCACTGACTGGCTATATCATTCTTTCAAAATCTAACATTTGGCTGAATCTAAACTTGATCAGATCTATAGTATCAAAGGTAATCTTATAAAATTAAACTACTAGTATTGCTCAAAGGCTTTATAAATTATTTCTGTTCCTCTGTGCCTGTGGAATACTGGTGTTGCTACATTAGAAGAGCTTAAGAATTTTTTCCCTGTACCAGAAAAGCATTCAGTAATATCTGTATGACAGAAGTTACATATATGGTTTTGTATATCCCAGTGCTGGGGTTGTATCACTTGGGGATCCTTCTATATATGTTTATTTTTCACAGATTAGAAAAACACATGCCTGTAATTCTGTGAAATCCTATTGAAACTACTTATGATTCAGTGTCAGTGTATACCAGCATACCTCTCTCTCTGAGACAGGGCTTAAATGAATAAATGCAGGACCTCAGGTTGGTTTTACATTTTTAGGTAACTCTGAGACATAAAAAAAGAAAGTCAAATCAAACTGTTGGGGGAATGGCGCTTCATTCAATAGACCTATAACATATAGAGGATTATCAGGATCAGTACAATGCACAGACTTCAGCGTTCTGCCTGAAGCAGCTGAAGTAGGTACTAGAAGTTCAGGATGAAGTATGACAGTAACTTTAGGACCACATGAATGAAACTGATAAAAATGTTTAGATAATACACAGCTCCGCCTGGCCTTCAGTCCGTAGGGTTCACAGAGCTACTATCCAGATGACCCATTGTTTGGCTGCAGTCGGAATATAAAGATCAAAGGCTTTGCCTAAAGAGAGCCGGTCAAGAGAGAAAAGAAATCTCGTCATCAGCTGCAATACCATTTCCTTCAGTAAAAGGTTCATATGTACAACGAGTCATTTCTGATTGTAGTTCAACAATACTCTCAAATTCTCACTGATATTAAATGTACCCATAGCAGAATCTGTGATACGATCGCAAGATAATGCTTGCTACAGTATTAGATAGCAATGTGGCATCAGTTATTCATGCAATTGTTTTTTGGTTGGGTTGCCAACCTCATATCTGTGTAATAATGTATAAAAAAACCTCTAAATAAAATTGAATACTACAGCACCTTCCACAGTCAAAGGCAGCCACAAGGCATATCTGATCTGTCCTCTGATCTTTTAATAGGTYTTGCACTGAATTGTAGTAAGTGTAATCCTTGGTTTTCAGAGTGTGGTTTAGTTTGTTAGTATCTCTAGAAGACTGTAYGAAACAGAGTGAAGACTGTGGCCTAAACCTATATCCCTGTGCCATTATGAAATTTTCAATAATGAGAATCTTATCTACATTAGCAATAGACGTTTCTCTGGTGCGAGTGTCCTCAAGAACTTGTGGTTGTCGTAAATGTTGTCTCCTTCCATTCTAAGCTTAGTATGCACTTTCTGACTGGTGTTCTTGATGTCAGTTCATAGCAACGTAAGCATTTAAATAAAAACCTAGCACATACAAACAAAATAGTCCACATTTCTTTTTGTGTCATGGAATGGAAGATAAACCCCAGTGCAAACATTAATCTCATTGCTTAATGTATTAATGGAAAATGACTACTGTTGCAATATAAAACAAAAAAGAATGGAACTATATAATCTCTTCAGGTTGAGGAKTCATTAAATTCTGATGACTTTGATTCATGAAGACATATACACTGTCACGGCTGGCAAGGTTTTCTGTGCTAGGGGTATGCTCAGCCTCAGTCCACTGATTCAATTTTGAAGCAGTTGCTAAAACCTGCATTATACAACATGTGGCTTTAAAGTAAACCRACACTATTTTTGATTTGCTTTAAAATGCTGTGCTTAGGTGATAACTTAAGTGATTCACGAGCCATTCTGCATTAATTCAAAGGGGGGAAAGTAGACGGCCAGGGGCATAATTTGTCGGCAAGCCTGAATCATGCATGAAGGCTTCATGGATTGGGGCCTCTACTTTGAGGCAAAAGGAAACAAAATCATACAGAATTACCTAGGCACTTACTGCTTTGGTTTTGCATCCTACTGCTAAAGGCTGTAAAGAAGTTACACAGAACAAGTAAAAGTTGGAGGGCAGAAGGAACCGGAGTGAAAAACATCAAGTCCTGTAAGGATTATTGCACTAGATGTATCCCACGTAACAGCAATTTGTCAGCTGAYGTTGCAAATAAACATAGAGCAAAGAACAGAGTTTGCTGGTGATTCTGAGAAGCAATGCGAGAGATCAGAGGGTTACTCTTACAATTTGTTTTAACTGTTTTGAAATTAAAAAGCACAGAACTTTCACCTAACTAAAAAATGGAGTATTTTCAAAAGAGGTTTGATTTTCAAACTGTCAAACTCCCYACAACCCCAAAAGCAGATAATATCATCATCTAGGAGGAGTTCATATAAGAAAGATGTTATTTTAATTTGCAGTATGTTGCTTAGATACAGGTCAGACACAATTTATCATAGATAATTTGTCAAATTAACTGTTTTTTAGCAAGTAATTATTGGCAAAAATATTTCCATTCTCTGGACTGCTTAGCAGTTAGTAGAAAATTGATGCGCATATTCTAAGAAAAAATATCTAGTGCCTAATCAAAGATAACATGGCTTTCTTCCGCACTAAAGCCAAAACCCCAGTGCATAGAAATTCCGAATCTGGAAAAGAGCAAGATCCCAATGCATAGAAATTCCGAATCTGGAAAAGAGCAAGCTGCTGTTAAAGAAAGCCTGGAGTGTGTGAACATCAAGAAACTAGTGTAGATTGTAATCAAACTTGCATATTTTCATTTTTAGCAATATTTCATCCTCTTGGTGAAGAATTTGCAGAGTAAAGATGGAAATAGTGTTTCAAGCTTTGACTTTCATTACTTTTCTAGGTACACAGCCTTATCACCTACATGGAGGTGATAAAGTTCAAATACAATTGCAAATTCATATGTCTGATCTTTGCCTTTTACTTTCATGATGTAACATTATTAGTATGAGCAAACTCGCATGGTGCCACAGTTCTTTCTGCCTGCCAACCAGCCGTGCCTAAGGCAAGTGAGAAGCTGAAGAGTTTTTCAGTTTTTCATGCCCTGGATTAAATAAATAAATAAATGTAGGTCTAGCTCCAGAGAGAAATTCATTTAAAAAAGCCAGATAGATGGCTGTCTGCTAACTAAACTAAAAGAAGACATAAGGTATTTGATAAACCAGAGGACTTGCTATACTTCATCAAACTTAGCTTTTCATAGTTTGAAGCTCCATTTGAAGGAGATTGTCCTTTGATTTCAAGGCACGACAATAACAGACCAAAACTGTGCCTTTAACACATTGAGCTTTTTGAAATCTTTCTTGCTTAGAAGGGAACAATGAGTGCCAGTATGTGCGCTGAATACTTTCCTCATTTATTAAGAATTCTTTATTTCCTTAGAAATTTTGCTGCTTTTCTTTTTAATATTACTATGTAACTGTGTTAACAAGTAGTCCCAGTATATCTCATGCCAATTGTTTTCTCTTTTTGCTTTAAAAATATTAGGTAAAATCAAAGTGTACCTCCCTTATCTTGTGTAGCTGGAGTCTCTCTACAGATCCAGTCTCTGCAGACTCTTCAAGCCAGTGCAAAGAAATGACTTCAACTTGGTGTAGTGGAGGGGGTTGAGCCAATGGGAATATGTTACTGCTGAGGTGAACAGAGCGCTTTGGATTAATGAAAACAAAATCAGTGATCAAAACCAACTCAGTGATCAGAACAAGGTCAAAACAGACTCAAAGCCAGTCCCAGGTTACAGGTGTCTCCAATCAGGTGACAGTTGTCTAGAAGGGCAAGAGTGGAGGCAGCAGTTGGCCTTTCAGTGTTAAAAGGGGAGTGGAAGTTGATAACAAAACTTCTAAAAACTGTCACAAAAAGATGCAGATTTGTGCAAGAGAAATGATTTAGTAATAGAAAGTGTTAAGTGGGGAGTCACATAAACTTTGTAATAAAATAAAGGGTTTTGGAAGGCTGTCAGTGTCTGATTACTTTACAAGTCCTATTTGCTGAGAAGGCATTGCACAAGAGCGCCTAATTCAACTGGTAGCCATTTTTTTTTTTAGTGTTATTCAGATTCTAAACAAACCAAACAAAAGCCTGATAGTTATTCACCAGAGGCAGACATACAAAAACACCTTCATTATACACAATGGCTCCGTCTGTCATGGATTAAAGACTTAATTTACAAAATGCAATGTCAATTTAAAAAAATAAAAGACCTGCTTGAAGGTTATATTTGGGAGTTAATGTTCTCCTTTAAACAAGTAATACTGGTAATTATGTARTTCAGTCTAGGTTCCATATCAATCTTCCTAGGTCTTTTTTCCATAATATAGTTATATTGTGGACCTCCAACTTTGATGGAGTTTCAGGGTATTTTGCTTTTATTCCAATTTTAAGAAGATGGGACATACAATAGTTCCAGCTGACAAATGACATGATAGTGTAATAAAAGATGTTTCACTAGTGTGTAAATAATTAATATTTTAGTTGATTCCTATAATGTTATCCCATATGTTTTCCAGCATAAAAGACATCTTTCAATATGTAAGGACTATGTGTGAGTAAAATTACAGGAAGCAGTGGTCTTTCTTGAATTGCTGACCATCTTTTAAAAAATAATTATCCAAAGTAAGCTTTGAAATCCCTGAGGATGATTAATATGGTTGTGTATTCCCTGTTCATGTAATTTTTCAGTGTCTTTTTAGAGCAAGGACCCAGRGATATTAGTAAGAGTGATCCACTTCTGTGAGTTTCATTTTTATGCAGCTTTCATTAACTAAATATGAAGGAATGTTCATAGAAACCTTCCAAGCCTTTAGAAAGCTTTATAACAGAATGTGTGAACCAYGAAATATAAAAAAGTTCATCAAATTGAAAAAGATACAGGTTTCAGAACATAAAGATTTTACGGAAAATAAGTTATACTTCATTCTTGTTTTCTTTTCAATGTAATCACTGAAAGTAGTRTATGTTATGGTAGTGCGCCTTATTCTTACTGCTGATTGAGACCACRCAAGAATACTTTGAAGAAGAAAAATAATTTTAATGCCTAAGAAACATTAAGCAGATTGGACATCATTTCTAGGAAATGAACCGCCTTAATTGCAGTAGAGAGAACCCACTCTCCTTGTTGCTTGCTTCTTAGTTTAGCGCTGTTATCAGGAGGTATTGCAGCCTGGTGTTTGACTGAGCCTATACCTCCCTAAGAGAGTCCTAGAAAGTATCTAGATTCTGCTTTGGAATTGTTCTGGAATTGCTGTAATGTACTGAATTGAGGCTGTAGAAGAACTGGCACAGAATGCAGTCGCAGAGGTTGTAGGATTTATTGGACAGGCTATGCATGTGCACCCAGGCAAACCCAGAAGGTATATGAGYGTAACAAATGTTTAGACTCTTCTAACATGGATATTACACAAGCATTGACTCTAAACTTACTTAGCGGAGCTGACCTGACAAACAGAAGGGTTGGGTAAGTTACACCCTCTTAATAGGGATAGCAGTGATCGCATAGTCTCTAGACACACTGACTCCTGGGCTGTCCCTTGGGCTGCTCAGTTTTGCGTCATCTCTGGTGTAGGTCAGTGGCTGTAAAGCACATTCAGACCTCAAGGGAGTTTACAGAAAACCCTGATCTCTCATACATTAGAGATCTCTCTTTTACTGTCATCCYCATATCCTTCATGTCACAGTCTGATATGCATAATTTGATTCTTGTTTTCAGCAAGAACTCATGTGACTGTCACATCCGTATAAATAATTATAATTTTAATAAATGAAAAGAGTAAAGAGACACAGAACAATTAAAAAAAGTGGGAGTGAGGGAGCATTTGGTTCAGTTTGCAAATGACACATAATTTCCAACAACACGAAGAGGAATAGTTATCTTGCCTTTAAGACTAGTTCATTTATTTTAAAAATATATTCCTCAGACTTTAATTTGTGGTTTCAGGAGCTAAGTATAGAAAATTGCGTAATGCCCTTTTAAGCTTGGGTGACTAAGAGTGATCACATTAAATAAATATAGCATGCATGGAGTTTGATAAAATATGATTTATTCCATTGCTTGGGTTTTGTTTGCATCAGTGTTTAGTTAGGCTAAAATACAACATGCATAATATTTAAGTATAAATGTTATGTTACTTTAGGTATGAAAAGGAGATGAGAACTATCAGAAAACAGTGCATCCTATTAAGGTTACTCTGGGAAGTGAGTTAAAGGACTTGTCATTTGTAAAGTCAAAAAAAAATTGTATTTGAAATTTCACTCATTAATGTTYAAGTTGCCTCTTATGTAAACAGCATTATTTTCCATTCTCTCTTCAGGTGTTTCATTCCAAATGCCTACGCTGCTCTCTTCACTGCTGCTCTGGTGCCGTTAATGTGCTTGGTAGTGGTTTTTGTGGTGTTCATTCACGCCTACCAAGTGACCCCGCAATGGAAAGCATATGATGATATTTTCAGAGGACGAACGAATGCTGCAGGTATGATGTATGGGTTAACTCCAAGGAAACAAAGTTTTCAGAACTGTTCTGAAAGTTATGTCCAATCCAGAATACCAAAATAGAAACTTCGGTTCAGTAAATATGGAAGCATACGTCAAAGATTAAGCATGTCGGTGGTCCCTTTGAGGTTTGTGAAAATACTTTAAAGTTATGCGTATGTTTAACTGTCATACCAAATTGAGGATAAACCATAAACTAAGAAATTAATATCACTGGTTATGTTTAGTAAAAAGAATAGCACTAAGAGGCAGCACCTCCTGGTTTGAGCGCTGCCTGATGTTCCCGGCTGTGGTTTTGGCCTGTGCCAAAAAGCGCTTTCTCAGGCAGTGCCGGGGCAGAGCTCGGGGCAGCCTGCGCCGTGGTCCTCCCCAGGAAGCAGCGTGGGCTTGCTCACCCCGTGCTGCGTGGGGCCGCTGGTGACGTATTGCCACAAGCTGCACCGTTCTGCTGGGCCCCAGGGCCTGAGCATGGGCCTTGGCCTTCTCCTTTGCAGTACGGGTACAGTCGGTGACTGCCTAGTCGGTGAGAGTGCCGGCAGGCTGGAGTGTTTGGAGTTAATACTTCTGTTTTGAAATTTCCTAGTGCTACTCATAAGTGAAACGTGCTTGAAAGAAGAACTGTGTTTCATGCAAAACAGGAAGTATTGGTCGGTCTGTTCTGTTAGAACAATTTCAAATACAATGATGTTCCCGAAATAAAACTGCAGCAGTATAGACCAGTGCTGCAATAATAGCTGTCTGTGCAAAGCTTAGAATAATTATTTTCGTGGTGTCTTTGGAAAAAAAATTGTTTTTATAAACAAATGCAAGTATGTAGATTTTAGTGGAATTTTATCTATTTTCTCCCTGACTCTGAGAAGACAGTTAGATTTTATAAACTTTCAAATGATTCTTGAATCTTTTTTCATAATTTTCTTAGAGAAATATCATCTGAACTTAAAAGGAAATGTAGATTATTACAAAATTCCTTTCAGTACTTGTACAGTCTAGTACTTGTTCAGATTTATAACGAGAAGCTGTCTTCTTTAGGTCCAGATGCTCAGATTTGCAGTGATCATTGTAGTATGCAGATAGGGACTTCTATGTGCTTTCTTTTGAACATTTGGTTTTTAGAAATACATTCTTTTTATGAGAAAATGAAAATACTAAAAATATGTGATCCAGAAATTTTGTCAAATAAGAATTTCTGGGTGATAAAATATCAACTTGAGTAAAAGCTATACAAGTCTGGATAAGGTCTGATAAACTTAGCATGTAAATATGATCCTCAAAACCACATGGCTTACTTGTACTTTATTCTTTCATTTTCTTCTAGTGGGTAGAAAAGGGACTTCCTGAAACAAAAAACACCAAGGTAGCTCGTTATTTAGTGTTGAATAATGTAGTTTATTTATTTATTTATAAATAACTTATTTTTAATATCTCCAAGGATGGAGATTCCATGTTCATATGTTGAAGTATAAGGCTTGCCTCAGAGCAGTTAAACCAAAAAAAAATTACTCTGTATTGTAACAATATAAGTAAAAAAGTCAGCATGGGAAATGGCAGACAGTGCAAAAAGAAGTTTTATCTAGTTGACATAAAGACGTGAAACAGTAGGGGTGAAACAAAAGCCTTTTTGAATTAACATAGAATTTAGATTTTTTTTYCCCCCATGGAGTACAGAAAATGGTGGAGAGGGAACACTGAGGTGTCAGAAGGAATAAAAAATCAAGAAGAGATGTTTTCAATAATAAGTCAGTAGCAGCATTGCTTTCTTTAAAAAATAGGATGTATTTTTCTACTACTCTGATATCTTCATGACAGCCTGACATTTTGTTACCATAGGCCTTCTGCAAGCACAAATGAAAGTACCTCACGCAGTGAGAGGGTGCSTGGCGAGGCTTGCGGTGGCTGCGGTTTATACGGGTTCGCCGTGTACCTAGGAGCATGTTTGTAGTGCAGGCTCCTAGCTGCGGCCCTTCAGCCCTACCTCCCGTGTTGTGCAGCGCCAGCCTTCCTCTCAGTTTCCTGCAAAAGCTGAGTGACTAAACAGCAGTTGTGTGTGTGTAGTGTCTCGCTCTGGCTTGTCTCTGGTTCTCGTCCCCTTCTTGAAGAACTACCTGTCTTGTCACTCACAACAAAGACTTCCTACAGGAGAAAAAAAMCCTTTCCCGGTCTCCAGATGGAAGTTCTATACCCACACTTCCTCACCTTAAACATGGGTAATGAAAAAGTGAAAGCAAAGACTGCTTTGCAAAACTGTCTGCTGTACCTAAGTGATCCTCTCTAGAAAGAGGCTAAAACCACAGCCGAATGAAACTGCAAACAATTATTATATGTCGAGTACAGAGATAAGTAAACACAGAAAAATTGTTTTTTGAATATGCTTTCACATATGGTGGTAATTTAAAGAACACCTGTTCTTTAAATTCCAGAGAGTGAAGAGTATCAGAGAAATAAAAAATAGAATATAGTTATGTCATTATCATTTATATATAGCTAATCATACAAATACCTATTTGCATATGATTGTTTGTAGTAGTTGTGCTTATTCCCTTTCTGGGAGCCATCCAGTTAGAAGATGCTTAAAATTGCTGCATGATACAGATAACTGGTTACTGAGTGTGAATTCTGCAATAATTCCTACTTTTCCATGCAAAAAATTGCTCCTGAACAACGTGCTCTAGATGACCCTGGTTAAGCAGAGGGGTTGGACTAGGTAATCTCCAGAGGCCCCTTTCAACCTCAATCATTCTGTGATTCTGTGATTCATTCAGTGTTGTCAGTAAAAAATACAGTAATTGTTGTCAATAAAAAGCAGAGTCAAGTCACTGGCTTGCATATTACCATAAACCAGAAAAAATGATTGTTGTGCAGATTTAAAAGAAAAACATATGTAATCTGACTTCTCCTAAATTCTTCAGATCATTTCATAGCTTGTAGGAAAAGCTTGAGTAATGCCACTTAAACTATAGTTGGTTAATCTCCTGAAATTCTGACTTTGTGATCTCTACTTGAAAAAAAGCTTTTACTAACTTTAACAGGAGTGGTAGGAATAGAAACAGTAAAGTTTATCCTCAGATATAATGTATACTGTTATTTTCAAATAAATTAGATAGACAGGTGGCAAAGCTAAAAAACAAGTCAAAATACTTTAATTGCTTTTTGCTCCTATTGGACGATTCTGAAGTTTAGCGTGCAAAGCAGTTCTGTCTTGAACAATRCATTCCTATCCAACTACTAGAAAAAGTTCTGTCTTCTACTGTGAAAACATTTTCCTGGATTTGAGTAGCAGTATTGTGTGTTACTATTTTGTGCTCTCAGTAGGAGTAGAGAGTTTGTTGTCTCTACTAAAAGGTACTCCCACATATTTTTGTTACTAAGACCGGGATAACAATGTTAGGTTTCACCATACAAACCTAAGAGAAAAAAATTTGCCCTTTGGTAACTGCCAAGAGGAGGACCTTTTTGCACATGGATAAATAGTTTCATGGAAAATATCTTCATTCTTAGAAGAATATCATTGATTTTTTTGATGTATTTTATACTCAAACATTCATTTGTTTCTTCTGACTCCTTGTCTCTCATGCAGATGCTCTTTCCAGTCCTCTAGGCATTTCTCCAAGGCATTCTTGAGAAGAGAGTCACATCTCATGCCCTACTGTAGCCATTTCCAGGTTTTGAAAAAAATGTCAGGGCTCAAGAGCAGCTAGCCCAGCACAGAGCTACTCTTGGTAATTCTTGTCAGTTGTTCATTTGTTTTGGCAGCGGTCTGGGATCTCCCCACAGAACTTATCATTCTTTTTTCTATGCACTGTAAAACCGTATGATTATAAAATGAGATTGTAGTTGAGAATAATCAGAAATAAAAAGAATTTGCTAACTTCTAATTTGGTCAACATGCAATTTACACACTTCTCACTACCCTCTCTGGAACACCAAGTAGGGTATTTTTTCTTCTCTCTCTCTTTTTTATTGCCCCAGAATTGCTGTATAGTATCAGTGTGGTGTTTTACATGGTGGTTATGCTTACCTAGGTCAGGGAGTTTTCTTCAAAGCTMGCAGACTAGAAGAAAGGGCTATGGGAGAGTTAAGAATTAATTATTTTTTAGAGCAGACAGCTCTTCTTCCTCAAAGGTGAGTGTTAGAACATGATGTGAAGGTAGATTTTCAAAGGATGTCATAGCTAACTCAACTATACTCTTTCAAAGATGTGCTTTTAGTTTGCTAGAAAAGAGAATTCAGTTTGAGCTGATTCAGTTTGCCAGCCCTTCAGCAAACATGTTCTATTGACTGATTATTTCTCTATATATAGAAACTAATTTCTCAAAAGCTAGCCTTGAGAGAAGCCAAATTAAAAGTGTGCATTAGATAAACAACCTTTGGGTGAACAAATATTTAAGATTGCAGCAAGAAAGACTGTTTCTGAAGGAAATCAGGTGATCTAAAAAGTAGACTGAAGGTATCTGGCTGTACTAGCAAAAGGTTGAAATGGGGATAGATTGAGGATGATTTTTTTTTCTTGATAGTCCTGATATTCAAATATGTAAAGACAAGCAGTCCAATACTCATTGTTTGATTTTCAGACTGTTTGCTAACATTTTACAATTTCATTAAACAATATGAAAGTATAAAGTAAAATTCTGAACTGAAAAATCACGTGCATTTTTTTCTGGTAACACCTTTCTTATAGATGACCTCATTTTACTTAACAACATGTAGTGGCATAATTTTCATGCCTTAAGCATAAAAGTGCAGTAGAATTTAGCTGATTCAGATACTATCATTGTAAAAACGTGCCAAAATTAATTTAAAGATTAGGAAGTTAAGTTGCCAAAATAGAATTTCATTAAGTGTGCCTTAGATATTTAGCTGTAATATTTAACTACCTTTTTGTGTCTTCCTTCATATAAATTTAATAAATTCATTGCTTTAGCAGTATGCAATGCCAGACCATTAAAGGTCCTCCTATATCTACAACCAACTGATCTTCTCAATAAACAAATAAACCATCTGAAATGCMAGTTTAGGACATTCCAGCCTTGGCACTGAGGAAATAATGCTGAGGACAAGGCTTTTTATTCTAAGTGAGAGGATATGTCTAAAACTCTAGTTACAGATCTTCCTTATCCTATAAGTGATACGGTAAAATCTTTATCTTGAATTGTAAGATACATACCATATACCTAAAAGAAGCACAGGGAAGGGAACAGTGAACTGTAGGAATACTTTCATCTTGAGATGACAACACCCATCTAAGAATCAAGAACTAGATGCTGGCTACCTCTGATCTAAGCGTTATATACAGAAGTCATCAGAGTCACGTACTGAGTATAATATTTTAATCTTCGTAACACTATTTTTTTTTTTTTTTGTATTTAGGAAAAAAAAATATGTACCTCAGAGGTTTTGAAAAATACAGCTAAGACAAAATGTACAAGCATAATTACAAGCTGAAGTAAAGAACAAGGATATGAATAACGTAATAACTGAAATTCATCATCTGCACTCATGTAATTTAGTTGGTGTTTGTACTGTGTTTCACATGCCCAAATTAGCATTTTTCCTTTAAGGTATTCTGCAGAAACAAGTTAATTTGTATAAGTTATTCCTGTACAACTGTACATTTAAAACTCATTTGATATTTTGAGTAATAACTTCTAAAGGATTTTATTATATGAGGATGAGTAGGTTCACACTTTTCTTTCTTTTTTGATTTGCTGTTGCTCTACGATTTGCCATTCCTCCCTCCCCCCCCAGCCCTTTTTTTGGACAATGTTCTTTTCCTTGCATAGCATTCATAGCTTAAATTATCTTAAAGTTGCCTGGTCTTTTGTTTGATTGTATTATGAAATCTCTTAAAGATATATGAGAAAGTTTGTTGAAAAACTAAGATTTAGTGAAAGGTTAGAGAGGCCAGTCTTTTATGGTGGTGGTGTAGTCTGTATGCTTAATAGTGATGTGTGCTTCTCCTTTAGGAGGTATTCTTTAATTTCAAGCTGATCCTTTCCACAAGTAGCAGCAGATCAAAAACTACAAATGAATTCAAAATATATTAAAACAGATTTGCTACTTATTTTTGCAAATTATCTATGAACAATTTTGTCCAATTGGGTTCCATCAGCATTTCTCTAACAGCTTGCTGGTCTGCTACTGTTAAAGTCTGCATGTCTGTAACATTCCATGTCTGGAATTAGACACTTTGTTGGGAATTATAGATTGCATATTGTTGTTGGTGGTGATGGTAGTGGTGTTTTCCCCTTTGAAATGTATGAGAAAATTTCTTAACTTCTTTATTTTGGCCACAAAATCCTGTTGCCAAACTCCTTTTCTACAACAGCTATCAAAAGCTCTGCTACTAACATTAACCCATGATTTGATAAGCAATAGTCTGTAGAGGTTTTACTGAATTTAGGTCTCCAACAAATGAGTGAAGTTCTATGAAGTAATACATTATCCCCACTCAGCTAGGAAAAAAATGTTTGAAAAGATGATCCAGATTTTGCAGTAGGTCTTCATGTCTAGCCAAGAACAATTAAAAACAATTAAAGTTGCCTTATCAATTTAACAACCTGAGGGGAAGAAACACAGTAAATATTTATAGGTAAACTCAGAAGGTCATGAAAGCTATATTATTTAATTGGTTCTTTTACTGACTTTTCTATTTTTAGAAAAAAAAATTAAATACTTCAGGCAATGGAAAAGGACAAAATTAGCCAACACAGTGGGGAGAATACAAACGTTTGGATATGTTACGAATTTGTAGTGCATTCTTTCTTTATTTTTCACACTAAAATTGTCTAGATGGTTGCTAGCAAAGTACAGACATATTCTGCATTACACTGCAAAGTTTTATTATTTCCTAATTTTCTACTTGATTTAACATTTTCCACTATGAAGACTTGTAGTCCTGGAGAAGTTTATCTATAACATCAAATATGGAAAGAAGGAAGGAAGACTTTCAGGTGGCCTACCTGACAGTTCTTTATAATTGAAAGGTCTTTTTGTAATGAAACCAGCTGAAAACATAAGGAGTAGTTTTTAAGTCTACAGGAATAGGAAAAAAAAGAAAATTGGGAATTTCAGAATCTTAAGTTTATTTTCTTTTGAATTATATATCTATACTAATAAGAAAATAATGTATTCTAAAATATATAATCCAAGTCAAATTGAAAAATCATTCATTTTTTCTAAATACCAGTTGCAAAAACTTTATCCATAACCTACCTGCCTAAAAGAACATAGTATTCAATGGGCTAGTGATGGTATCCTGGAGCGAGTGAGCTCCTGGACACTCCGTCACTTGGAGTCCACAGCACTCCATGAAAGTCACTGGTTCTTTTTCTAGACCATTCACATAAATCACTTTTTCTAACGGAAAATCTTCAGATTCTCTCTGTGGGAATGAGCGGATCTTAATTTCATAATGCCTATTATTTATTTGTATTATGATGCCTTTGTTAGTCTTTAATTCATTCAAATTTCATAGAATCATAGAATCAAAAACAGTAAGGTTGGAAGGGACCTCTGGAGATCATCTAGTCCAACCCCCCTGCTCAGCAAGGTCATCTAGAGCGTGGTAGACAGGGTTGTGTCCAGGCGGGCCTTGAAGATCTCCAGAGAAGGAGACTCCACAACCTCTCTGGGCAACCTGGTCCAGTGCCCTGTCACTCTCACAGGGAAGAAATTCCCCCTCATGGTCAGGCAGAACTGCCTGTGCTTCAGTTTCTACCCACTGCCTCTTGTCCTGTCACACGGGACAACTGAAAAGACTTTGGCCCCGTCCCCTCAACACCCTCCCTTCAGCTACTTGTACACATTGATAAGATCCCCCCTCAGTCTTCTCTTCCCCAGGCAGAAGAGGCCCAGCTCTCGCAGCCGTTCCTCACAGGGCAGGTGCTCCAGCCCTCTCATCATCTTTGTAGCCCTGCGCTGGACTCTCCCCAGTAGCTCCATGTCTCTCTTGTAYGGGGGAGCCCAGAACTGGATGCAGTACTCGAGACGAGGCCTCGCCAGGGCTGAGTAGAGGGGCAGGATCACCTCCCTCCACCTGCTGACAGCAGTATTCCTAATGCACCCCAGGAAACCATTGGCCTTCTTGGCCACAAGGGCACATTGCTGGCTCATAGTCAATCTGTCATCCACCAGCACTCCCAGGTCCTTCTCTGCAGAGCTGCTCTCCAGCAGGTCAGCCCCCAGCTTGTACTGGTGCCTAGGGTTATTTTTCCCTAGGTGCAATATTCATGATCTKGTCTATTTAGACTACCAGCATGGACCTGGGTAACAACAAGATGACAGCTGCTGTGCATGGTCAAATCTGGTCCAAGTGTGTAGTCTAAATAGACCAGATCATGAATATACACACTTGGACTAGATTTGACCATGCACAGCAGCTATCATCTTATTGTTACCCAGGTCCACGCTGGTAACTTCTAGAGCTACAGCCAGCAGCCGTGTCAGAGGAGATGCCCAGGTGTTTGTGGAGAAAATTTTAGGCTATTTTTTTCTGCTCTAGTGCAAGACCTTCAGTTTCATAATCATAAAGTGTAAGATACTGAGCAAGAAGGCATTTTTAAAGAGCTATTTAGTATACATAGTGGACAGTTGTTGACTGGAATTGGGCAAGTGCGTTTCCACTGTTGCTTCCCTCTCTCGTAAAACAGGTTATGGCAGGCTATATCAAATTATTCTATCATAATCAATATGCAGTACAGAAGGACAAGAGAGATTAGCCATGTAAACTACCCTATCATTATATTAAATTGAAATGACAAATAAGTATCCACCTCAATCTTCAAATTGCCATTATGTGAATCATCAAAGGTGTGACAAAAGATTATAATGTGCGACATTGGTCTGCTTCTCTTTGTTTTCTTCTTGCTCTTCTCCACTCTAATTTCCTACCTACCTTTCYTCTTCCTCCTTATTAATTGCTCCCACCAGTTTGTTCATTGTTTGTTCCTTCTCTTCCTCTCAGTCTAGGAYTGTACGAAGATGCAGCAGCAGCTCTTAGTGCTGCCAGGTGCAGGTGGCAGAAGGCTGGCAGATATCTCCCTCCTGTGCCTTCCAGAATAGGGTGTCCTGACTGTGAGGACACTTACACCTACAGGATGCATTCAACACTGGCAAATTCTCTTTTTTTCTGTTCTCTCCAGCATCTAAACCAACACTTCTCAAGTGGCAGAATCTATTCAAGGCCAAGCTAAGAATAAGTTTTGCCAAACTATCATCATGTGATACAAGATCTTGTATTTCTCAGAGTTTTTCCAGTCCTTCAGGGAACACAGATGTATGAGCTGGTGCAGTTCTCATATGCAAAGGAATCACACAGAGATTGACTGGCCTAGCAGAACTGTAGTTGGTATACTGCCTCTGGCCTCACAGACTGCAGTAAGCCAAAACAGCCTGTTTAGGTAAAAGCTGTAGATACATGAACCTCATCATCAGATATTTCTCTGCATAGGTCAGTACAGATGTCTTACAGCACAGCAGCAGATGAAAATGCAGAATTTTTACAACTGCCACCATAGTCTTTCTTTTCTTTGTGAGGTTTATTTAAGAATGTGGGAAAGAGTGGGTTTACATTGTCACAGGTTTTAAACAACTGTAGATGAAAGCATAGCTCTTTAGGAATGTTCTGGGTTTTTTGTTTGCTTCTATTTCTTGCTCTTGTTTTTGCTATAAGGAGGAAACCAAACAACAAAAACAAGGCTGATAGGCATTTTCGTTGAGCAATCTGAATGCAAACCGATGGAATTCCTTGCTACAGGATACTTTGAATTTTAGAAGTTCCCAGTAATGAGTATGAGAGGAGACTGGATGAGTTTGTGAAAGAGAACTCCTCTGAAAATAACTAAATGTGGAGAAACTGTGGCTGGTCCAGGAACTCCCCGGGTTGTAAATGATTGAAGGATGGGAGAATTGCTGGGAGAATTACCATRTTTGATTGGCCAGCTCTTTTGGCATCTGCTTTTGGCTAGTGTTGGAGGCAAGGCTACATAAATTTTTGGGCTAGCCCAGTACATTTCCTTTTATGTTCTTGTTGAGGAAAATGTCCATTTATTTAATACTTCTCCTGATTCATCAATTTTGTAATCTAATCATGAAAATTATATTATGAAAATATTGCAGTCTGTCTTTCAGATCTCATCAGCATCACTTCTATGTTAATCATGAGACAAAATCTTGACTTTTTACTGCAAGGACTCCCCTGTCATAGTAAAACAATAGTTTTACAACCCATTGATTACAATGCAGCACAGCCCTCTGAACAATATTCATTTCAGGAAAATCAGTATCCTAAGTAAGTTTAAAAGGAAAATATTCTCTTCTCAGCAATGGGGAAGAAGTGAAAAACAGCGGGAAACTGTAGCTGGTTGTGTAAATTAAATATATGAAATTTCACATGGTTGATATTTAGCACCTGGACTGTAGTAAGTTTTCGAATTCTGTAAAACTGCAGCTAGAGCTGAGTACACTGTGTTTATCTTTACTGAGTCATCAACTCTGCCAGTGTTTCTTGAGCTTATAGGCAAGGAAGAAAGGAGATATTTTAGGGAGAGGCATGAACAGCCAAGATGGTGATATATGCGTACACACATACATATTTTTATTTAAAGAGTGGGTGGACTGACTTGCTTAAATAAAACCTTTCATCATTTCAAGTACTAAAAATGTATGATAATAACGTAAAAAATAGAGACTAGCATAGTTCAAATATATAGGGCTCAACGGAGCTGCTTGATAAGGTCTCATCTACATCATACTGATGCTGAGTTGACTCTTCTACCTCAGTCTTTCATCACCTAAGATCTATGCAAGTAGTGGAAAGGTGAATGGCTTCACTTTGATTTAGAGTGAAGTTCTTCTAAGTGAAAGCATATGTCCAGAAATACTTTTGAGTTTGTTTGGGAGAAGGTTGTTGTTTTTTTCCATATGAAGGAAACCATAGACAACTAGACTCTTGATTCTGGTTCATTTCAAGCCTATTTGTTGGCACCCTTTTCCCTTATGCAGTTCTCTTTTTTTACAAGCTTAAAAGAGATTTTTTTTTTTTTTTGTGATGATCTGGTATGTTTGTTCCAGTTTTGAGCTTCTGTTTGATCAAAATACAACAAATTATCAGAGTAAAATGTCAGTAAAGTGAATTTAGTAGTGTTCATTATGTGAACGGTTATCAGAATTACTCCTTAAGATAGACTCCATAGATATCCTGTTACATACAGCGGGCTTGAGAGGGTCTTACTTATGGTAATTTTACTCTGGTGAGATGGCACTGAGTTTATTAAAGTTCCCTTTCACACACACTTAAAGATAATAAACTCAGGTGATTATACCTCAAACATACTTAATCTAGATAGCATATTTACCCGTTTTCTTCATCTTTATGTATGCAGCTTTTTCAACAATCTATGCTTTCAACTATCTGGAGGTGTAAAGTTATGATCAATATTGTAATATTTTTCCTTGTGTAATGTTTATATAGTAAGAGTAGAAATTATGATGTTGCTTTTGGCATGTTTTACTGCCTGCTGTTTGTCCTCCCATAACTAGTTTTCTTCTCTTCCCCTGCCCCCCACCTGAATTGAGCTGTATTTCAGAGTAACATAAAGGCCAAATCATTATTTGAACTTTCTGAGATACTTTTTCAAATTTCTCTACATTGCTAGCTTAGATCTATGTTTGGTTTTTAGAAAATGTATGCATTAGTGAGCATTAATTGCTATCCATTACATCAGTTGATTTTTATAAACACCTAAAGTTTAGTAAATGATTTTGAGGTTTAAATGAAGAGATAGTGTTTTTTTCATTAATACTTGTGCACAGATAGATAAATGAGTAGCTATAGACAACCACTCAATTTATCATTAGAAATATATGTTTACAAACAGCAAAATTTTTGCTGTATTTTTCTTGTTTTTTATTTTGGTAAATTTGATTGTTACTATAACTTTGAATATGATGAAGTTGTGAATCCTTTTTAGTTATTTGTGAACATTAAGGACACGTCTAATAAGTATTTGGATTTGTTTCATTAATGTGTGCAATATAGGGAAAAAAGTAATTCTTAATGCTCAATTCTTATTATACTACTTGGTGCTTTACAAGGCTTTGCATTTTAAATATTACAAAATTTTTGTGATGTTAGCCATGTATATTAGTAGCTGTTAAAGAAAAGATTGTTTCAGTGTCCCTTGGAGTCAAGAGGATTTTTTTCCATTGCCTCCAAGAGACTCCAAGAGACTGCTTTGTGTGTTAGGGATTTGATGACTTTAGCGTGTAATATGAGAAATACATTGTATTTCCATTCCATTCGTCTAACAAAACCCAGTTCYTCCCAGTCTAAAAGCAGAAGTACAAAGCCTCAATCTTCTTCCCCTGATACTGCTCTGAAAAATGCACACATATTATTAGTGTTACATTATGGATCATGGTTCCTTAGATAGTCTCAAACTATTCATAAGAAAAGGGTCTTCCATATGTCTGTACTGATTATGTACAAATGCTCTTATGAGATCAATCAAATTAATCTAATTCTAAGGCAACTGTATCCCACTCATGATGTCTCCTGAATGTCACCAGAGATCTCATAGAGTGGTTACCTGACATCACACTCTGGCCTGGAAATCAAGACGCTGCATCCTCCCTTCTACATGGGCCAGCTAGTATCCCTTAGCACCCAGAAATAGCGCTTTTTGTCAGTGGTCAGACTGGAGAGGATTCGTATTGTGTCCTCAGCCATAACTGCAGAACGGTACCTTCAGTGCGATTGCAGCTGAGCTCTCTAAGTTCTTTGCTTAGAGAATCTAACTATCTTAAAGCTGTAATGGTGTTTGTAATTTCCCAGTAAAAAAAGAAGAAGAAAAGGAACTTTTTTTTTACCCAGTAAAAAGCAAAGTAAAAAGCAAGGCCTTGTTAACTGTTCAGAGAACTATGTTTATTTTAGTACTTGAGTTTTCTCACCTCTGGAGTCCTAGGTTACCACTTCTCTAACAGTATGGTAATATTTATGTGTAATACAGGATCTCATTATAATTCACTCAGGAAATACACCTCTTTCTTAKATTTTTTGTCACATTAAGTCACTCTGTCAAACTGTGGTTATAGATCAGCCCACGCTGAGGTCTGCGTCTCAAGTTTTACTGAACAGTATTAGGCTGTAGTTGGGGAAACTAGAAAAACACAGTACCTGCTCACATTGTCCTTCACTCCAAGCTGTTCACTCATTTGTAAAAATATGAACATAAATTTCAAAGTGTTCATTAAATCCCTGCAGAAACTATTCCCTGCCTTGCTGGGAGGTGGCCCTGACATCGGCCGTTGCTTACATTCACATGACCTTTGCTATTTGTGTCACACTAAGCAAAACGCCCAGCGTGCTCCCATATTGCTGTTTCCAGAGCAGTGCCCGCCAGCGGTGTGTCCCCCGCCTTCGCTGACGTCGCAGTGCTGCGGGCAATGCCTTGCAGAGCACCGCTGCACCTCCAAAAGTGCAAACACGGACTTTGAAGTCTGTCCTGAATCCCATCGATAGCAGGGGCCAGCGTGTGCCCCGTAGTGTCAAGAACAGAATTGGGTGGGGGATGAAAGCTAGTTTCTGCTTTCCTTTTTGTGAACTTTGTTCTACTTCGACATCCTCCCTTCAACAGACTTTAAATATTTTATATTATCGGTACAATAAGGAGTATAAAATGCAGCTGTATTTATCTACTGGATTGTGTGCTTAAGGCCAGGTTCTGCATATGTTTTTAAATGTGAATATAGGTAACTAGCAAATTATGTCTTTGAGGGAATCCTTGACTGACTATAGAGATATTTACTTAAATTTTTATAAGGTCGGGTGCCTCCACATTTTCAATATGCAGTAAAAGTAACAACAAATCAGTGAATAAGCTATTCTTGCACTATAAAATCCCACAACCTTGGCAGTTTTTTCTATTGATAACGTTAGAGTTCTTTTCCCTTTTCCCTCAGTGCTTGAAAACCCATTCCCTCCCCAAACTTCCAGAGTTTACCAAGAGCTCTCCGACGCTTACCCCAAGTTCAACATGCACTTCCCATTCGCAAAGCAAGCCCTGTTACCTGTTTGCAGCGTGGGGCTGTGACCCCCACGCTCCCCCAGGCCCTCCACAGCTGGCCATGAGCTACCACAGGCTTGACAGCCGGCGGCGGGGGGCTCTAGGAGCCCCGGCCCCCCCAGCCTGGGGCAGGAGAAGGGCAACCTCAGGGGCACGGCTGCCCACCGCTGGGGAACAGATTCCAAGGTTGGGCCAGAGACCAAAAAAGTTCTTTCTGCACTGCTGATGCATTAAAAACTGGTTATAACAAGGTGCATTAACTGATGGACTCTGTTTATGGTTTTCAGAGATCCCGTTGGTCCTGTATCTCTTTGCCCTGGTTTCCATCACCTGGCTGTGGGGAGGACTGCAYATGGCTTACAGGCAGCTCTGGATGTTGGTCTTCTTTATCATCTTCAACAGCTTGCAGGTAAAACCTGATGCTTTTTCCTTCTGTCCTGTTACTGAGATTGGGATCATCTCCACTGCTTGTAGTGTGCTTGGCATTTCAGCTTGACTAGCTGAACAAAAACCAGAAACAAGTAAAGGTTAGTCTATGACGCATGGGCAGGGCTGTTACATATTCTGCTTATTTCTGAAATTAAGATATAGAATACACACTCAAGAAAGAGATGCATTGTTTTGATATAGTGCCAATAATCACATAGATTTAATTTCATTGTTAAATCACCAGGAAAGAAAACTACTTGCTTCTTTACATAAGACATTACTGGGGTGATTATAACAATAAAACTGAAGTGTCTGCATCCATTGCAAAAACACTGATTACCTCAGTTTTCTGTATCTGCTAACATTACTGAAAAAAAACCRTCAAAGCTTTAATATTATCTAACTTTAATATTAAAAGGTTTTTCATTATTAGGGGTGAGCCTTGAGGCTTAACTTTTTTCATACAGCGTACATTTTGGTAAAACAAAGCTCTTTTAAATTAAAAAAATATAGATATTGAATATTAGTTATAAAAAATATAAAAATGAATATAAACTCACCTTGATAAATAGGCTACAATATATGATAAATAGGGCTAATTATTAATGTGAATGATCCATTCCCAAGAAATAAGCCTTTGCAGAATTTCACACATGTATGTACTTGTACCCTTGTACTCAGTACTGTATTACACTGAATTTAAAACAATGCCATATGGTGTGGAATTGTTTACAGAACAGAGAACACAGTATCAAGGATGGGAAATCCCTGAAAACTGAAATGATGAGAAATATATAAATATATATCTAAATCTAAGCTATGCAAGTTCTTTGGTCATCTTTGTCACAGAAATATCCATGTCATCCTGCTAAGGTCTAGCATGTATTACTTACCTATATTAAAAATCCTGGAACCTCATGAAATAGGAATTAATAAAAAAGGTATTATTTCACAAAAACAGATTAATTTTAGAATTGAATACAAAAAGTGATGTTTTCCTCAAGCAAAAATCTACACATCTGCAAAATGTATGTTTCAGATACCAATATGTTTTTAAACTGAGAAAAACAAAATGTAGCTTATTCTTCTTGTAATGCAACTAGTTATGCAGTTGTATATTGGCAGGTGAAATGGCTCAAATTAGGGTTACGATTTCTTTTTCTTTGGAGCTATGCGAACARATTTCTGAGTTTTTCTACTCCTTAATATCAAGTATATTGATGCCCTTTAAACATTCTTTATGGTAATTCTCTACGAGCAAATAAAATTGATTTTTAAGAAGGTACCTGGGCTTCCTCTTAGTGAGACTACCACAGCTCTGCAGAACTGGCTATTGCTATAGCCACTAGCAGTGGACATTCCTTTCCTTTCCTCTTCCCCCTGCAAAATTGCAGAGTATAGGCAACCTCTTACAGCACCAAAACCATAGCTGTTGTGGTAGAACATATCACTGATATCAATCACGGATGCATAGTAGGTGACAGGTACGTGTATGTATATGCAGAGATACCTGTTTGTGTACCTATGTCTGTATCCTTCCTTATTGTCTTTCTGTGAAGAATTATTACTGCAATCCAGTATAGCTTTGTGTTGCATAGGTCTTACCTTTGATACAATTTTTTGGAGAAAGTAGTTCGTAACTGAGATATAATTCCAGAGTTATCACTTTTGCACTAGCACTACTATATGCATAGATGTTTGACTTAAAATGACTTTATTGCCGGGAGATATTTGGAGAAGATGGATATGAATAGCCTGTGAGTAACCTCAAGAAAGGTCGCAAGTTTCAAGACAGTAACTCATATAGTAAAAGCAACAAGTGAAACAGGRTGTTGAAACCAGTTATGTAAAATATGAGGCTCGCAAGGTCTGGATTCTTTATCCAGTATAATAGTAAGTAATATGGAAAATACAGTTATAAAAACATGTCTGGAATAATATTTAAGTCATAACTGATATTTGAGAAGCACCTTTTCATGACCTTGCAACCTTGCAATGTTAGAATTTTGTTTAAATCTAGTTTATGGTGGGATGAAAATATTCACTTTTCACAATCCATATGAATTTTTTCAGTTGGATGAATGTAATGCCCTTTATGTAGCTTTGTTTCCATTCATGCCTTTAAAAATCTTCAAACTTGAGAAGTAGTTTATTTTTTCCTTTATTGGCTAATCCTTTGTTGTTGACCAATCTCTTACCAGCATTGCTGGAACTTGGCTTTATGGGTACTTGATGTCAGAATTATTCCTATCCATGATTTCATGTAACTGAAATAATATGTATTTTTGCATATATTGTTCTGGTACTCAAGGACCTGACATAAATAAAACTCTCATTAACAAAAATAAACAAAAATCAAACATTATGCTTTTCTAGCAGCTATATCTTGCTACAATGATGGACCATGCACAGAGATCAAACAACCTTCATTGGTAGCTGCACTTCTAATCTTTGAGAGCTATGTCCCCAGYTGAGTCTCCACCCTCAGTTAGACAGCTGGGAAATAAATACTCAGAAATTTTATCTGAGATCCTGTCTCCTTATAAGGAGTCAGGAAATGAAGAATTAAGCTTCAAATATTACAGGCTTCACCCCTCCAACTCACGGGCTTGCCTCGGATTGCTACCATTTCCTGACAGCACTGTGCATGGAGCACAGCCCTTGTTTCAAACCTGCAGTGAAGCCAGGCTGCCAGCGTTGCCCTCCTACCTATAACTCTGTGAAACTTTGCCAACACAAGCAACTGCTTCACCAAATAGATGAGAGTTGTGCTGTGAAGATACAATGTTAACCATATTGCTTTTATCCTCAACACATTTGTCTGTTGATCTAGGAGCACATATTCTGAAAATGTAAGTCTTTTCTGTGAATCACTCAGTCTCCTAGTCCTTTCAAGTCTGTCTTTAAATATTTTCAATCTCTCCTTCAAGTGACAAGATATCACAGTTCTGCAGCAGGGTTCTTTAGCAGATTCTTGGTAGACTGCAGTGCTATGGCAGGAATACAGGAATACGAAAAAATAAAGAATTGAGGAGACTGCCGTCTGCCAACTAATCCCTAAATAAGCTTGTTCAAGGAGCTTGCACTCCTGTGGTTTGTCTCTTTTGTACTGATACATTTTGAATTGATGTATTTGGCTTCTTGCCATAGTCAAAGATGATAGTATTGGGTTCTCAAGGTAGAAGAGCTATCGCGTTATACTTTTTGAAGTATAAAGCTATCAAATGTTTAAAAGAAAAAAAAAGTCTTTCTAATGYAGGGTACCCTGAGAAAAGTAGTATAAATTAAGGAGATCTCCTTTCACAATACTACAATTTTTATGTTTCTTTGCTTGTTTTAATAGGCAGTTGTCTTCAGTGCTTTGTATACCTCTACAGTAAAACGTGTTTAAAAAACATTTCCTGGAACACCACTGCATTTTAAATAACAACAGCACATATATTGTTCTCCTGTTTTACAAGTTACACTTATCTGCTCAGGAAATAGAAAAACTGCCATGTGACTGAGGTGACCAGATATGCAGTATGAATTTAAAAACAGTGAAAGATTAAGGTGAACAATTTGTAAATAATACCCTTTTTCCTTAATTTTTGCTGTTCATCAAATAACCATATATATTGAATTAATTAAAGAAAATGTTAATATGCAAACTATTTGTATGTAGAAAAAAATTATATATAACAAATACTATTCACAATGAATAAATCAACTTTTTGCTGTAAGTTTTACAAAGCTTTTACACATGATAACTTTCACTAATGAGGAGCTAGCAGGGCTAGTCTCTGGAGGCATACAGTCAGTGTTGAAAATTCCTTCTGGCCTACAGATTTAGCAAAGCAAGGTTTATTCCTGACATGAACAGCCAGTCCCCAGCGTCCTTTGAAGCTTTAATCTCAGTCCCACAATTTTGGAAGGAGAGACGAAGATGAAAAGGGATTTAACAGTGGATAACACATTTTCAGAATGATTTCAAGAGGAACTAGCTATCTTTAAGTGTATGCTGTTTCATGTCATTCCCATGTCTTACGTCTTTATCAGCTCCCAGATTTGATAATGAATATTAAAACTAGGCCAAGCGTTTCTGCAGTGCAAAGCTATTTTACCATTTATTGGTGGATATTATTGTTATACAACATGCCCTGTTTCAGTTCGAGAACAATTCAATCTTCATTAAGAGCTTTTCTCCATCAGGAAAGAAACCATGAAATAGTTTATAAGAAACAGAGACCTGCTTCCCCACTGCTAAAGGATTACAGACCACGTAACAAAGCAGGACATGACACATTACCCAAATGGATTCAACACAGGAGACTGAGAAGGCATTATATATTATCCAAATTAGTTGTTTAGCCTTGTGGCAAATATCTCCTAGGAAATGCACTTGATACTAAAATCATCTGCTAAGGACAAATTGTTTCCGAGCACTTCCTTTAAGAAATAGTTTCCAYCAGAGATGCATTTATAGTACGAGCTATTCGTACACATGGAGAGGAAAGCTAGTCCCTTCCCTGCAACTTCAGGAATAAACATGCAAAGTGCTGTGTGGGGAGACAATAGGTGATTTACATGGTCATTGAATAAACAGTGACCCCAAAAATAAATACAGCTAAACTGTTCTGTTCACTGTGGCCAAAATGAAAGTTTAAATCCTAGCTGTTCAGTGAGCTTTTGTAAAGTAGGAAATCCAAAAATAAATTTTAAAAAAGCATAAAAGGAAAAGGATGAGAAACATATTTAGGGTATCTGATGTTTTGAGTTCCTCAGCAGCATGTTCCTGATTATTCTACCCAGGCAGCATCTGTGTCACAGAAACATACTCCGTGTTCTCATGTGAAAGGCCTTGGCTCCTGATCTTTTCAGTTGCAAAACGGAGGGGAACATTTGTCTCTTCTCTTTACATTTGATTGCCTAAGCAGATTTACTCACAATATATTTGTTGGGGTCAGGAATAAAAGAATAAACTGGTATCTTAAGCTGTTTATCTCTAAAGGTTAGGATTTCACAAGCCATTTTGCATATACTGTACCAATATAAATGAGCACTGTGTTTTTCATGAGATTAATGGGATGTTTAGAGTTTGTACAGCTACATCATCAGTGGCTTATTTACTGTTCCATTAAGGCCTAATCCAAAGTTCACTGAAGTGGGTGGAACTCAACTACTGTTTGCGGAAGGCTTGGGATTAGGCTTTAGATAGACTATGAGGCTTTTCCCATAGCTGACTCAGGTTTTTTTATGGTTTCTCAGGTACAATCTTGATTATTATTTGGCTCTATTTCTGGCACCCTGCCCTGAACACTCCAACCTTCTGTCCTATAACTTAGGATATATATCTACACTGCAAGCTACATGATATTAGATATCCCTGAGTTACCTTTGCATAAGAGGAACGACATGTACCTAGCCAGGGCAGCACAGAGCTCAGCGAGTACCCTCAGCTTCTTGGCAGTGCAGATTAGCCTGTGTGGAATCGCATGATGCTTCAGCAAGGTTTCTTGTTAAAGGTAGTCCAGCTTTCTGCGCAGTACTGTACACTTTACAGAGCCACTGATATTCTGTAATGAGAGTCACGTAACTCTAAGAGATCCCGTCAGCTTTAGTATATTGTAGGTTTTTGTATAATCCTGAGACCTTTAAAGGCTTTGTTTGGAATTTGGTAGGAAAGCATCTGGATCAGGTGTTCATCAGAACTAGAAGACTGGTATCAGCTGAAGTTGCTACCTAGGTTATATTGCAGTGATATTTTCAATTTCATGTATGATATAGTGATACTCTTGATAGTCATATCCCAACCGGATACAAATATTTATTTCTACATTAATAATTGCTAAATTTCTCAAAATAAAATGCTTTAACAGTTTTAAATGTAACATTGACATTCACCAAGTTTACTTCTGTACTGATGCAATGTATGTTGCCACATAGACTTATAATCATCTTGATGGCATTGAGGTATAGAACTTTCAATGAATTGAGTGAATTCAGAGGAAGAAAGGAACAGGCTATATTATGATGGTATCTTTAAATTTTCCTTAATTATTAAACCCATCTGTTTTAGTAAGCACTTCCTTTTTGGAAAATCCTATTGTTTTTCCTTCTGGTCTTCTGTAACTAAAATGACATAGTAGTAATTGCCACTATGAAAATCAAATTCTAAAAGATTCAGTATTAAAGAGGTGAAGTTGTAAAGGAAAAAAAACAKATAAACAAAATCAAATACTAGACAGTGGGAAATGATTAAATGTGCTGGGCCACATAGGCCTCTTAAAGATAATACAAAAAAAGGGGGGGGGGAGGAGGGGGATAAAAAGGTGCCAGGATAAGGTGAACTACAAGCAGAGTATCAGGAAAAGTACATAAGCTCATTCAAATGTAAATAGCAAAAGCGATACCAAACCCTTTACCGTCAGCTGAGATGACTATGTGCATAAACTAAGCATCATTAAACACAGCTTAAGAATTCATACCATACCTCAGAAACAAACAGATCCAAGCAGGTTTTGACATCGTTGCAATAAAGTAGATTCTCATACTGATTCTGAAGACTTGGGCTGTTTTCCAGACATACTGTACCTGGAAGGAGAGAAAGTAATGTACTCAGTACAGTTTACTTGTTTAATAAGTGAACAACAGAGGATTAGAAAAAGAAGTTGTTGTAGCTAAAGTCATAAACCTTGCAAGTCTGGCCAATGTTGAGAAAGGCTATACATTTATTTGTACATTTATTCTATACAAAACAATAAAAAGAGTTAATATAAAGCAGATAAAGAAAGCAAAGACTTCTCATGTCAGCAGCTAAACGCARATTTCATTTTGGGATTAAATCATCGATGGGCCAGTAGCATTGGTTTGCATTATACTAGCAGATCAAACATATGAAGCCACCTTAGTGGCTTAGTCACTGAGTAATGAATGAATCAAGACAATATAGTGTTGAAGCTTATATTCCTTCTTCCGTATGTATTACTTCATACTGAGTTTTTTCTTAAGAAACAACTGGTTTTCTACTTACCACCCTACACATAATTACCATAGTGAATTATGAAGTTATTAYAACACACTTTCCTTACCTGTTCAAGTCCTTACATAATGGACCCAAATATCAGTCTCAACTGAAAGCAAAACACAGCAAAAAAATGTTCGGGATCAAGTAAACAAAGGAAAAATTGTTAGGTTGGGACTAACATTTGACAGGAGAAGCTCGATATCAGGACAGAATGGCTTGTGTCTAAAGCTGTGTCTGTGATGATGGAAGTATCAAATAATGCATAATAAAATTCAAAAAGTACAGCATGAAATAATCTGGAATGTGCTTTGACTTTCTGGATTTTGGATCAGTCATCAACCAAAAATATTTATTGAGTATTGAAATCAGATGCCCACTTACATTTGAAAAAAACATAATATAATGTATTTCTTTAAACAAAAATAGTTGTTAAATAACATTTTAKGTCTTTTAGCATCCATTAAGTTCCTTTAGCAGTTCTTGAAGGACTTTACATTTATGTATTTTGGGAAAACTTTCTAAACACTAACAATTTTCTAAGATAAAAGATGACAAAGCAGTTCTATCCATTCCATTAGAAAAATAGGAATTAGGCCTCCTGGAAGAGCTCCAGAAGGCCTTACCATCAAGGCTGAGCATCCTGAGCACTGGGAGCTTGACAAGTGGAAACTTGTCAGTCTGTATTCTCAGTTAGGAAACATATCCTTTTCCACTCTCACCCTCTTCCTCCAAAGTACTCAACTGAGTCAGTCTTTTTATTTTTTCCCCCAACTGGTCTTCACAGGCAAAGCCTGCTGCCTGCTCTCTGCATGCAGAAGCACAGTTTGAGAAGGAAAGACCCAGCAAACAGTAGAGGAGTAACAGGTTAGGGACTGCTTAGAGGAGTTGCCATACTCAGATCTATGGGGCTGAAAGGGACTCATCTGAAAGCGCTGAAAGAGCTGGCCYGTGTGATTGTGTGTCCACTATCATTTTTTAAAAAATGATGGCAGTCGAGGAGATGCCTCATGACTAGAAAAAAAGATAGCATTACTTTGATATTTTAGAATGTAACCTCAGGAAATTTGTGACACTGAGCTAGGGGGAGCAGCTGACGCAACAGATGGCCGAACTAGTGTGGAGGGAATCTGATAAACTTGAGGGAAAGCTTCATGAGGTTCAATAATGAGAAGTTATGCTCCTAAGGCAGAATAACCACATGCATTAGTTCAGGCTTGGAAAAATATGGCTGAGTATTAGTCCTGCTGAAAAGGACATGAGAGTGTGCCAGGCTGAGTATGACACAGCAGTGTAAATAAGGCAAGCCACATCATGAGTTGCATTAGGAAGAATGTGGCCTGCAGATTGAGTGAAGTTATTATCTCTATCTATGCAGTGCTGATGAGGCCACACCTGAAATACAGTTTTGGGATCCCCAGTTCAACTGGTGAGGGTCCAGAAGAGGGCTACCAAGATGGCCAGAGGCTTAGAGTACATAATCTGTGAAGAGTAGCTGAGGGAGCTGGGTTTATTTGTAGGACACTAAYAGAAAATGTAATAGTAGCATGCAAATCCTTGAAGGGTTGTTAAAAAGATGYGGGCACCAAACTCTTCTTGGTAGTGCCAGGTGATAAAAAAAAAGGGCGATATCACAAACTGCAGCTTGGGAAGTTCAGATTGAACACTAGGAAAAATAATTCACTAGGTAGAAGTGCAGAACTGGAACATGTTGCCCAGAGAGGTTTTGGATCACCATTTTTAGAGGATTTCAGGATTGAGCTACACAAAACCATTCTGACTTGATCAGTAGACTGGCCTTTTGAGTTGACTAAATGTCCTCCAGAAATCCATTCCAACCAACTTTTTTGTGATTCTATGATTTGACTTGTTAGAAGCTCTATTTTCAAGCTGTTCATTGTGATAAATGGACAATAAAATCAGGCACATGGCCCTGAGATAAAAAGTTTTAAGAAAAACATCAAATACCATAAGATTAATAATAAAATCCTAAAAATTTGAGATGATATGGGCAGAAAAAGTTAGGGAAAATATTAACCATCTTTAGGAATAACTCTGGGGCAGTGAGTTGTGGGCAATGAGTTACATGTTTCTCATGTTTCAGCACTGCAGAATTTTATATACATATATATCTTCATGCTGAATGGCATTATATCATGAAGGTTAATCTGAACTTTTCTGTGAAGTAAATGCATGTAACATCCTAATAGCCTCTAGAAAAAATAACTATTCCGTCTTCCTCCACCCACACATTTCCTGCTAAAGAACCCTCTATACTGTACAAGGCTGATGTTTCACCAGTAAATAAGAATGATGCTTTCTACTGGTAATAAATACAGATGAGGCCTTGTGTAGGGGTTTATAAAACTCTGGTTAAAAAAGAAAAATCATTCTTTTATTTTTATATAYAGCTCCAGGCAACTATTGTGGAAAGAGTAAATGGCATTACTGGTTTTATCTCTGATAGTTATTATTATTCAACATATTTGTGATATACAATTTCACTAGAGACCATGATATGCTGACTAAGATTTCATTCTGAAATAACACTGAAATAACAGGAATTAAATAAAGATTGGCTCCATCATTTTTTCTGCTGGACTAAAAGCAGCTTTTGGTCTCTGCTTATGCTTTATTTTATCCTTGACATATAATACATTTTAAACACGTGCTGCTGCTGGAAACTGTTTACATTTTTGGAATGCCATCCAGCTGATGAGAGCCCAAAGAATATGAGCTAAGGACCACCACCCAGCCTTAATTCATAGGATGACTTGTCAAATTTGAAGCATAAGAGAATAGGAAGGGGTATGAAAAATATATACAAGACTGGGAAGGAGAAAATCAAAGTATTTAGGTGTATGGTCCTTATAGAATAATGCAAGAAGGAACTTTTTTCATGTGAGTAAAAATACTATTGCATACTACAACCAGTTGAAAGCTCTGTGAAATTTCAAACAATAAATGGACCACTTAAGTTTGTTGGTTATAAAATTCTTACCTATTGTGGGCAATATATAGCTAAAAACACAGTGARGCTGTCAGTGAGACCAACCCTTGGTAGCTTTTTCTCAAAGTAGTTTTTAAAATTTCTTCTTGTGTTACTCTACCTTCAGATAAACTGCAAAATCTTATTTTTCAGTGAAGACAGAACAATGCTTTAAGCATGGCTGATAATTGTTTTGTCAGCTTAGGCAATAATGGGTTAGAAGTTGCCCAAACTAGGACAGAGTTATGCTAGAAGAGACTGTTTAATGGGTTCTTCTTAGAAGTACTGTATTATTGCAGGCTCTAACAGTTCCTATTAAGATTGAAGGGCAGGTAGTTTGCCAAAAGAAACAATGACTTTTGATATAATAGTACAGTTTGCTTTTTTTCTCTGAAGTGTTTTGGAATAGAGTAAGCRAAAAATCCTCAAAAACAAACCCGAAAGGACTTCTGCAAGTCATCAAAACCTTCTGTTCCACAACATAGGTTCAGTTATATCTTATATTTAGTATATAAGATATAGATTTAATGAGGATGTTTTGCTCTTGACAACTGTAGGCCTGTTAGTTGAATTTCAGTATTATATTAAAAATGAGATTCTTGAAAGTAAGTTAAAAATGCAGCTTGGATTTACTTAAGTTAGGCATACTAATCTAAGTCATTATCTTAGTGAGAAGTTGGTTAATCCAGGCAAAGGAAGTGCAGCAAATCTGTCCGGTTGTTAGGGAAGTATTTGATACAGTAGCACAACAAAATTGGAGRAGTAAGAGTAAAGGTCTGAGTAAATGGGGAAAGTAAGAAAACAATAACTTTTTGTTTTGGGATCAGTCTTCTCCAGTATTTTTGATTACAACTATGACATAAAAAATGCTAMTACAGCTTCTTGATTACACAAAATTAGGAGGTATTGGTTATTCAGAGAAGGACTGGTGTATCATTCACAATGARATGGATCATCTTTATTCTGTGGAATGAATTAATAGAAATTGCATGAGCTCTGACAACACTAAGTGCAAAATTACAGTGTTAATAGTGAAAGAATTTCTGCTATAAACTTGGTTAGCTAGATAGAACTGAGGAACAGAAACTGAGGTGGGCGTGCCGCTTTATCACAGCACAAATACAAATCACCAATATGATACAGCCATAAARCAACTATGATGCTGATCTGTACCCAGTAGAGATATCAATGCCATTACAAAAGGTACTGGTGATGCATTATTTGGAATCCTGTGTACAATTCTGAGCGCATTGTTCAAGAAAAATGAATTCTGTGTACAGTAGGTGCAGGAAAAAAAGTATATTAACAATGAGCAGGGATTTGAAAATCTTRTTGGAGAAGCCTAACAGTATTTTACATGTCAGCAATCATCTGTTCAATGTCTGCACGCTTAGCTGGCCATGGTCCAGCAGCTRTATAATTGCATTTGTGTTGTGCTGCACCCAAGATAATATATCCCCGCTCTCAGCAGGCAGATTTTAGAGACTTACATCCTTTGTATCAGAGTTGACCCTAAATCAGAACAACTTTTTGAGTTCCAACACCTTAGTTCTGCTCTGGAGACAAGTTGGTGTGAGGGCATAAAGAAACATTACTTAGAACATTACTTTGAAATTTAAATTCACATTGAACACATTTGCTAGCACAGTGGTCTGCCACTTATGATTTGTATGCACAAACAGTTAAATACCTAACCTGCTCAGAAATACTCTTTGTGGCTGTCATCTCATACCACTAAATTCAGTGATAGATTTAGTATTGGCTTCTATAAAAAGAAAAAACAAACATGAATTTAAGGAATGTTAATTGTACTGTTGCAAATTCATTCCCAAGTTGGTGAGTTTGAACTTTTTTAAGTGTAATGTTGCCAATGTTTTTCTTCATACTGAATTTTTGTAACAGACATTTTTCCCCTAAAGAGGAACATGTCAACAGTTAAATGTGAGATCTGAATATACCCACTTAGTAACAACTCTCTCAGGAAGCTTTCTAATGCATGTGAGGACTGCAAATCATTTATGTCTGGAAAGAGTTGAGCAACTGTGAAGCTGGAGCTAACCACAGTTGGATGAAAATTGCTAAATTATGTTTTCTTTATTTTGAGCAAAATGTCAAGTGTTGCTCTTTTGCCTTTGCCTTGACAAAGGTCAATTGGATTAAAAAAAGCACCAAATCAACTCGTACTGTCAGCTTATTATTTGTTTAAATCTTCAGACGTGTTGTTTTGCTGTTACAACAGAGTCATGGAAAGTTTTAGTGACAGAGATAAATTAGATCCTAAATTGCAAAACTGGTAACTACACTGATATTTTTCTTTGTTCTTTGTATGTCTTCTGAAAAGAGGATGAGGAGGAGACTTAGTTTTGACAGGAGTATCCTCTTATTGTATGTGTGTGCACATGTGTGTATGTGTATATAAATAAGATCTATTGGAATGCACATTGTCCAAAGAGAAATTTTGTCATATTGTGATTGTGTTTCAGAAAAGTTATAACAAGAAAGCATGCTGGAAATTGTAAGACATATCCTGAGAAATTATCAGCTATCATGAACACCCACTGGAGGATTTTGAATTTTCAGTATTTCTTATAAATACTCAGCACCCTCTAGRATTAATCATTTGAGCTCCAGGAAACAGGAATCTGGCATCTCAATAGGCAGAATAATTCCTTTCTGAATGGAGTGGAGCCAGAAGCCCTTACAGAACCTTTTTTCCATTCCTAACTTTTGAAAGAGGTTAGGAAAACAGTGATTCTCACCATGAAGACTGTTGTTTTCCTGCAAAGCTTTAATATTCCCACGCTAACTTTTGTGTAACCACTTTTTAATAGCCAAATATACTAACCTATGTGACAGAAATTTTTGCTTCGTAAAAGAAAATACGTGCTATAGATCAATTTTCAATTCTGTTGTTGCATTTATATCAGTGGACAAAAAAGGGTAAGTCACACTACCCACCTCTAGGCACCTAAATTAGTGAGTTAGTTTATTTATGTGGTCAGTAAAGAGAGAGGTCTGATTCTGGAGGATGCTTCACTGCACACGATAGGTTACTGTTTTCTGAATATTTTCAATTAGTAGAATGTTTCAGTATTGAGGCTCTTAATACTAAAAATGTTGTATTAAATGGAAATGCTTCTTTGTTTTTGAAAAGAAAAAAGTGAAAATAATTTATATTTATATCAGGAATCATGTTATTCTTTAACGATGGGGAATGCTTATCCTTTCATTATTTTACTATTTTTTGCTGATGAACATCTTCTAAAGTCTTGAGAAATAAGCTCATGCTAGTATAACTTGCTTTATCAGAGTAACTTTATACTTACCTTTCAGTAAATGTTAATATCTGGCAGTTATTTAGTCTTGAGAATTCCCAAAGACTCAGAAACTATGATTATTTATTAATTGTAGTGCTCCAGAGTTCAGGCATGGGGCAGAATTTCATTGTATCAAATCCTGTACAAACACRTTTCAAAAAGATATTCTGTACCCTAAAGAATTTTTAGCTTAGGACATGAGACAACAACTGGCCACACAAGACAGGCAGTACAAGGAGGCAGTGAGACAAGAGGCCAGCACGATGGGCAGGCTGCCAGCTTTTACAGCCAGGGACATAAGAGGAGGTCATCAAGAAGGTGAATCGAGCCTATTCGAAGTGGGGCATGGCGGGAGCATGAGAGACAACAGGCATAAGTTGAAACAAGGTTCCTTCCGACCTGAAGTTATCACATATTCCAATGAACTGATTCACAGAGGAATAAAGATGGTGTCTCTGCTTTAAGCTTGCACTAAGGCCTGTAACTGTGGAAGATTTTGCAACAAGCTGCTAAGCTTCTCCCACCACAAGAATCCTTGAAACTCTAGTGAACTTTAGTTATGAAGACAACTCTGTCCTTACCTGCTTTTCTGTCCCCTTCTGTATAGGGTTGTGTGTGGGTTTTTTTTTGTTGTTTTTTGTTTTTTTTTTTAGTTCCTCTAGACATTGCATGTATTGAGCACAGAAAGTCTGCTAGCACTGGTTCTAATATTTCTTTGCCAGTCTTGAGGCCCTGTTTCAGATCCTTTATTCATTCTTCCCGAAGAAATAGATGATCTCAGAAGGAGAAACAAATCGTTTGTATCCATTTTACCACAGRGGCTTTGCTTGGCAACTAAACAAGAATGTAGATGTCTTCCATAGGCTATCGGATAGGACGTAGTGAGAGAATGAGATTCTTGGACCAGCTGAAGTTTTTCGTGAGCATCAGCTTAGAAATAGTCTAAGTAATTTGTCCATGATTGTGCTAGTCATATGTGGTGAATTTTGGTTCRAGTTATTCTCCTAACGCCTTGAAAAACCATGCAACTGTCCTACTTTCCTATAGGATACATGAAAACCAAGTGGAGAAAGTATCTTTAGGGTAGCCCTTATAATATAAAATTTTGTAAATATTTAACTAATAAAAATTTTTATAGTTTTGTCTCTCAGAAAATATATCTGTAGAAAAAAGGAGAATTTATTTGGGGTATTTTGGGCAAAGCTATAGGAAAATTTGAGAAATGCAGTATTTTTATTAATGTAATATATATTTTAACTTAATATATTGTGAAGAAATTACAAAGAAATCACAAGTAGTCTTTTTTTATCCTTAAAGAAATCACAAGCAGTCTTTTTTTGCTCATGAAAATTATCACAATAGGATAYATTGATAAAATATTCGGAGAACTAGAAATAAATTATTTTTAATGACTGTCATTTTTAATAGTTCATATGGCCTATAAGTAGTAATGTCATCTGTGTAGCAGTTTGTTTTATAAGTATGAATTACTGCAAGCCTGTCAATTTTCATATTACTTTTTTGAGATGCGTACTATCACCTCTGTTTTATAAATGATTGGAATGAAAGCCATGGGAGGAGAAATAAGTTGTTAAGGCCACACAGCAGTCTTTGATTTAAGATGAGAATTTAATGGCTCCTATAATTCACACTTGTGCTCAGTTTATTAAACCATACTACCAATCTCTTAGTTTGTTCTGCCTCCGATACTGTATTTTCCAAATGGATTTTATTTTCTAAATAGAAGCCAAAGATAGTGCTAGTAGTTCATTAATTTTCTGTAAAAGTAGAGAATATAAGGAACTGTAGAGCGAATGATTTTCAACRTAATCTAAATAAAGACACTCCTCTTCCTGGAAACAGCTCTTTCTGAATTGCTTCACGTTGCCTCCCTCCTTTCCATTGGCAAAGAGCATTAGCACACATTGCTTAGTCACTTTGCTAACATGTTTGGCTTAGCTTTTGGTAAGACGGATTTGTAATAGCTAAAATGTCAAGCATAGACTTGAAAAAAAAGCCATATATAATAATAAATGATGCCTAACTTAACTTGCCTGGYAATTTCCTGTGGCACAGTACCAATATAAAGAATGCAGAAATAATAAAAAAATCATAGAATCGTAGCAATATCTTTTTGCCAAGAACATGATTTCTACATGTTACATATACAGATTTAGCCATCTAGTGATTTAAAAGATTTTTTATTAGCTTTGTTCACATACAAACCAAAGAGATACTGTATACTGTATCTCTTTAAAAAGTGCTTGAGTAGGATTTAAAGGGTTTAGTCATTTTTATTTATTAAAAAAAGAGGGCTCAATCATCAGGTCAATACTCAAACACTTTGTGCAGAGAGATGGAGGAGTAATGCAGTTTGTGGTTTAGGTGTGTTTTGTAGGTTACTTCATCATATCCCATTGAGAAGGAGTAATTTCACAGCCAACGTTGCAGAGGGAGAGGATCAGAATTCATAGGTCTGACCTTTACTGCGGTCTTCATTGCTATCCCTTGCTGACCTGAGGTAGGCTATAGGAGCAAAAGAATCCCAAAAGAAAGGAGCCTGTAAATTTATTGTATCCTCTCCTACTGCATGATGCAGATAGGCTGATTTCATTGCCTTTGAGATCCTTTTCCTTAGCAAACTGRATTAAATTTTAATTGAAAAATCTAGTCTTTCCATTGCAAGGTAAACTTTCCTGTTAGCACATTCTTCAGATACTGAAAAACATGTAAAAACACAAAATTTTTTAGAAAAAAATGTCAATGCATCCTTTAAGTGTGAATGTTGTATTCATGGGCTGCCATTTAAAATATCTGCACTGTGCTATGTCGTATGACACAGATAACCCTGAGCTGTTATGAACCACACATGCTTTGGAGCCAAAAGCAGTATAGCTGTGTCAACAAAGATGTAGAGCCAGTGAGTGCARTGCTGAGATGCAAAGCTTCTAAGCTTGGGCTCAGCACTGTTTACTCAGCTACATTGCTTTTGGCCTGGCTCTTCCACATCACTGTTCTTTGCCATGGGATGTACAAACTTCTGCGGGTGTCAGATGAGGACTCTAGGCATCATCTTCCTCAATGGACATAGGCTTTTAGAATGATCATTAAAGTAAGTCATGTTTTATATTGAATTTGAATATGAAATATGCATTTCATATGAAATAAYGAAAATTTCACTTTCATATATATAATTAAGGTTTACTAAATAATAGACGTTTTAGTAAGTGCTTAATCAAATCAACATTGTTAAAGTCCAACAGGCTGTTATAATTATCTCAACAGCCATGCCACAAATATTGTGCTTATGAACATCTGCAACACGCACTATTTTTATCTAAGCTATGTATTAATTTATTTACTTTTTAAAAACTATTCAGCTATTCAGAAATAGCATAATGGAGCAGATTCTACCCATTGTTTTAGGATTAAAAGCAATAAATGAKCCTGCTAGGGATCCAGTTGCCTAGTGTAAAAATGCCTTCCGGGGGTGACATTCTTCCASAGACCAAAATGTTACTGATATTTTAAATGTTTTATCTACCAGTTTGTCATCTGTTTTCATGCTTACAATGGATTTTATTATAGCACTTTCTTTCAATGTAGAAATTGAAGTGGTGTATGTGTGATATTCATATGTGAGATGAAATCATAATCTTTGATTCCTTTTCTGTTCCTTTTAGTAAAGCCTAGAAAGATTGCTACTATCACTACTTTTTCATTTTCTTGCTAAATTCCTTTCCAAAWCCAGAAATGGAGTTTACACTCCATTCACTGAATTTTTGTGGTAAAAGTAACATACAACAAAAGTGTGTCACATAACGAAATGCATTGTGTTGTCCTGGTTCATAATGGTAAGTATAATCTTCATTATTTGTTCATATTTTTTCATTGAGGAAAAAAAATCTTTTCCAGAAAAGTTATATCTAGTAATATGATACTGTGTTACAAGTGAAGTTGCAGCTAAGGGCAGGGAATCCAATTACCAGTAACTGAATGTAAGCACTTTGAATGTTTCTCTATTTGAATTCAAAGATAATTCCATGTGAAGCAGAGTTATATAGGGCCTAAAATGGAAGTTCACTTGTGTATTAAAACTTGCCTTACTTGCTCATTATGCTCAAAGAATAATCATGGTGATGATAGGAAATACTATGCCTGTGCCTAGTATATCTATGTTAAAGTGAATATATATTTATATATGAACACAAAATAATATGTATTTCTGTTACTCAGAAAATATATATCATATCTTAGACAACACAAAAACCGTTTAAAAAAAAATCTCCTAGGCAATTTGTAGCTGTAAAACGCTTCTAACTGAAAAGGCCTTGGAATGACAGTGAGGCAGAAGGTAGATACTTGAGGAAGAGAGGCAGCAGTGTTCCACTGAGAGCAGTCAGAGAAACTGGCCTGGCCAGTTTTAGTAGTATCARTATATGACACTGAACTGAAGCTTCCAGAGTGAGCCCGCAGCAAGAACCATCACTGTTATAGCAGTGGAGATACTGTGCTTGACGCTGGTGTAAAGAATCAAGTACAGTCAGTATATTACTATTTCTGCTGTCTTTAGTGGGATACAATGCTGAATGTTAGACTATGGATTTTTACATTCAATGAAACACATGCACTGGCACTGTCACATGAACTTCTAGTACTTGCCARTATAGCTGAGGTTTATAGACTTTAGGTTTGATCTGTTTAACATAAATTTGCTTCAAAATCCACCTGTCTGGCAAAGTTTCCATTCAGAGTAGAAAAGTGTCTTGCTTTGGAACTTTATTCCARTTCCTTGAAAAGATTACTTTTACTTCTCATCAGGCTTTTCAATACTTACCAGCCCATCTTTTCTGCTATCTTCTGAAAAGAGCAAAAATGAAATTATAAACACCTCAATGTGTTCAGTGTTTGTCATGCTGTCTAACCTGTACGTGCCCCCAGGTGGGTGGCGCACACCTCCACGCGCTGGCCTTGCTTTGCAGGCTGAGCCAGGGCTACCGTGATTGTGGGGACCAAGGGAACAAGCAGGCTGCGAGTCTTTCTCATAGCACTGGTGGGAGGAGGGAGAATGGCAGAAGTGGTCGATGCTCAGTTGTAATTGAAGGCAAGAAACCAAAAAGGAGGAAAAGTTAAAAGCAGAACAGAAAAAGAAATAAAAACAGAAGGCTTTTTCCAATTTTGTTCTCCCTTCTTGAACTACCGTGCAGATCTGTTTCTCTGGCTGAGAACTGGCAGCTTTTTGTATTTGCTTTACATTGGGCTTCATTGTGCAGCCAAGACAGCTCTGTCAAACACTTGGGTGGTTTTGCAGTAAGAAAACATGATACTGCAGAGCCAGCAGTTATTGCCATACAAGGGTGCTGGAAAGAACAGACTGCAATCCACAGCCCTCACACAAAGAGGGAGACCTCAAGAGGACATATGTTACATGCTAAGTAATAGGAAAAACTTTTTTTAAAAAAAAAAGAAAAAAGAAAAAAGAAAAAAGAACAAAACTTTCCCTAAAGCAACAGCTAAGCTTATTGCTTTCAAAATATGGAAAAGTTTATCCTTGAACAGGTTTTATTGTTTTTTACTCTTAAGAAATACTCCACAGATAACAGGAATTGATTGCAAAACAGGTCATACCCCAATTTTTTATGTTTAGTGGTGCAAGCATACCTTAGGTCACTTCTGGCATTCATCCATTAGAGAGAATTTCCAAAAGGGAAAGTAGCTTCTTATTTTCCAAGTACAAGCAGAACAAACAATTTGATATGTTTATCATGACTTAAACTATCTGTTGCTGACAATGGTAGAGCTACCTTCCCACTAAATTCAATAACACACAAAAATTGAAATGTTCCCATTCCTTAGTTTTTATCGTTCTCTCTCTMTATATRTGTGTGTATATAAAAATATATTCTTTGCTGTTACCTTATTGTACATTAACATATAATGTAGACTTTTTTATAGGTGGAATAATAGAAAACTAAATAAATACTACGAGTGTTCTGCAAATCTCAAAAGTAGACAGTGACCCCTGCAAGAGTCAGTCAACGGAATTACCTCTATGTTCCTTTCATTCCCTTTTTAATCTATGTAAGTTTCCATCTTTTTGCCTAAGGCTTATTTGTGGTACCTGGCCTAAATATGCTAATGCTTTTATTTTAAAAGACACAAAGTAAATTCTTTATGCCAGTGATTTTTCCATTAAAAAGAAACAAAGGTGTAACCTGCAAAATGCAAATACAAAGCTTTAGTGCTACCATTTATTTTTAAAACTCTGTAAGAGTAACTATCAACAAAAAGATTCTAATGCAAAACTGTCATTACATCCATGTTTAATAGGAATTTTCTTTAAAGTTCAGTTTGAGTAACACTCTCTTATGAAAAAAGATCTTATGAACTCTTAGATGTACTTTTTTTAATCCTGTGCTTTCCTAGCACATATTGCAAGGAGGACAGAGAGGAAAGGAAAATCAGCTCATCATGTCAAGCAAAGAAGTGAATGATTTCAATGAGAGAGCCAAATATATTATTTTACCTCTGCCTACTCGTGTTCAGCTACCTGTCAGATATGGAAAGACATCTAGTCCTTGTCCTCTTTTTTTGCCCACATTTCCYCTTCTTTGAGGAGCATTCCTAACCAAAACAGTGTTGGCTTCCTACTTTATAAATAAGACTTGCCTTCTGCTGTCGCTGATGCTACAAAAAGCCAGTAAAGAACTACAGTCATTTTCGTTAAAATCAAAGGGAGAAGGGAGTGTAAACTACTGTCAGGGTGCTGTGCTTATCATTTAATAGCCAAGTCTGCKAAGCAGGACCTCCATTTCTGAGACAGTCAGAGCTCTCTCTGGAAAGAGATTGCTCTATCAATAACAACTTGATAGAGTAATGTACATATCTGTTATTCTGGCTATAAAAACTCCATGTCACGTACTAGTACATGCTATTGTAAGATACTTACTGGGGTCAGTTTTAACTGAGGGATTTTTGAAGCTGATGAGAATTTAATCAGTTCCTAAAGCATCTCTGTGGCTCTGCCTGAGTGTGGCATGCCCAAAAGGTGTTTCCAATAGTCAGAGGTTGCTAGAGGACACCACCACCTTATTCTCATCAATYTTGCCCCCGGAAGCCTTCTAGGTAGAAAGTATATGAGAATTAATCATGTCAGTAATCCACCAAACTTGAGTTGCCTCCAAACCAGATTTTTTAAAAACTTTTCATGTGTTTTGGGCTAATGACATAGCACCAATCAATTATAGATTTACTCTCTTAAGGCAGTCAAGAGAAATGCTGCTAAATAAATGGTCTTTCCCATTTCTTAGTCAGATTTTGCAGAGTAACAGCAAATATAGAGAAAATAGTAGGCASAAGAGATATTTTGATGTTGCAAGAATTCATTAAAAGAAAAAAACCTGTTGCTATAATAACAATCAGAATTTTACATAGCCCTTCATTTTATGAGGTTTTCTGTAATAGCAAATGAGAGTTCAGCAGTAAACAGAGTTAGCTTCTCTCTTTTGACTCTTTTTGTCTGTCAGTGCTGACTTTTAATTCCCTGTTTCTTTTATTTTAACTCTCTGTGTGTCAGTAATATACATAAGTAGAAAAYACTGCTTCCATAAAAATAATATTAAAAGGGATATTTTAATGTTCTGCAGAAACATCCTGGCTTTTTTATATGGACAGGATTGACCTCTAGTCAATGATCCTAGTTTGTGTGGTTCCTGAATGTAGCTTCTTCAATTGCTAGCTTCCCTCTTGAGTATTGCTTTCATATGATAGCTTTCAGCCTGTTTTCAGATATAATTATAGAATTCGCTGCTCTAACATTATTGGACAGGGAGTCTCTTGACCTAGGGGCAGAGTTGATGAAGGCTTTTTCACCTGTCATTTCTTGCCTATTTGAGAAAGCAGTTAAAGCATTAGTAGTCTTAGATCGTAAGATGTGAGCTGAAATCTAAGACTATGAATGTTTGTCTTGGAAAGTGAGTATGAGAAGAAATATTTGCAAAAAATTGTAAAACATAGGTGTAAAGTCATGACCTGTGATATTTCTAGCTTTTTCTGGTCAATGCAGTTGAAAAAAATATGTTAGGAATAACTGTACAGCTTTTGTGTTTCTGTTTTATTTTTAGCATAAGGTTTAGCTCAGCTGGTTAGAGTGTGGTGCTGTTAATACCAAGGTCAATCCCCATATGGGGCTATGCTGAGGGTTGGACTAGATGATCTCCAGAGGTCCCTTCCAACCTTACCATTCTATGATTTTATAAGGTACMTCAGTAGACTAATAGGTTATTTTTTTCATTGATATTTGATCTAGCTGCTTTCTGCTACCAACTAGTCCTACAGGTAGCACAAAGCACAGAATGAACTTAGTGCAAAGAAGCTCTCCAGGGATGCTGTTTCTGATTCCTGTTGCCTGTGCAGGAATAGGAAAGGAGGGAGGCAGGGGGAGGAAAGGATATAGGCAGAGAGATAGGGCTTGGATGCAGCATGGTGGGGACTACTCTGCTTTGGCAGTTCTTGGCCATTGTCAGCCTCCTGCAACCATGTGTGGTTGGCATAATTTCRAGAATGACACAGTGCCAGTGAGGGACTACAGCCAGAACTGGAGGTGAATTTCAAGCTACTTAGGCATGCTGTCTCACTGGTGTTTGCCCTTCACATATCATGCCTATCCTACTGTTTGGACCTTTGGTGTTTGACTCAATTTGTTTTTCCTCAACTAGAAGCACCGAAATAGAAATATATGTCTTTATTTTCCAGTATGACTACATTGGAAGGAAGTAACAGAATCTTATTCTAGCCCAAGTCACACATCTGGCAAGTCTGGCTAAGCATCTGTATTTTCAGTGTTTCTTCAAGCTGAACACTTCTCTTTAAAAGAGCTGTCATCTTGGGGGAAAAAAAAAACACCTTTCCACTGGCAGAGCTGAAATAGGAGGTACAAATGACTGCTGTGTGGGAGTAGCTGAGAGCGTTCTGAGAGCTATGCAAAATATTTATAGTGAATCCTGAGTATCCAAGCAAATCTGCTTTTTAAAGATCTGCCAGAGTTTGTGATCCTCCTAGGTAAGCCTCAGCCAAGTTTAGACTAAATATGAGCTGAACGTAGTTTGCCAGAGAGGAATTTACGGCTTTGGCTGTAAACTGCAAGGTCTGAACCTTGCCTATGATTTTGGCATAGCTGACTATGCATAAAGAGAAATGTGGCTGTTTAGACTAAGTTTCATGTATTACATTAATATTAGGAAAATATATTAATAATGCTATAAGCACAATGTTTTTATTATCATTACAAAATATACACATAGCGTTTTAATCTGAGAAATTATAATAATTTATAGGAACTTTATAAAGAAGAAGCCACTAGAAAAATATCTTGGTCATGTGGACCTGTAAATACCTCCTTCATTTAATGATAGATTTATCAATTATTACTTTCCTTCATTCCATTATTTTATGATGACTTTGTGTGTGTATGTGGTGGCAATGGTTAGTTGGTTCCAAAGATCATAGATGATATTTAGTAAAACAACCATGGAAAAATCTCTATCAACAGAAGTGATCTTATGATGTTGCTTATTAGGACAGTTTGAGGTTTGCAATCCTTCAGTTATCTTAATTGTTGTCTTCTGATTTTGATGTGAATTTTTATAATTTCATCTGAAATTAAGATAAATCCAAGTCTACAAAGCAAAACAGAGAGTAAATACCTCAGGAAGCAAAGTGCTGATAAGAAGTTAATGTTCCCAATAGAAACTGTGATAAGAGAAAAGATATGCTTGGTAAAAATGATAATGGCTTCATCAAAACTGGTTCTTAATGCCAATTAAACAGTCAAAATCTTGATGATGTACAGCAGGTCTAAGGTTGGCTTGAGTAGAATCAGCAGCTGGCAGGGTTGCACTGCTGAAGGACATAGCGTTTATAATAGTTACTTTGAATGTTAAGAAAAAGTTAGATTTAAACAGAAGGATCTGATTTACCTTTCAAAGGTTAATATTTCTGGAGAGCTATGAGTGGAAGATGTTATGTGATGCTTAGGCTCATGTGACTAAGATGATACTTTTGTCATGATGACATCAATAAAAGATCTTCAAGCTGGTCTAAAAGAAAAATATGGATGGTAAGGATTCAGGAAAATAAACTGTACATTAAAGATCTGCTTTTTAATATTTAGATGTGCACAAAAATGTTGTGTGTGCAATTTGTCATGAGTATCTCTGAAAACAAGAAAACTTGGAGAAACAAAGAGAAAATTATATTTATTTTATATGTGTCGGTTAGCAGGAATACTTGTGTGTATGATTATTCAGTCCTATGGCTGATTTTTTTTCCAGAAGAGATTCGGAAACACAACAGTATCTAATACCATGCACTGCATGATGGTCCTAATTATATTTCCTGAAAATAGTTTAAGACTGTGAGTCATTCCTTGCAATGTTGATACTAACTTCTTGAACATGGTAAGACATGCAAATTATTTGGAGTGATCAGATCAGTAATTTTCCCCAAAACAGTAGGCCCTTGTTATATATATCAGTGTTAATCTAAATCAGGCTTTGACTGGCCAGTGATGGAAAACTATACAGGAAAGCAGAAATCTACAACCTAAGAACTTCCAGGGAGTTAGTAAAATCCCCAGGAAAGTTCTCAGAAGTCAACTAAGGCATTACTCTGGAAAAGCATCAGCCAAGAAGCTGCCACCAGGAGTGGCAACAACACGTATACCTATTGACAGCCACCCAAGAAGTCACAAGCAGCAGAGAGGAGAAAAAACTTGACCATAAAACTGACAAGTGAAGGACTTTCTATGATGGGTTGCCACGAGTAAGTTAGCAAAAAGTCCAGCTAGGGAGCAAGATAAAATCTGACCTCAGTAAAACTGGAATGCTCAAGTGAAACTAACCAAGACATAAACCATCATGCAAAATTGCCTCTACAGTGACTACAGGCAGCTAATCTCAAAGAGCTGATCTGAATGATGACAATGCTACCCTTGTGTTGGAAGAGACATCTGTTTATGTGATTTCTTGTTATCTTTTTTTTTTTTTTTTTTTTTTAACCAACTGGCACCAACAAATGTGTAACTTTAAAAATAATAGTCATGTTGTAGCCATAGTGATCTAAGGATATATATAGTTAGAAAAAATGAGCCAGTTCTGGACGTAGAGGCCCTTATCTGGTCTAACAAAAGATACCATCTTCCCTTACAAGCCTGGATTTCACTTTACAATACCTTCTTTTGAAAAGACATGTTTTAATTGTATAGTCACATGAATAATAGTTATCAAATGAAATTTTCCTCATGAAAGTATGAGCTAAAGKATGCACCTATACTGTGCATTGAATTTTTGTTAGTGCTCATAAATACCCTGAAACAGGTTGAGGAACTGCTCAAAATGACAATTCTTTACCAGAAGTCCTGCACAGATATATATTTTTKTCTATTTTATAAAATAGAAAAGCCATTCCCCTAAAATAGATGGGTTTGAAAATAGGCCTATGGAGGATCTTAAAATGAAATTATTTGAATCCACTTCTCTTTGGAAAAAGCAGAGTTTTTTTCAGTTTCGGCACAGAGTATATCTGCCTCAGCTGAAAATATATGTGTGAGAAGTGTGATATATCTTACTAAAGAAATAGCTACTGTGTTGATATGTTTGTTTTCATTAGAGCAATAAAAGTCTTTTATCTTACACAACCAATTTAAAATTATGGAAGACAGTAGCTATCTTGCTTCTCAGTGAGGAAAAAAGAGGTAAAAAAAAAAAAGTGGTTTGTTGATGGCCTACAATCTGTTGTATCCTTTTTCATTACTATTAGCAGAGTTTTCTCAGTTACCAAACTTACACAGACTTAGCATTGGCAGCACAGGGACTTAGAACATGCAGAATTAGAGGATGAAGAGAGAGAAGGAATACAAGTGCCAAATGTGGATCAGTCCTCCAGACTTGCCTCTGACCTCATGAAAGTAGAAAATGTTTTCTGTCCTTTTGTTGACAGCTACAGAAGTTTTTCTTTCATTTATTAGCTTCCTGTAGCTATGTCTTTGCATTTCAAAGCTTCAGTAATTTAAAATAAATAAATTAGAACTGGCATATCTCAAGCTGTTATATATGAGCATTCCTCTCACACTCATACATGCACAAAAACCCTCTCATAAATTATAAAAGGTAGCAGAATAACCTCTCTTCTTCCTCTAAAGAAAGTAAAAAGCTTAAAACTACAGCCCCAAAATTATCAGTTATTAAAATTATGGAGTATCATTGCTGATTGTTCAGGAGAATCTGTAGAACTATTGACCATATTGAAACAGAGTTACACTTACCAGTAAGACTGCACAGTAAAATTACATTTTGTCATGCCATAATATGCTTTTTAGTTTAAAACCAGAAGCAAGAACTGGTAGTATTTTCAGATATGTTTGCAGACACAGCAGTCAGAAGCCATAAGCCTGTGGTCTTGACCTTTTAAATTTGTCTCTACTATGCTTTGTGCAAGATCTAATGCRGTGAATAAAAGCAACTCTTGGATGCAGTATTTTGAGTTCTATGGCTTCTACAAATTTTCAGAATCATTCAGGTTAGCAGGAACCTCACGAAGTCGTCTCTTCCAACCTTCTGCTCAAAGCACTTTCAACACTGAGTTCAGACTAATTTGCTTAGGGCTTTGTTCTCCAAGAACACAGTTTTCACAGCTTCTTTCACAGGGTAACCTACTGCTTAATTATCCTCACAGTAAAATGTTTTCCTTATACCCATTTGGAACCTCCTCTGTTTCAGTTTAGAACCAATATCTCTCATTCTTCTGCAATGCACCTCTGTCTTCCTGGTAACCGCCCCTTAGATGTTAAAAGACTACTAGCYGTTAGGGTTATTAACTCCCCTCAAACCTTCTGCATGCTGAACAAGCCATGTTCCCTCCGCCTGTCCTCACTGGGTGAGCGCCTCAGCCCCTGACCATCTTGATAGCTCTTCACTTGACATGGTCAAGTTTATAAACATCTTACTGGGAAACCCAAACCAGACCCGGTATTCCAGGTGTAGTCTAACAACTGCTGAGTAAAGGGGGATGATTCCGGTTGATGTACTGGCTAAGCTCCTGTAATACAGCCCAGTATGTCATTAGCTTTCACCATTGCCAGGACACACTGTTTACTCATGTTTAGTCTGGACCAGTCATTACATCATAAAAAGCAAGTGGGTTGCTCAAGCATGATTTATCCATGGAAAGTCCAAGGTAGAGGTTGGTGAAGTGTCTGGCAATCTAGAGCAGCATCAAGGCTGTTCCCAATGCACTGGCTGAAAAGGTCGTAGAATGAACCGTAGAACGGTAAGGTTGGAAGAGACCTCTGGAGATCATCTAGTTGAACCCTCAGCATAGCCCATACGGGGACTGAGCCTACGACCTTGGCATTAGCAGCACCATGCTCTAACCAACTGAGCTAAACCTGCCCCCCACATCCCCAGTGGACACTTTGCCATGTGAGAATTCCTTCAGTTGTAGGTCTGTTTTACTCTGGATGAGTTTTTTCCCTGATATAACAGTGTAAAGGAGAGATATGATGGATAAACAGAAGCACAAATCAACTTGCTGTGATGATACAACAAACGCTGACTTGTCTTCTATCAGCACATGCCAGTAAAATAAATAGCAGCCATTACTGACAATAGCTTACACACATTTTTCAGGCAACCACCACATATGTTTGAGAGGAATTTTAAGCTGTCTGTCCTTCCACCTTTTTGACAGCCTACTTGCCTGCTTGAAGTACTACTCTTCTCTTTCTCCAGGGGAGACATATTAGTAACATTTTTTCCCTCTTATCTTTTGCTGTAACATTAGTAACAGTATTAATACTACTATCATAATGTAACTGTAAATAATGTGGGATTAAGTGCTTTGTAAGTAGTCCTGTGGGCCCAAACCACAGAAGTTATTTAGTATTGCAGATAAATCCTCTAAAGCCCTAGTTCTTTAGCTTAATTGTTCTATCTTCTTCCAGAATCCCTGGGTCAGGCTTTGCAGAGTAGCAATCATCACTCATTTCACTCCAAGACCAAATAGCTTCTTTTGGCCACCCTGCACGTTTGTGAGATGAGGACAATGGCTCTGAATTTGTATGCAACATCAGAGGGTACTGGTACTAGGCAGACTTGTATTTTTTGCATGAAAGCTGTGGAATTAAGTCTTTTCAAGAGTAAGGAATTAATATCTATCACACATTTTTAAACTTTTAATAGAAATACCATTATCTGTGCTGCTATTATCCAAAGGCCATGTATATCTACTTCCTTTGATCCCTTTGTAGTATTTAGGTTTCTTTTCTGAACATCCTGTATGTCTGGTAGGCCTATGAACAGAAATAGACTGTTCTCTGTATTTCGTACATGGTCCAGCTTAGCAAGAACTGTGCTCATGTACCTGTAAAAGTATTGAATGGAATAGCAATTTCTGGTATCCACTAAAGCATGAGTAGCTACGTTCTACAGGCTGGCTTAAAAGACAATGGTGTCAACATAGCCAAACCCATTCATGATGAATATAGTGAAAAATATATTACCATGCTAACAGCCTTATTTTATACTATTTTAAGACTGTTTTCACAGCATTAAGGAAATAAGTGAAAAGAACATTATGAGTTTCAGGTGTAGTGAAAGCTATTTTGATTCTCAAACTGGTGCTTTTGAAAAAAACCCATGAGACTGTGAAAGTTGTGGTTCACTGACACAACCTGGGTGTATGCGTACTTCCTGTGCTCTTTCAAAGTAAACAATCCAATAGCTGCTAGTGCTAAAATAAGCACAGATCAATACAATATTTGGTCTTGATCCATGGCATCATAGTGTTTATGATTGTTGGAAACTCAGCATTGTTTAGGCAGAGCCATCTGCCTTATTTTGATATCTCAAAATGCAATTGCAGTGGTTTCTAATAGAAGCATAGAGTAGTCTAAATAAGATAATAACACTTTTTGTATACTTAAAACAGTAATGATGGCACATAGCAACTCATCCCTCATCCCTACAGAGCATATATTCTTGACCCCCTAGATCTCAGTAGGAGTATGTGGCAAAGAAGGATCCACCCCTTCTCCAGCTAAGCAAGTAGTCTCTTACTCAACAATACAGTTCCTGTGTAACTGATGTAACCTGCTTAGGAGTGTTGGGTTTTTTTAGATATAATTGAAACAGTTTCATAAATTTATGTTTGGAAGATAGTGCTATAATATTTTACAAGAATGGGAGAAGTAAACTCAGAATGTTTGTTTCTCTTAGCTAACTCAGTCAGTGACTTTTCTTGCATCCTTAAGAAAGTGAAATAACCTCCCTGAGTCAATTTGCTCATAATGGAAAGACGCAGAGGAACAGTCTCATCACCAGTATGCATCAGTATCTCTGAACTGCACAGACTGAAATTCCTTCTCAGCCGCCAATATTAACAACTGCTGAGGCTGCTTGGGAAGTCTCAAAAGATCACACTATGCAGATTCCTTCATCCCTCGAACTCATGTCTTTGCTGTTCGTTACTAGGTTTGGCCTGGTAAGATAAAGTCTAAGTATCTTTGACTGGAAAATGTGTTTTATGGGTAACTGACAAATTATTTTATCATTGCTGCTAGCTCCTGTATCAAGAGTGTATTAGTATGAAACCAAAAAGGTCAGTTTACAATTTGAACTATACAGCTCAAATCTAGTGAGTCTCTCTCTGAGTCTAGATGAATRAACTGAGGGCTGTGGCAAGAGTGAAATGGGAGGTACCAGTTGGGAACAAATGTATCTAACCAACACTCTCTCCTGCTACCCAGGAAAGGGTCTGTATCTGCACAACAGTGAGCCAGGAGTAGTGGCAGCAGGAAGGAACTTAGGCAAGGGTGATTTGGCTGTCAAAATGTCTTTCTGTGGCTCTGTTATAATAGTAGTTCCTCAGAAATAGCACTGTCTCGAAACACTGAAAATTAAACAAGGTCACTAGTCAATAGCCATCAGTTACAACATCCGCTGAAACTGCTTACTGATGCATATATCCACATTTTATGCTTTATCCTTCACTTACTTATTTGAGCATATCTTAATTCTGAGGGACTTTGTTTGGAAGGTAGTGCTGTTCTAGTTTTGTTCATTTATTACAATGGACTTACTACAGCGGGCCTTAGTTCTATATCAGGTATCTTCAGGTATAACTATAATTTTAATTACTGTAGAATAAAAATACAGTCACAAAAAGAACTAAGACTACGGCTCAGGCTAACCGTAGCAACCATACACCTGTCTCTTTGGGATTTCTTGAGTGGAGGGCATGTCTAAGCATGCCCCTGGGGCTGTGTGATCAAGTATCTATTCCCTAATATAACAGCCCTTTTCTCTTTTGGTTGCCAGATACTGGACTCTAGTTGAAGAGATAATTGTGGCACGCTATTCCACCTTTGTTTCTTTTGGAAGATTGTCCATGCTCAGGGCCATATACAAGGGTCTGACATAACATGGGCCTTCTATATGAGCTTTATGTCCCTGTGGTTCAGAAAGACAAAAGTGTTAGTTGTTTTCAGTTTATGGGTTTGCTTGAAAACTACAAACCCACTTAAAACATATGTACAACTTTTATGACTAGTTCCTTAGAGACTGGAATGCCAGAGGCTGCTCTGAATTCTGTAGTGTCACTGTTATCCATTCGTCTTAGGATCGTTATCCCTTTTTGTATCCATTAAATAACTTACATTAAAAAAAAAATCCATTGCTGGTCCCATTGTGCACGACCTACACTAGAGTTCTTGGATTTGTTTATAGAATGAAAGGATATTTTCATTCCTTTTTAGTGTTTCTTAAGTGCACATGTATTTCAGTTTTTTGGMATGTATTTACAGATATCACAAAGTTTCCTTTGTAAGTTTCGCAGTGCTCTGGATCTTCATGCTAAAAAAAATAATAATCTGGAAAAGTGGGAAGATGTTCTTTTAAAATTTTAACATTTTTATTTTTCAGTTTGCTGTGAAAAAAGAAAATAGAGCTATGTAGTTGTAGAACTTTATAGGATGTTATAGGAGGTTATTTCTATACCRTTTGACCAGCTCAGATTGAAATCTCATTGAATCGCATTAACTTGTTATGTGTCTCTTCAGATCAAACTGTTATTATAGATCATTTTATCATATAGTTTTGTCCTTAAAAATTATGAATCTCTGGGTCATAAAGTGTTATTTTATGTTATCTGTTTTGTATATGTGGGAATGAATATATAGCTTGGGTGTTTCCATTCTCAATGTACGTGCAAAGTTGCTTCCATTTGGAGTTCCCCAATATAAATAGGTGAAAACCCTTAGTATTTATAATCCCAGTTATTACTTTTGTGCTGATTGGTACATTTCCAATAAATTCTTCTGTTTAGCATAATTGGTTTTGAGAGTCTTGAGGACAATAGGAACTATAAAAACAAGGCAAATTTAGTTGTACTGCAGTAATGAGGAAGAATCCTGAAGTCTTCTTTCTGTAATCTCTTGGTTAACCYTGTCTTTGTTAATTATTGAATTAGTTGATTGACTAATTGAAAATGATTATTTTACTTTAGTATTTGTGCAATTTAAGAATGGGATCAAAAAGAGAAAGTCAGATTTCGTATTCAGAAGTTCAATCACTGTTTCTGTGCAAACAAAAGATGTAGTTATAATACTTTTTTGGCTAAGTCTAAAGGTTAAAATTAGCAAGTTTTAAAGAAGAATTGCAGAGACATACAGTAGAGTCTTTGTAGTAATCACAAATGAAAGACTGTTGAATAAGTGGATCTCATAGAGAATCTGATTTATAACTACAACTTGGTATCTGTGACGGCAGCAATGGAGTTTGCATGAGACTGAAGCTGGGGCAAGAATGTAAAGAGCAGCCAGCAGGTCAGTAAGACAATGCAAAATTGTGGTTAGGGGCCAGTTGCCAACTTCTACTGTAAAAGCAGTCCATAACCTGCATTTTCACTATCATGACAGCTATGAAACTTGAGTTCGTTTTGTTGTTGTTGTGAACCTGGCTTTGCTTTGAAACTATGTGGGTTTGACCAAATAATCATTTTTAATTACTATTCTTTTAGGGGGAGGGATTATGTTTTGCTGGAGGCCTTAGGATATGAGCTTACTTTTAATTTCCAGATCTCTTATTGACACTGACATCTTCCTTTATTATCCAGAAAAATTCAGCGCAACTCTATGAAGCACTGATTGTTGTTGTGAGGAGAGCCATCTGCTACAGCATACAGGACCTTGCCATGACGACTCCAAATGCAATCAAAGATGCCTTCATTTCAAATACTGATGTTCTTTTTCTGTCCTTGTATTTTAGGGTCTTTATGTCTTTGTGGTATATTTTATCCTACACAATCAACTTTGTTGTCCTGTGAAAGCAAGTTATACTGTAGACATGAATGGACATACAACAGCTGGATCTGCTTTTTTCACACATGGCAGTGGTTTGCCGCCTGCAGGTGGAGARATCAGCAAATCCACTCAGAACCTGATCAGTGCTATGGAAGAGGTAATAATGTTCTATCCTCATTACCTTGCATATTAAAAATGTACAGGAGATTTAAGTGGTAATATAGAAGTTTAATACATAGGAACAAGATGACCATTTGCTAATTACTACTGGTCTTTTTTTTTTTTTTTTTTTTTTACATTTCTATTCACCATAGAAATTGTTTTCCTTAGCCATGGTAATGTTCTTGGGACTTGCAATTCCCTGGTAATATTCAATCTAGAGAATTTCACCTTTTCAACTTTGGTCTTCAGTTTATTATAGATGTTGGTTACAGTGTTATCAAAAGCAGCTAATTAGAAATTAAAATGTCAAGTTAATTCTTTCAGCTTGCTGTAGGTCTTGGATGAGTTTTAAGTCTCTAATTTTCCAGAGTCAGGCTGTGTGMAATTTCTGCAAACTTTTGGAGATGATTTTCAGTCTCTTCATTGCTGGAACTGGAATGCTGCTACTATTTCTTTTTAATTTCCTACAGTGAACCAAGGTCACTTTTGCTTCTGTGTACATATGCATGTTGATAGAGCTAGCTGAAAAAAAAATCCAGTTGAACAGCTTTTCTAGCAAAAATACTGATTTAATTTGATTGAAATATTTCTATGGAACAAGTGAGTTGTAGTAATATTTTTGATGGAAATCAGATAGCCTGGTTTCCCACTCACCTGCCAGCTATTTTGCCCATTTCTCTATCCGCTTGACCGTGGATTTGTCTGGATGCTAATGCTTCTCAGCTGTCCCCTGGCAGACTGTTGAATTTCTTCTTAGACTTCTCATCTTCTTGCTTCAGGTGGTGTCTGACTCCCCAGTTTACTGGACAGCATGGCTTCTCAGCTCCAGGTCAYAGGTGTTCACAATCCTGCACTCAGAACCATGGATGATCAATGAGAGAGAGAGAGAGAGAGAAAAAAAAAAGGATTTATTTTGATTGTCCTAAAGTAAAATCTTTTAGAGTTCAGTATTTTGACTTTTCATCATAATTAGTGAGGAAATAGATTTTCAAAAAAAATCCTTTTTTTCATGAACTGAAATTCTGTCTTTCATTCAGCTCCACATTAAAATTAAGTGGCAGAGGTAATTAGCAAAGATAATATCAAAACTATTGGGCTGTGCACCAGCACATTCAAAGTCTGRTAACTTACTTTAAAAGACTCTGTTGGTAAACTTGGAAAGAGCGGGCTGCCAGCAGCAGATCATATGATGGACAGAAAAGTAATTATTGTTAGTGGTTATAGAAGGGAGAAGCAGGGTCCAGTAAAGGRAGTGGCAGCGATAAGAGAAGAGAGAGAAGGGATATTTTGACTGGAACCTTTCAGTGCTTTAATTTAAGCTTCTCCATACTAGAGGCCAATATTCAGAAATAGAGAAATGTTGTTCACTTTTGGAGCCAGCTAGGCCATGCATAATAAACACAAGGTTAAATGACTTGTAATCAAACTCTAGTCTCTCTCTCTCTCTCTCTCTCTCTTTTTTTTTTTTTTAATTAGGCTACCTAGTTCACTAGCAAAGTCACAGAATATTTGACTTCAAATACCCTGATTTTGATTCCAGCTCTGGTCATAGGTTCTAATTTGTTATTTCAAGATAGGATCTTAAACAGTGACGGAAAATATTTTTATACTGTAGTTTTGATTACTGCATTTCTGTGCCTTTTTGAACCTCTTAAAGGTGCCGTCAGACTGGGAGAGGGCATCCTTGCAGCCTGCCAGTCAAGCTAGTGCTGCCTTTATGCAGAGTCCGCAAAATGGCAATGTTTTCCATCCTTCTGGAGGATTTAGTAATAGCTCATTGGTTGCTGATGAGGAATCACAGGAATTTGATGACCTAATATTTGCTTTAAAGWCTGGTAAGTGACATTTCTTCTTGTTTCTTGAAGATTGCTGTGTTCTTCATTCTAATGGTGTCACCATTCCATGAGATTTAGATGCTGTTAATGTAATCTAACTACCAGTGAAAATCTAAATCAAAATTGTTTTGCCTTGTACTATGATGTACCATGAACTAAAAATACTGTGCAGACTATCTAAAATAACAAAGAGAAATAGTATACAAAAATACTGTTTGAATCATGATGATAAACAGACCTACAGAAACTACTAACAGATTGGAAGCTTGAATATTTTTCCAYGAATACTTAAATAGCTAACTTACTGCCTCCACCAAGACATTGGTGATCTGATCTCCTGTTCCTTTCTTTTTAAATGCATACATATGGTATGTATGTTGTATCTTTATTATATATATTTGTGAGAAATAGCATAATTTCATAAATACTGATGCCCCTGATAAGTGTAGGACAAAATATTTATATATCTCCATGCTAGATATACTTTAGGCCTGAAAAATTGTCTACCCTAGAAAGATAAACTAGACGAACTTCTGCCCAAGCACAACAGWCAACTGTGATTAGCTCACAAATCTGCTGGAGAGCACAAGGGAAGGAGGCCACTCTAGGTGCCTACACAAACTACACTTGTAAAACAAATCATTTGTAATCAGATTCCTCTCAATGGCCTTAGAGTTCAAGTCTTCAAAATCCTAGTCTTTGCCCTMAGGGTTTTTAGTTAAGTATTGTTCATCTATGGTCCCACCACCACCCGCAAGCAAAACCTTAGGTCATTGAAATGATGATAGAAATGATAATATAAATCGATAGCCAGGCAGGGCTTTAGGCAGAAGAAATGAGGTGAAACCTGATTCAAAGATAGGTAAACATGGACATGTCTGATAAGAAATGACAATGGTAAAAGAATGTCACCTGGTAAGATCTGGCACATACTAACCCAGGACCACTGCCCTAGGCACTGGGGCGAATACAAAGGGTACAGTACTTGGTAAGGTACTTAGGCATATGACTGGAGGCCATTTGCTTGATCTTTTGGAATATCAGGGAGCTTTCAAGGAGACATCATGGAGATATTGACTAAATTAGCAGGTTAAGTGCTCAGACAGCTTACTGCTAATTTCAGGAGTTATGTTCCCTTCAGTGATACCACTGGAAAAGGTCAAACTAGGTGGAAGACTGAGAATTTTGCTAATTGAGGAGTAGTTTTATTCATGATACTTTATTTCTTAGCACATCTTACATTTCACAAAGCTCTTYTAATTAAACATACAATTAGATAATAAATAACTGACCTAGTGCTGAAAAATATGAATTTTTATACACATTGTCACAAAATTTGTATTCTCCTATTGCTTTACCTGGATATTTTGCAGCCTACATATACTTTGTTTGCAGTCTGCTCCTATGTAATAAACTGTTAAAGATTTTGGGCAAAACTTGCAAACCTGGATGCATAAACTTAGGTTTGCAAACCCTTTTTTAAGTACCCAAGTGTGTAGCTGTTACTTTATCTTTCATTTTCCACTTTGTGAATATTTTAAAGGAAACCAGATATTTCAGAAGATTTTTAATAAGATATGAAGCTATTCATATTTAACACTCCCTTCATCAAACATAGTGTTTCCTATCTTAAGCAGCTCAGTTGATATCAGTTGGCATATTCACTGCAGCAAACACTAAGCAGTGTGTGGAAGGCTAAGCCTTAAATCATGAAGATCAATCTAGCAGGTAACAGTAACAGTTAAACCTCATGGTTAATAAAATTCAACACAACCTGATTASCATTTAACAATTTTTTGTAAATCTTCAAGTTCCATCCTTGGTTAAGTTTGTCTTCATCCTTCTAAAGGAAGCAGGTCTAAAACCAACTTTTTTCACCTGAATTCTATGTGAATGTCCTTTTTATTTATTTATTAATAATTTATTCTTATAAGCCTTTTGGATAAATAAGGTTTAAAGCAGACACCTCAGGGCTCAGTTTGAGAAAAACRTTTTTGTTTGTATTACTGGCTCATGCATCACCTGTGTGTTTACCCCGGTGTTTATTTTTGTGCCCAAAGTGTGCCCTCAACAATGTTACAGGAGGAGAAAGGATTATTTCAAAGCCAAACCAGTGGAACTGTCTGGTTCCAGTCCCAAATAAGTTTGAACAAGCCAGACTTAAGAAGCGGGTACTGTGGCTAGAGGAGCTTTAACCATCAAAGTAAATGTTTATTATTTTACTGCCTTAGATCCAGGCTGCAGCTCAACAAATGCTTCAAATGAGAAAAAAAAAGTGCTTTTTGCTAAAAATAAATAAATAAAAAAAATAGCTGGATTTTTTTTGAGCCATACCTGCTTTCCAATTCAGTGCAGTGCATTTCCAAGGAATCAAAGTGCCTCTGGTAGTACAGGGGAGGGAACTGCATGGAAGCAATTAAAGTGGCAAAAGGTAGTAGAAAGTAGGATCTTTTTTTTGTACAGTACAGGCTTTTGCTGTTTAAGWGTTCACTGAACTGTAGTCTGAATTGGATCTTATGGTACAGTTAAGCTAGCAGCCACTGTAAGGAGGCTGTCTCCTCATCCCTCCTGGCTGCACATTTCTTCTTGCTCTCTTGCATGGGTATTTGTACTCATTTGAAACCACAACAACTCAGGTTAGAGAGTTCTTCCTCTTCCGCTCTCTCTCCTTCTCCCCATCTCCTGTCTCTCTCCCCTTGCCACTCCACTCCACTATGTCAGTCTGATGCCTTTGTCCAGCTCATCAGGTGAGGAGAACCAGTCTCAGCTCAAAGAAAGCACTGGGAGTCAGCAACCAAAAGCACAGCAGCCCTTCTTCTAAATGGGCCGAAATGTATGACAGTTGAGATGTCTCTTGCTGCCTTCACTTTAGGGGACTCTCTTAGTCCTTTACTTTATGTAGTGCTTCTCAACCTTTTTAGACCAGATTTTGTTTCGATAGATAGAGATGTCTTTCATCTCAGCTCCTGAGAGAGCAGGTAGAAGGTACTTTGCACTACATTAGCTGTTTTTATCACCTTCTAATCTGAGAGGTATTGTATAGCTTTAGGTTATAGTGGTAAAACAGGAAAGCTTGTTCTATTACTGCTTGAGTTTTACCTCTGGTAACCAGAAACAGAAACTTTCATTCTTTGTCATTCCCTAAAATTGTCAATCTATAACCAAACTCAGTCTTAGCTATGTTAAAACATTAGCTCCTATTCTAGAGGTTGGCTGAGGATCAACACTAATTAGCAGAAGAATATGCAGAAATGTCTTCATGCCTTTTTACACTTCATCTGTCCTTTGTGCTAATGTAGTTTGGAGCAGTCTGAGGGTTACTTGAATTTATGTTCATGGTCTGTAGCCCCAAGGCTTAATCTGGCAGCCAGGATCAGTACAAATGAGGGTATAATTCGCAGATATGTTTTGCTGTCAGCAAAGCTAAAATCTCATTCCTGTCCTAACGCCCCACCCTTGGATTTTGCCACTCTCAGTGATATTAATGCACACATGGCTGGGGCCACGCTGTAAACTGGATGAACAATGCAGATTAAAAAAAGTCAAGCCTGCACAGCACATTTTTTTCCTAAACTTGCATCAGTTTGGTAAATTAAAACTTGCAGTGCCAATCCACAAATAGATGCATTGGCACACTTAGCTTTATTGCTAAAGAAATGTCATAGAACTATGCACTTAGCCCTTGGCTCCATAATCATTAATACTGGATCTAATTATAGATTAACCAGAAATACAGACTGGATCAGGTGAAGGCACCCAACTGCATTTCTAGCAAGTTAGTTGGGAGAAAATGTACAGTTTACAGTGTGTTCTTAGCTAGCTTTTATACTTGCTTTATGCAAACTTTGCGTGATGCAGAGACAACATTTTTTATTTGGTGCCAGAAATCCAAAAGCTAGATTTCTTGTATCATAGAACCATGGTTTGTGACTGCCCTATCAATGAATTCCTCCTTTCCGTCAAGTATGTTTGTGTCTACGTAGAAAGAAATAGTTAGGATTCACTGTGCTGACTATGTCATACTGTGAGAAACCTTTGGAAAGTTAGTCATCTCTAASGCAGTTTGTATGAAGGAAATTACAAAAAGGTTATGGCAAGAAATAAAATTTAGGGACATGTCCTGCCTATTAATGCATGTTAAAACCTCAGGTTTTTTTTTCTGGATGGAAATTAGTTTGGCTTAAATGATTTACTTTATTTTATTTCATTAATAGCTTTTATAATTAACCAAAAGTTTGACTTTTATTGAGAAAGGGTAATTATTTACTAATTAGTTATTGTTAATTGTTCTGATTAACCAAAAAATGTTGGGTTTTGGACTAGATCTCATTTGCTTCTGTTATTTCTTTTGCAAGGTTTGTATTAATAGGCAATTTAATGAGACCCTTGCCTTTCAGACTGACATCAGAGTAGTATATGTGTGACAGTAATTTAGGCTAAAGCCCACTATAAAATGATTCCTGGTTAGTAAGACCTAAGGACCTCTACATATTGGTTAGGCTTGGGTAATTAAAAAGGGAACCAATAGAATAAAAATAGGTAGAATCCCAAACATGATAACTTTACTAATCTCTTAGCTTCCACCCATATTCCCATCTGCCACAAACACTCTTTTTCTTCCTGTTCTGTGATGCACAGAACAGAGCCAAATTACTCCTTTAGGTGAGATGTCAATGCAAAACATAAGGAAGCCTTTAAAAGAGGCTTTAAGCCTTTCTTGTTCTGCCTGGTGATTAATCTGTGTAGGAAGGTGTCTGTAAGAGCCATTCAAAGGTCAGAGCTGAGAATACCAGCCTGGCCACCTAGTGCTTTCCATATATGTATCTGAGAGGACAGGACAGGGCTATACCCATGTTTGCAATCTCAGTGTGTTTTTGCTCTATACAGAGGCATTTGTGATAAATCTTAAATAAATTACACAGAAAATAATGTGACAAATCTACTATAGAAATTAAAATAACTAGAGTTCCACAATCAACATTTTTTAAACTTTGGTTTTATCACGTTAGGTGCCCAATTTATGAATCTGGATGTCAGGCATCCAGAATTAGAGGAGACTTTTGAAATTTAAAATTCTGAAAGATGAGGAGTAAAACATCCCGGAGACTAGTCTTACTGTTTGTCACAGAATAGATAAATTGTAGATGGTGGCAAAGTGCTAGATCCTAGCCCTGCTTTACCAACCTACCTCATTTCTGTTCTGAAGCATCACTTCACAGAAAAAGGAAGGAAGGGTAGCCAGTTTGCATGTTCATTCGAATACTCATTTGTGATTGCTTACAAATTTGCTAACTACTGGATGTTGAACATGACTCTGTAAGATCTAGGAAGCCTTTTGAGTCAAATCTCAACTTTACTCTTAAAGTCTGGATGTCTGTTGGTGTCATTTTTGTAGAGTCAAGGCCCTAAAAGAAGAAACAAATTTTGTCTATGTAGCATATTAATTTTCTGTCTAATACATTTTTCACATGTAAATCAGTCTGAGTGATTCAGAAAGTAAGATATAAGTGCTCATGAGTTTAAAAAACCTCACTAGAGGTATGGGTACTGTAATTACAAAGCAGTCTTTATCTCTCTTAAAATGTTATAGTGAAAAATTGTGATTAAATAATCAATTAAATTGTTATCAATTAAATGATAACAACTRGAGTATAGGAATGCACTGATTAAGTCTTTCAACCGGTAGATGTCACTGGAGGGATCTTCCTCATTTTGCAAAGCAAGCTATGACTTTTCAATTTATAGCTAATCCTTTGATACAAAAAGGAAGTAAGAAAGGCTTCATTTTCTTTTGTATTCTTCTTGAAATAATTGCTTCCCAAAGTAAGGAAAAGTAGCACTCTTGGCTACTTACCTAACATCCACCCACTTTTTTGGACATGACTTKTGTTTAAATTCTGCTGTGACATGAGAACAAGCTGGACCTATGAACTCTGTGAAACTGCACCATGTAAACARCCTTACCCTTCCTGGTCTGTCAGTTGTTTGGTAGTTTAGTATCCTGGTTACATTTCAGTTTTCATTCCTAAAAAGGATCAGCTCTTAACTAGTTGGCCTTTGCATCAGCAGCAGAACAAGGCTGTTGTAAACCAAAGGTAGCTCATTTCAATCTCAGGTGTACCGAGTTCCTGATAAGAACCCCCTTAACACACACACACACACACACACACAAAATTTGTATAATATAGTTGTAAATGTTTTTAATCATTTATGTTTTTCCTTTTTGAAATCCATACCATTTGTAGCCTAAAATAAAAGTTCTGAGCATAAGTTTCAATAAGTTGATGACGCTATATAAAAATATTTTATATTTTTCCATTTAAAATATCTCATTTATGTCACAAATATTACCTTATTCTTCTGTCATCGAATGGTAAATACAAATTGKATTTGCCTTCTGTATTACCATTCCTTACACTCATGTTTCTGTTCTAAAACAAACAGTTTTAGAGAGGTTAAGAAAAAAATAAATCATTCCCTAATGTGATTACTGTTTTTCCCAGGACTTTCAAACAGCTTAGTCATTAGGACCATGATTCAAAGAAAAGCTCAAATATGCATGTAACTTTATAAATGAGTAAGTAAGGCTTGCTTGTCTTCAGTAAGCTTACAAATAAAATTTTGATGGTTCAGTGCCTAATCTTCAGGTCTTTATTACGGTATCTTTGTCCATCAGATGGCTCTTTACTCTTGTCATATCTGACAGTAATCCCTGGTCTCTAAAGACTTCGGGTCATACAGACCCAAGAACATGTCTAAACTAGCAGATGTGAATGAATTCAACATCACTCCACCTACGCAAACTCCAGAACCAGATGTGAGAAGGATCATGATGCAGAAATACCCACTTTCTGTCTGGATGCGATATGGCTGTATTCACGCAGCACTGCTTATGAGTTAAGGACCTCGCACCTGGATTACTTCCAGACCTAATCTAGAAAGCCTCCAGAGTTCTGCAGAGTGGAAAGTCTATGTAGGTCTCTGCCAGCTTGAGGCTCTTTCCAGTAAACTCTGTTTCAGTGTAGTTATGCCCCCTGGGCCTTTTACCTGCTCCGACCCTTCAGCTTGTTTAATTTTCTGAACTCACCTCCATATTCAAGATTGCAACCTGACTTTTTACAGCAAGTGAGCATCCACATACCCTCCCACTACTTCCCCCTTCTCCTAATTTTTACTTGGCAGGAGGCAGGTTATGAAAAAATTACTAGAAGTGGAGCAAGTGGGGGCATAGAAAATTATGGGGTAGCTCCGAAAGTTTAAAATTCTGTTGCCAAACAAGCTAAAGCCTGGAATGTCAGCTAAGARGGAAAGAGCAGATTCCATTGTACAGCTGATTGGAATTTCTGAAAATACCTTTTGGTATGAAAATGGAAATCCTTGCCTCTCCCAGTATACCATATTCGGGATTTGTTGAGCGAAGTGTCATTCCTCTGTAGCTCCACTGAACTGAATGTAGTTACAGATCAGATRCTTTCCTCCAAATTGAATAACTTTCCTAGCTTTTGGCTATTTGTAAATGACATTGCTGGAAGATCATATCTGACATTAGTCTGTTTTGAAATCATCATGCCTAATTACACTGATGTGCAGTTCTGAATAAATTTGAAGCCCAAGCACTGTAATGCTTAACAAGAGCTGAGTATTTTGTAGGATTTACTCTATAATGGAAATACAGAAGAAGCTGAAAGTACACYGAAGTTTCTAGTTCCAACAGATACTCTGTAAAGAAGTAATCTGAAAAAAAAGCACATTTCATAAAACTGAGTACAAGATTATGTACCTTCACATGAATAATCAACTGCAAAAATAACAAGGAAGCAACTGGTTAGCACTACTCTTTGGACAAAAAGGCAAGGTGGCTTTTTGAGGTCTCTGCCAGATGTATCTTGGAAGTTTCCATAGGCCAAAATCTAGTATCCTCTCACAACAGAAGAAAAACACAATACACGAGCCTGAGCCAAGTGTGAGTTTAAAGTCAGTGTCTTTTCTCATGTTAAAATTACAATCCTATTAAAACAACTGGAATTATAGTTTAACAGGAAATTATATCATTAAAAATCAATTCTTCATGAAGATATTCTTGGAAATGGCAGACTTTTAACAGTCAGACCGTGAGCCCAGTCTAAACCAGGCCTTGATTTATGCTTTTGTGATTTCAAAGCAACCTCTAAATAGCTGTTGTACCATTTACTGAGACAACTGAAGTGACTGACAGTAAAATATGAAGAAGTGTATCTGGATGGTACAAAACTACGTCAGTTAGTGTTACAATCTGTGGATTCAGAATTGTTGACCTGGAAAAGAAAACTTGCTATATTCTTGTAGGGAAGGGAAGAATTTTAATAATCAGAATGAGAAAGAGCAGCTATGTACAGGACATGGTATCACCATTTCTGTTTCAATATTGCATTTTCACTGATTCTTTTCTTGGTTTCTCTGTTTCAGGTGCAGGTCTCAGTGTCAGTGATAATGATTCTTGCCATGGCAGCCAGGATGGCGGCAGCATGGCTAACTCCCAGATTGTAGAGCTTAGAAGAATACCCATAGCAGACACTCATCTCTAATTTCACTTACTGCTTTTTTTTTTTTTTTTTTAATTCAAACTTTGGTATTTTTATATTTGTACTTCTTTTTGCACTAAAACACTATATGAAGCTGTGTACTAGAATGCTGTGAGCTGTACTGAATGTTTAACAAAGCATGTTTGGTTTTTGTATATCAGAGAATAAACAGTAACATTTTACAGTGACTGAACATCAACAGATATAATGACAATTGGCCTAGATTTGTATCTTCTAGCTAGAGGCRCATATTTCATGAACTGTAGCTTTTTTAATTAATCTGTATGTGTAACACTGTTTAATAAAAATAGAGTCTGTTTGATACAACAGTCTTATTTCTGCTCACTGTTGATGGAGTTTGAAGATGATGAAGACACTCTGTTGGASAGAAAAGCATTTTAATTGCAAAGTCCTAAGTTTCCTAGACTGTACTACTCTGGTTTTTGAGAACCAGAATTGGTAAACTTTGCAGACACTGCCTTGACTCAGAGATCTTAAATTTTAAATTCTGACGTGACAAAATATTTGATGATATGAAACAGAGGAAGGATAAGCATGAGATCACATAAAGCTTGTTGCAGGGCAGCTGTATGTTGCTGACTGTTATCTTGTTGTTTTCATGATGTTAAATTCTTTCTCTTCTGGCAGACAGAATTAAGGGAAGAATTCTAAGGAGCTGAATTTTCTGTTAATCTCTTAGAGTGCTACACAGATATCACTGTTCTGATCGAAGGGTTTCAGTATTGCATTACAGGTGAGGTCAGATCAGTAATCTGGGGTCATAAACTAGCACGAAAAGTTACTCTCGGGGAAAAAAAAAGTTTCAGAACTGAGAGGGTGAGGCAGGCTGATCTTGTAGGAATCATTAACTCTGCTTCTGCACAGACACTTGGGGAAAAAAAAACACATTAAAGCAGAAGGCCAAGGGAATTTTCTTTCGACCGTTTCTGAGCATATTTTAGAAATACAGTAAATGAGAAGCAAACTTTTTGTATCTACTTCAGGAATTTGCCTAAAGGCTTTAAGTTGAGCAAGCTCTGAGCAACTACATCTCCTGTTAACAGAAAACCTTTGTTAGTGAAACTTTTCTCCAAATGTTACTGTATATACAAGTTTTAGTATAGCAAATTATTCGTTGATCGGGGGGGGGGGGAGCCTTTCTGTGTGCTAATTCTGTAATTACTGCTAGGACTGAAAAGGACAGCTTGAAATCATCACTTATCTCCAGAAGACATTATGTTTAAACAGTTAGCTTTAGTCTGATGTTTAGCAAAGCATTCACAGACACCAGTAACTGTATTTCTAGTCAGCAAAGCTCTTAGACAAGTGCTTTTTAAATATGTATTTGAGTTAATGGGAAATAAGAAGATATCTATATTTAATAAGTACGTGCTTTGCAACATCAAGTCTTGAATTTCTGACTCCCAGCCATTTTGTTGACTCTGCGTGAACTTTTCATGCTACAGAGCAAATAGAGCCAAATCTTTGCAGTCAATTGCAAAAGTTACTGTGGGAAAGAGTGGGGAAGAATGAGTCTTGTGTCACCATGAACTGTACACTGAACTATATATGTCAGTGAGACCTATGCATCTGCATAGAAGGGATAACCTTTAAAACTAGATGCAGTGCATCTGAACCATAATGGATACTGCTTTATAAAAGGAGTGAATCATCTAAGCATATTTTATAATTCACTTTTGTACAGGATCAGCCCATACCTAGACCTGCTGAAAAGGGCACTCTGGGCATTTGAATCAGCTGCAGGTATCGTTGAAGTACAACTTTTAGTCTGAAGTTAAGATTAGTTTTGGACGTTCTTGAATATAATGATAACGTACTTCTTGATTTTCTACAGAGGAAACCTGGCAGTTAAAAGTATTTTATTTTATTTTATTTTATTTTATTTCTTCCTGAATCAACTGAGCCAAACATTGGCCATTGCTGATATTTCTCATCTATCCACTAAAGCCTTAACATGAAGTCTGGCCCTAGAGAATGATTGCAACATTCGCTCAGTTGCAAGAGAGTTAGCCTGTAACAGATGTTTCATTACTTGAAATACATGCTACTACATGCTGTGAGAAAGCTTATAAAAGAAGGATGTTTGTTTGATTTTGACTCACCACCATAAATGTTAATACTTTGTGTCACTTCAGCTTGTTGCACAACTGGCCTGGTTAGGGATTTACTGTAAATGTATCAGCATTTTCAGAGCAGATCAGTAGGGTGATGTCTGCTGCCAGCATTTGTTGAATTTTAAGTCTCTAGGTGGTGCTCACATGGTTTAAGGTCATCGGATGAATCTGTTATTGTTCCAGAATCACTTTTTAAAAGAAAATATAGTGTCGGTAGAAAATTCATTGTTTTAATAGCATGAGTCTCTATTAACTCATGTTTGCTGTTCCTTAGATAGCTAGAATACAGCAAGGATTCAGATTGGAGTGCTGCAGCTGCATTCTCTGATTCAGATGTGCCAGACAGCCACACCTTGGCAGGAGTACCTTTAAGTTGGCTTGACTTAAATTTAACAAAACTGAATGCTTCCTGTGGTACTCTGATCTCAGACATTATTTAAAAATTGATAGAGATTATTTCTTTGTTTCTCTGAGATGAATGAATCTACGGTTAGAAGGCTTTCAAACTATTACCACTGGGCCTAGCTCTGATAAGATGGCTAACTCATTCAACCCTTTGCTCTGGTACTGTAGACTTGCTGCCTTTCTTTTTGTCTATATAAAAGGAGCCATGATTTCTATATGGGAGGCTAGCCTCTGTGTTTTAAGGAAAAAGGGGAGCTGCAGGTACTATACATAGGCAGCTATGAGAAGAAACCCTCCCCCTCTTTTAAACTAGCTTCACCTAAAGCTACATAAATATGTTGACACAAAATAAACGAATMATGGATGTGCTTCAGGCATTTGTCATCATATATATGCCCAAACAAGTAAATTAACCTTTTAAAAAGATGTCTGAATTAATTTCACATTCAGGTAAATAACTAATTAAAAATGCTAAATTTGACAGACAATTTTTAGATGTTTTGGCGAAAGCCAAATGGGGAAAAGTCTGATTCTCCTTTCCTTTTCTTGTTGCATATTCAAAATAAGCCAATTCATATTGGGGATCTGAACAAAAATATTCAGAATGTTTGGGGTTTTTTTTCTTCTTTAGAACCTCTAAGAAAGCCTGAATTTATCCAAGTTTTGGCTGTACCATGAAAATGCTCGATACTTCAATGTCCAAGGTCCATGTGTCCTGTACAGAATTGCACAGTGAAATATTTGGTCTGCAAAGGATTAAGGATTAAATTGTATTGAGAACTCTAAGGCCAAATATTTGGGTATGCGCACAACATAAAATTGTGTAAAGTTGACCTAGTATGTGGAGGTTTGACTAGAAAACAGGTTAAGATCAGTGGCGAATCTTGCCTTCAGATATATATATATCCTTTGTGCTCAGTCTGTACGGTGGACATTGACCTACTACTGTAGATTTTGCTACACCAACACTCATGCAACTTAGTGACAGATCTGAATGTGTCTCCACTTAGCTGGCAGCAGAATTTCCTCCTGGTTCTTTCTGTTGGTTGTAATTGTTGGTTGTAGTGCAATTACCACATGCAAGTGTGTGATAATCAAAAGCTTAATCTGCTCAATTCAATATGTTATCCCATTTATTTTCACAGAAAGTATCAGATTTTCCATTTTCATTTCAGTGTTGAAAATTATCTTTATGAAATAAATAAGTTGAAATAACTGCAATGTAATACTCAGGTACTGAGTATTGAATAAAATACCTGGAAATAACAATTTCCTGAAACTGAGAAGAGAGCTGTGTAAATTGATCTAAATGGTAGCTTGAAACCCTAAAAATTTTTTGTCTTTGTTTTGTTTTTTAACTTTGCCATTGTTGTGTTCATGATAAAGACAGTATCTTCACAAATACACCAGATTCGGAGGAAACTGTTTACATATTTTTCTTATTACCCGTCAACATTTTATGTTTTCCCTGCAAACAGAGAGACTGCTGGGGCATCTCTAGCCCTGACGCTCTGTTTGGTATTGACAGGAACTGTGAACACATAGAAGCAAGCCCTGCTCTTCCTGGAGGCAGAGGTTTTACTCATAGGATTATTTTGCCAGTGGCTTTTATTAAAGATTGCCAAAAGGACTCTTYTGGAGATCCAGAAAAGAGGAATGCATTCTGGGAACTGTCAGCACAGCATTTGCGAGCATAGATTTAATAACTCTCACTCGGTTCCCTGGCGAAAAAGCAGCAGCTTGGAGGAGGCCCCAGGAATGTGTCATAACAAGGGCTGGTGTCAAAAGTGCACAAAAGCGTTTTTCCTGAAGATGACATGATTTTCACCAACTCAACAGTTAGGCTTTGAAGATGCTGTGGTCACTCCTGTGCTGTAGTACCACTGCTCTAAATTCACAGTGATTTTTATCAAGAGAACTGTAATTTCCAAAAGCTGTAATCTTAAATGTAGCTTTGCTCTTCATACAGAGCAAACAGCAACATTTGGCACACCTTTTGATGAGTTTAACGTATGTGTGAAAGACAAGTAAGTATATGTTACCATGTATACACAGACATAAAATAATTATGGGATACATGAATTTAGTAGAATCAGAACAAATTCAGTATTGATTTGAAAAYTAAAATGCTGTGGGCCAGATTATGAAACCGGTTTATCCTGGAAACTTTTAAGCTCCTACTTTGCAATTCCTGAACCAAAATTAAGCATGATTTCTCCATTCCCTAACTGGAAAAAGTTATGCATCTGGCATGGGATATACACTTGCCAAGAGGGACGCAAGAAAAGGGATATCTGAAATCTCCCTGTTCTCCGGGACTTCAGCGCTGCCCGAAAGGGTGAGGCATTACCTGCAGCCGCTCTTCGGCAGGATCCCCCAGGATGACGCCTGCCTTGAATCTTCCTGCGGGCACTGAGCACTGTGGGGAAGCAGAGAAGTAAATACAAGGATTTTCTTATCTGGCAAGGACCAGACAGGTTTCTGCTGCATATACATATAGGACCGTATTTCTTCTTGCTTCGGGAGAACAACATGCCCCGGCGGTTGGGACAGGGCAAGAGAAAACAAACAAACAAACACTGACCTGGCTAGAAATCCTCCTCGCATCAGAGCTGCTGACTCCTATCAGAGATAGCGACTTGTTTTCCACTGGGCTGCAGCACATACGCGCTGCCTTTAGCGGGAGGACAAGGCAGTTGCTCCTGACGCCGTGAGCGCGCAAGCGGCACCGCGCCAGCGACTCCAACAGGGCTCGTTCTTGGGCACCGAGGCAACCGATATTCAAGGCCCGCCTGGATGCAACCCCGTCTGACATGCTCTAGGCGGCCTTGCTTGAGCAGGGCGTTGGACTAGATGATCTCCAGAGGTCCCTTCCGACCGCACCCATTCTGTGATTCTGTAACGGGCTCAGGACGTCCCTTAGCCTGCCCCTGCCTCGGCAGCAGCGAGCCTGCACGCAAGCGCCCGCTGGGAGGGCCGCCTCCGCGCTGCGCTAGCTCTCCCACCCTCTGCCYGGGAATGTTTTGGGAGAGCAGCTTGGCGCCGGCCAAAATGGCACCAGGAACAGCCTAAGAGTTTAAAATCATAGATGGGGTCACAGTGACTTAGCTACAGCGGGTCCAGGATAACCCATCCTCTCGGCTCCGGTTCAGGGAAGGAGGACGGYGGAGCCGCGCGGGCCTCCCCTTTGCGCAGGCTGCCGCGAGCGCGCACGGGGCCGGGCTGCCCGGTGCGATGCTGCCCGGACTGAGCCCTGCCAGCGCGCACGTGCCCCTGCCGTGGGTTGTGCTTGCGCTCTCCTCRCCACAGACATGTAATAACGCTGCARTGACCTTTCTCTGGCTCTGCTTGCTCAGTGCTTCAGCCCTGCTCCGGCCCTSACTCCCCACAGCAGAGGCTTTTTATTCGCTTTTTCATTCTAATAGCTTTGGCCTTAACTGAAAATGAGCTTGTGCTGCCTTCCTCCTAGCTAGGCCTTTTTAAAGGTACGGTGCAAATATGATTTCCCTGCTCCCCATCTTGTACGGAAGAACCAGTTTTCCTTTTAATTCCCTGTTGTTCTACAATGATTCTGTTTCGCACCTTCCAGTGGATAAAGTCTGAATGAGTCAAGTGCTACCCCAATATTTAGATTAAAAAATATATATTTTTTAAAAGCTTGACTATGCTTACAGCACATGCTCATTTTGGCTGTCCCGGTGCCAGGACACTGGGGTGGATCCAGGTGTCGAAGCGTGCAGACCGGCGCTGCTAAAGCAATACCAACCGGGGCTTTCCGCAGGTCGTGGGACGCACACGCTGCTGTGGGGTGTCTGGTTCAGGCTTGACCGCTCTGTGCCAGCGAATGCTGAAGCCTGTCCCGCGCTGAGGCGCCGCCGTGGCGGCGGGCGCCCGCCGGCCGGTGATCAGGCCGGTCTCAAGGTTGCCGAGGAGAAGGTGACTTTTGCCGGGCTGCGGCGGGCCTGAGCCGCGTGCTGCGCGCTGCGCGGCCCTGCGGTGAGTGGGCCGCTGCGTGCGAGACAGAGCGCCTCCAGCTTCAGCTGTCCCGTACGAGAGGAGGGTGGGCTCCAGGCAGCTCTTTGAATGGCAGGCAGGCACCTGCCGCCGGGAGGAAAACAAGGCTGTAGAATACAAGCAAAAAGGAGAAGCTTCTGAGAGYTCCCTATCTTCAGGCTCTCCCGTATTTTCTGTCTCCCAGTAGCTTCCCACTATTTCCTTACCCACGGCGCTGATGCTGTTTGACTGCGCTCGAGCASGCCGGCTCCCGTGCCAGCATTGGTGCTGATGCAGAGCACCTAGTGCAGGCACATCAGGTCTCCTCTGTGGACCAGGTGCCTCCAGCTTTTAGGCGCTTCCATCTTTAAAACTAGATTTTATAATGATCATGGTATTTCCCAGGGCCAACAGGCTTTGCAAGGTTAACAGTGTATCAACTGCTTAAGCAAAAAGAGCTGCSTTGCTGCTGGTAGGAGACCTCTTTTGTCGCCCGTAGTAGCAGAGTGAGGGTTAGGATGAGGCCTGTGCCACAGCGGCGATTCAGACCGCGGCTGTGTTACCAGCTGGGAACCAGCTGCTTATCCGAAAAATCATATTGTGGCGTTGGAACCAGCAGGGCAGATGCCAGTCAGTTAATGGTGAGTCCACTGACTTGCAAATTGAATGGCTCATTACAAACATTGGGAGATTAACAGTAAAGATAATCCGCTGAGCATGAAAATAATCCTACATAGCCTCAGGAGATGGACAGCTAAATCCTCCGAGCCAGTATACACAGTTATGCCATTGGACCCCAGGGACACAGACCTTGTTTTTAAAAGCAGTATGCTCCAGAGGAGAAAGTAAATGGAAAAACAGTATCATCTTGCTTTTCTAACCCAGAAAAGGAGCCCTGAATGTTCATGAAAATAATCTTTTATTGCAAAGGAAATAGAGCTTGAGATTTTTCTCCTTCTCATAAAACTAAGGCTAACATGATGAAAAAATGCCTTAGTTTTCTGAAACCGTGTGAATTAGCAAAGAAACAAGATTTCTACTTCAGTTCACATTTTGTCTGGTTATAGTCAAACACTTTAAGAAATGCTGCCTGAATTACATGTGGCTTTTTGCAGAAGTAGTAGCCAACAATAGGGAATATTCTACATATCATATGAGGAAAATATAATCTAAACCATAAAACATAAAGTTTTACATGTTTCCATGTGATACTCAAGTGCTCAGAATTCGTTAGTTTTGGTTAATTAAACTGTTTGTTACCTATTTTAATCTGGTATCTAACAGAAAAACTATTGTGTTGAAACTAATTAAAGGCCTGCCTTTGCCTTATTTGCGTTTTAGTGGTGGCAATATGTTTTGCTCAATACATGGTTTGGTCCATTATTTCTCGTTTTCCTGGGGGAGAGGGAAAGAAAGGAGTGGTTAATTCCTTGTAATGGAGAGAACTTTTGTTTGGAATTCTATTTTGCTGTGAATACTCCAGTATTTTGTTATGGATTAATCTTATACTTTAATACTTCTTGAATTCTTGGTGGGGAAGTTTTGAATAAGTCGATGAGTTGTTTGTATTTCTACTTTTCTTTAGCAAGAATAGTATGGAAAACAGCAAGGGAAGTAGAATGTTTAATCTCATTAGGTCTGAGAAAGAAAAGCGACTGTCTTCTTGAGAAGATCCATACTAGGCCAGAGCTGAAATCCGTGACAGTGGGTGTCATTGTCTTAGCTTGGTTATTAGCAATGGCAAGGTTTAGCCTGCAGGGATTGTTTTTATTTGTACTGACAACATACAGTTGCCAGTGACTGCTCTGCATCTTCTCAGGGTCAAATTCTGATCCGGTTACACTCAGACAACATTTCTTAAATCCTTGTCAGTGAAATTTGATGTTATGTTTTATATTTGTAGATGTTAAAATCTGGTCTTACCTGATTTATTTTGGGAACTTAAAATGATTGTTGAATTACAGACACAGAAACTAAATCTCCAAATCTCCCAATAAAAGCTTGAAATATAACTTTAGTTATTTCAACTTAAGAATTTATTAGGTGATTGCAACTTTAGCAAAGAGAGCAGAATGCAACGACTGATGTTAGCTTTTAAGAATACTTGATTAAAGTTGAGCATTTATAATGATATCTGAGCTTGCACTCATGCTCCATTACTCAGCCATCTACTTGTGATCCTGTGTATTAACATGCACCTGGTCTCCAGTTTGACACCTGGTAGCTGTGTCTCCTGACAAAGTTGGGGAAACTTCAGTTCAGGGATAACACACATACAGAAGTACCGCTTGTACAGGCAATACAGATGCAGATGGTAGAGCCTGACTTGAACTGGCTTGCTCATAACCCTCTAGCAGTAACCTAGAAGCTTCAGGCTTTTGTCTGTCCATCTGTGTTCCAATGCATCATCCCTGTATCAATGCACATAAAGCTAGTCTGTCCTTGGCTTTCTACTACAAGAACAGGAGTGTGGTAGGTCTCTTTACATTTGCTTTCATTCCTCAAATATCACTTCTCTTTCAGCATATCTGAAGCTGATAGATCTACATGAGGTACTGAAGAAACTTATTTCTCAAGAACACTGAGAGTGAATATATTGTAGGCCAGAATTTTGCTACTGGAAAGTATTGCTGAAGAGGGAATATAAAACCACTATGAGAATACTAACCGTACTGGAGGCCTCAAAGTTTGTGAGCTATGTAAGTAAACTTAAAGGAGAAGGATGAGGAAGGGAACAGGAATGCAGTTTTGCATGCATAGACTGATCTTAAGAGTAGCTTGTTACTCTTAAAAGGAACTGAATGTCATCAGCCAGCAGTGAATACTGAAGTTCTCGTGTCAGCATACCCACCAGTCTGCATTGTGTCAACCTTTATTCTGCAGCAGGAATAGCTGGAAAGTCAGGCCACTGTCCCTGAAGTGCTTTCAGGCCAAAGGCTATGCCAACCTATGCAGACCAACGGCTAAGCTTGAAGAAGACCCTAGGGACACACTTGCTTTACCCATACGTTCTCTATTACCTGAAGGCCATCCGTGGAAAGTGCATCAATGCAGTTATTGCAAGAACAACATGGTATGTAAATAGTCAACTCTTTGTTTGAAACCATTGTTCTAATTTCTGGGTAGGACTTGTATTAGCATTAAGTTCTCTGTCCACTCTCCATTTACACTAGACATGCATACAGCTGAGAGAGAACAGATTTTGCCTCTCTCACCTCCTTTTCCCACTCTCTCATTTCTCTTTTCTCCTCTACCCTCAGTGGCAGCCTTGGGAAACGCCCAGATGACGATTTGGATCTTCCGAGCTCTGCTACCTCTACTAATCCCTGGGAGCATTTATCTTAGCTTTCATTTCATGTTGTASGGTTGACCTTTCAAAGGGATGTTCCTGGGATTCAGATTTCAGGTCTGGATGGGACAGAGATAAAACACTGAAAACTCTGCCCACACCTGGGGTATCTTGAGGATGAAAGTCTAGAGATGGTGTAGTACCAGAGTACATGTTGCACATGAAGAAACCCAACTTTGTCTTGGGACTGTGAAGACTCATGAGCAATGCATGCTCCAGCTATGCTTTGAAAGAAAAGAAATGATTTTCTAGACCCCCTCTGGGACCTGCATATAATGTAAGTACTATCAGGAGTAAGTTGTGGGAGCTGGCTTGGCACAAAGTGAAAGAGAGAGGATCTGGGAAGTGCCAAACCTGGGCTTTTTAGGATCAAGGAAGAGAGAGTAGGCTATAGGGATCCTGGGACTTTTTCAGGTGCCAGTAACAAGGTCGCCAGGAGTACTCACTGAATATTGCATTATGTGGATCACCTGGGCCCTTAACAGCCCAGCTCAGAGCCATGGAACAGCAAATCTGATCTGGCTGCCTTGTAAGCGAGTCCTAGAGAGTAAATGGGTGTGAAACTACCACACCTTTGCTTAATCAGATTAAATATTCAATAAAGGTGGGTTAGAAAGTTGTTATTACAAGGCTCTTGTTTGGCTCTTTGGCCRCCTTGTCTCTGAGGCCATAAGAGTGCTTTTTGATTTGGAGAGGTTATTTCAGGTATGTTTTTGTCCTGAACTGATCTTTAACTGGTTTCCAGGGATGCTGTGAGGGCTGAAGAGGGCAATGTTTCTCCTGCTGTTCCAGTTTGAGGCAGAAAGTCTGTTTGTGATCATATGGCTTARTTCTTCTTTCAACTCTCCCCTGGAGAGTGTATGCTGATAATGGGGTTGCCCTCTGGTGATGGCACTTGCTTTGCAGTGCTTGCTTGTTTTTCTTTTTGTTGTGTTTAAGGATGCTTTGGCTCTCAAAAAGGTATGTGAGCTCTGTTATATGCACTGTGCTAGTGTGTGCACAGCATAAGTCGGAGGTGTATTGGAAGGGCCTGTTGGGGTGAATGGTCTGTTGGAGCTTGCTCCTTGCCTGATGCAGTATGGACATGACTGGCTTGAGCCTGCTAGCTYAGTAAAATCAGACTTTAGCTTTTTCCAAAGGCACTTTTTTTTTTGTCGTTTAATTATTGCAGGGTTGGAACTTAAGCTTTTGACTCTTTCAGGCAAAAGTTCTAGTAGTATTAATGATGTCACCTTGTATAAAAATGGCTAAAACTATTAATAGTGTGTAACTGCAATTTAATGTGATATTTCTTGGGTAAGCAATGAAAGYGTGAAGATTTTTGCATGCATCAAGAAGTTGGAAAAATTACTAAAGACACACCTTTTATTAATGTTGACTTAAATCTCTCTTGTTGTTCTAGTATGCTATCTATGCTGTCTTACTACATGCCTAGTATACTCCAGAATGCCTGGCCATGATTAAGAACAAGCACATTTCTCTGTTAAAGGAAGAGAAAAGGAAATATTGTAGATAACAAGCTAAGTAGTTTCTTATTCTGTATAGGTTTTTTTTGGTCATTCTTCCTTCATACATCACTTTGCTGTAGTTTAAGTAAACACTGAATGCGAATGTGTTTCATCCTATGCAAATGCTGGCCTTTGAACATCATCTAAAGAGCATGGTAACRCTTTTTGCTTGAAGATAATGATATTTATTTGGACCTTGTGATTGACTGAGAAGGGGAGTCTGTGTGTATGCATTTGACTAAAAATGAATATATTTTTTCCCCCATGGAAGGTGGCCTGAATATTCAATCATCAATTTGCAAAGCAAATAATCAAATAACTTGGCTTGCACCTTCCTTATGTATCTAATAGGATTTAGTCAGAATTAACTAGGTAGACAAGCAGATCATGTGACACTTGGTTGCCAAGAGGTTCTTTTGAGTCCCCCATTTGACTGTGCTCTTTTCACTTTGAACCAGCATCCAGTATGCAGGGAAGGCTAGCAATGTTAAAGGTAGTGTAGGAGAGCAGGGTGGGCTGTGTAGCAGCCCAGCACCTTGACTGTGTCTTGTGCTAATGTTACATGACAATGTGATTCCTCTAGGATTTCAGCAAGGTACTACTCTGCTTTCTCTACTCAAATGCTCTTCCCTAAAGACTTTATTGCAAGGAGATGCCTGTTGAATGCTGAGATGATGAATTCTTGTGACCAGAGAAGACTTGGAAGCAATTGACTGCTGTTGAAATGTAATGTAGAAGCCTTTGCAGGAGTATTGACTCCTTTGCTATTTCTTTGCAGTTTCAGTAATGTTGGGGAAGGTGAACGCAAGGCTCATAGATATCGTGGAAGAGCTAAGGTTTAAAACAAGGCTGCTGATACACAAATGCTTGAAGTTACAGCTCCTTTTTGCAGAGACTCTCGTGAGGCTGTCTTTCGTTGATGGAAAGGATGAAAGTAATTAAAGATTTCTGTAGAGCATACTGTGAAAATTGGCATGCAGTGCATCATAAATGGTCTAAATACAAACTAATTTGACATGGGTGACTTGGAGTTTTAGTTACTTTCTTTTTTATTATTTTCTAGAAGATTCATCATGTCACACTTTTATTTTTTAGCTATCAGATTGAAAGAAACTAACTCCTATTCAAGTCAGGTACCTATACCTATCACTATAATTGATTCCTTGATTCTCAAACCATACCAGCTATTGCCAAATACAATACAACCACTTAATCATGTTAAATTAGAGCTATAATAATATTAGTCATTGCCTAATAGCCTTTTTTTTAAGCCACTAGAAAAGTAAAGTCTTGCCAAGAAAACTGTTACCCTTCCACAGTATAAATCAATAAATCATAACTGTACTGTGTACCTTGACCTCTTTTCTACCACAGTGTGGAAAATAAACAGCAGGAAGTCAGAGACTGGTTAAGTAATGTAAAACAACCCATAAGCTATATTTCAAGTGACAAGTTTGGCATATTAATTAGTTAATAATTCATAATGCCAGAAGTATTCAAATACATTTAATTTCAGTGAAGTATACTAAGAAGTGTAGCAATTTGATAATACAGCTGCTACTCAAAAGGCTGTAAAAGACTATTCTTTTTCACTATTTGTCCAGTGTTTGGTCCTGCTGATGTCAAACACCATGAACTGGCAAACACATGTTAGAAAGTAATTATCAGTTTTGACCATTCCACCAAAGCTAGACATGCCATAAATCATGGGTAGCCAGAAGTGTTTTATTTCTAACCACTAACTGCTGATATTTTCATCAATATTCATAAGCTCATATTTCTGCAGTCACTGCAGATACCATGGGTTAAAGTTTTTTTGTTGTTGTTGTTTTTGGTTTTTTTGTTCCTCCTGCCCACTGTCTAAACTAGCTATTTTCTGGCTATCCTTCTTTACTGTTTTACCCTAATTTTACTAACAGTTAGTAGAGAAAAATAGTCTTGGACTGGGACTGTTACAGCAAGCTGGATTAAATTTAACTGTCTTTAGTTAAGCATTAGCTATTTAGGAGAAACTTAAAACTTTGATAATGCACAGTGAAACCCCAGGCAACCCCTATTCAGAGAAAAAGTTGATCTGAACCGTCTGATCCTCTAAATGATCAGAAATAGTATGTATGAAGTAAAGGAACAAAAAACCTTCTTCTCTCCCTTAGAAAGCTGGTGAGGGAGGAAGATGGAAAGTAAAAGCTGGCATACTCTTCAACATGATCATTTTCTGAGAGAATGGGAAGAGTCCTATTTTTATTAACTTTCACTTTACATCAACTCTGGATTCCTACGGCTGTGTCTGTGCTGTGGGATTTACAGCAGGGCAGGATGCAGACTGTGCAAAACAGTCCTGGCTAAGCTCAARAAAAGTGCTAGGTGCCTAAAATAGTATTTAGATGGGATTTTGATGTGCTCTGCAAAACACAAGCTGAATCTTTTGGACTTTCTTCCCCTGATCGATAGTGGCTTAAATCCTGTTTCTGTTGGAGGTGCCTCAAAATGCTCCTTGTATAGCTCAGAAGCTTGGCACTTGTATTGCACTGAAAAAATATGGAGAATCTGCAGAGTAACAGTTCCCTTAGGTGAATCCTCTGGTAGCTCTCCTGATAACATGATTAATGTCTGCCCTGTGTAATGGGTGTTGTATTGCCTCTATTAAAAAAAAAAAAAAAAAAAAAAGGGGGGGGGTGGGGGGCAAACCTTTCTGGAGGTTGTACTCAGCCCTCCTTTTATACAGCATCTTGGTGACTAAAGCTGAGGTCGAGGGTTAACAGATCTTGGAGCAGGGCCTGAAGTGCAGATAACRCTTCTCAGCCGGGTGTCCTGAGCATGGGCTAGAGAGCCAAGGGTTTGTGCTTGCCCTGAATGTGTGTTGAAGCTGAGCTGTTCTACAAAGCACACAGCCTGGAGAGTGTGGCCTTGCTCGAGAAGCATGTGTTGCTAAAGATTTAATACATGGGAAATATGATGTGTGTGTTTAGCCCTTGTTGGTGTGAAGCGGGAAAGGGGTCTGCTTTGTGTGAACTAAAATGGAGGTGGTGGTGGCTGTGGCTGGGAAGTCTCCAGAGCAGTGGATTTGGCATCCCTCTGTCACTACCAGAACTGTCCTCTCTGACTTCTTAATGCTGCTAACCTTGGTTTGATTTAATAGCACTTGGGCTATGTATCTGAGACATCTAACAGCTTCCAAATCGCCTAACAGTGTTACGTGTGTTACTTGCCTTGAGAGCAGATCTTGAGTGCTAAGGACCTGGGTTATGCAAGGACTGGCCACTGGATGTGGTCTCCTGCTTGTGCTCTCTATTCAGACCTCACCTGCGTGCGAGGAGTGRAGTATTGCTAAGCAGTGCTGGAGGTGAAACGAGCAGGGCAGGCTAAGCCTTGGGTGCATGTGAACAAGTGTTAGTATTTAGCACCTGCGGTAGAAAAACCAACACAGAAACTGAGACATGACTGGATTGTTTTCTATAAGCAGCATGACTCGCGCTGCCTGCAGACTGACGTGGGTGCACAGGGAAACTCGAAGTTGAGACTGAAGCACTTAAAAGGAGGAAGTGCGTAAAAGAAAAATATAAATACTTTCCAGGAATGTTTATATTGTTTAGATGTTCCAAGGGAAAAAACAAAACAAACGCAAACCACAGGGAAGAATAACAATAATAAATCTGGAGAAAGACCTGCTTCAGTGCTGTTTATTTAATACTTCCTTACTGTTCTAATTATCAACCTGATGTGTCACATGGATTAAATCTTTGTTTTTTATATACTTGCTGAAAGGAAGAAAATTCTMATCTTCTAGATGGAACGGTATGAGGGGCAAGTGATTGGCTTGATTATTAATACTTAGATAGTTTTAATAATACTTATAGAGTTCAGTGAATATGTGTGTTTTGTGCTGTCCCTGATGGTTCACTGGGTCAAGAGAGGCCTGTGTTACATTAGCTGTGATTCARTAAATAACGATCTACCCAATAATAGCAGCAGGATGTGTTTGGTATTCCTGGTTAGCCTGTCCTATAATGTGCTCGGTTTCTCCTTGGAAAACACTGGGGATGAGGGGGAGCCTTCGATTCCATATTAACAACCCAGACAGTGCAGCCAGCTATGGCCAATCTCAAAACTCCCGACATCTAGAAACAACGCTTACCTGCTTATCTGAAGTTAGCCCTTACGTGACTTGCGTGTCCGTCCATCTGTTCCTTCGTGATAGGACTAGAARTGCCAGGTGACGCAGCCGAAACGGGGTGGGCACGGCGCGAGCGCGGGGTCATCGTTACACTTTAAACCGCGGAAGGCTGCAGTTAGGAGCCAGAGCAAACGCGCGCTGCGCAGTAAAGCCTTCGGCGCGCACACGCCGGGGAGAGCAAAGGTACAGTTTACCCAGGGAGTTTCAGAAACGGCACTTGGGTAAACACCGAGGAGACAAATGCTTCCAAAGCGTGGGTGTTTAACGGGAGATTTTCCTAGTCAGTTAAGGGAAAACCCGGCATTAGCCATCGTCTTGCGCTGGCACTAACCCAGCTGCCTGCCCGCGTCCCCACCCTCGGTACCTGTCTGAGCAGAGAAGCCAGCCTGCATTATGAAAGCTTTAAAGCTTTTAATTTAGCTGTGTCCTTGCATGCTGATATGCTCTCTGAGGGCCCAAACGGTACGCTTCCCTGTCTGTGAAATACTGCGGTTGGTGTCCGTGTCAGTCCCTGGAAGGGTGAAATACCCCGTCGGTGGGGTCACAGGGTGTGGGAAACTCTGACTCCCATCTAGCGCTGACTGGGACCCTTCTGAGAAGGAGGGAGCGAAGCTTTGGGACTGGGGTGATCCCAGATGTTAAAGCAACTTGGCAAAAATCAAAATGTGCATCTATGTGTTTGTACAGAGGAAAAAGTTCAAGGCTGAATGTGAAAACCCATGCTTATTAATGTTACTAGATGAGGAAAAGTGCTTTCATTGAAGTTCCATAGCTAAAAGGAGGAATTCTCTCCCGCCTCTGGAGAAGACAAGGCAGCTCTCTCTGAGGGGGCTGAAGATATAATACGTATCTCCACCCCTGTGCCTTTGTTTTTGGTTGTATTTGGAATTTAGCTCTATTCTGCTTTTGGAATCTACAGTAAATAGGGCATGCCAGTATATTTATGTAAGAGGAAAGCTGTTGGAGGTGTACAGCCTGAAGAAGTGTTTTTGCAAGCTAAAAAGCAGTAAAATGCGAGACCGGAGCAAAATACCCCCCCCCCCCAAAAAAAAAAAAAGCTTAAACCCTAGACAGACAGCTCTCTTCCTATTTGTACAGAGTCCACAGTGAATCAAAAAGCTGTTCTTTTTTTTTTCTTTGTTTGTGTGCTTTTTTTTTGTTTCTTAACTTCTGGAGGAATGTATTTTGCAGTGTCAGATTGGATAGCAAAAAGCTGGAATGAATTTTGGTGGTAAAGAAAGGCCCAGCTTTAGGGGAACAAGCTGTTCAGTTACTATGGAATAGACCTGACTTGAGCTCAGTGAAGGTGTCCTAGTGAAAGGTTTGAGCAAGCTAACTTTATGGAGCTACCAGACCTTTGGTAGGTCTGGCTTCTGCTGGAGGTGGAGGATGGGCTACTGGACTTATTGATTAGAATCAGTACAGCAAATGGTGCGAGTCTGCAGAATTGATCTCTCCAAATATTTGGCGTGGTGGACTTCTGAGTCTTGCCTTTGCTCTTACTGGAAAAATGTCACCTGTGTAAAGCTGTTCATTGGAGGTCTGGTTGTTTTTGTGTGTGTGTGGGTTTTTTTTTTTTTTCCCTACCTTATTTTTGCATGTGTTGTGTGAATATAAAAGGATACTGTTGTTTCCTGATGTTCATGATTGTTCGGTCACTTTGTGAAGTGCAGGCACTGTATGTATGGTGGGTGTTCAGCACAAGAAAGTTTTCAGTCTGATGCCTGTGTGGGTATGCTTGTGGCTCCAGCTACAGTAGTATACACATCTACGTATCTATTCAGTTTTAGAATAACTGACCAAGTGATTCTGGGAATGTTCTTGAGTGAACAAAAACGTATATACAGTGGACCTTGGTGCATGCTTCCCAGATGTGCCCAGATCTGTTGGGCACATAAGCCTTMTTCATTCATCACATGCTATGTTTTTCTTTTTAAGATAGAATATTTCTATTTTCTTTTTTAAAAAAAAAAAAGAAAAAGAAGCAGCAGCAGCAACAGGAGTGATACCTGTGTTTAAATCTGTGTGCTGGTTTTATGTGTGAGGAATCTTTTCTGTTAACTTACAGTTATTGAGAAATCTAAGAGYTGTTTTTGTTATTGCAGGAAGTTAGCTCACTGCCTAATAGGAAATACTCATGCAGTCAAGCGAAGGACCACTAATAAACAAATTAAATAAGCTGCCCATGAGTCACTTGATCCTTTTTTTTTTTATTTGGCAATGGTGACTTGGCAATGTACAACTCTTAACCTTGCAGATTAAGCCATTCAGTACAGCTAACTATGCATGCACATTTAACAGTGCATATGTAGCAGGAGATCCTGAGGCAGCAGGACATCACTGGRGTAGGAGTGCAATGCATTGGCTTAACAGCCTACTAAGTAAATAAATGTGCAGGACTTCAGGGCCTGATCTGAAGCAGCAAAACAGTTTTGCAAATGACTTAAATAAGAACAAATTTTAACTTGAGGGTGTTTATTCTAAAACTGCAGACAAATTCCATAGCAGAGATTTCATAAGTCTCCAAGTGACTGGAAGGGACCTGCATTTTGCTATTACGTGCAGCGAGTATGTTTGTTGTTCATCTGTATTCAGGCTACTGAATACAGATCAAACTGAGAAGCTTATAACTTAAAATGTGCTATCATCAGTGTGTTTATAAATTTAAAATAAATTAAAGCTACAATTTCAGTGACAGTTGTGTCCCACAAATAAAGCAAAGTGTTTGTGAACAATGCTTAGATTAAAACGTGCTTGCAGAAACTGTTTGGTGRCTGTGTATGAATAATGCATGTTTATGGAGATGGAGAGGTCAGTTAATGAACAACTTCCCGCCAAGCAGAGCTCTGTTTCTGCTGGTGGCAGTGCAACTGCTGTTTCCATACTCCCGAAGGAAAGCTGTTTATTCTAGAGCACAAGTGTGTCACCTAATAACTAAACCTCTAAAAAGTCTCACAGACTATGCTGTAAGTGAAGACCATGTTTCATTTACTTTGGACTCTTACTCAGTTTTGTAAAGTTGTTAGTTAGTGGAGAGTAGCTGAACATGCCAGAAGTGGTTTCAGGTTATGCCATGAGCATCGAAAATAGGGGCTTTTTGAGATCCAGTGTCYCAGGGCACTTTGTGTTTCTCATGCTCAAAGGCTGAGAAATTTTGCTTGAAGAACTTGAATATGTTAGCTGGTTGTGAAAGAACAAGAAGAGCAGACAACTTTCATCATTGTAGGTTATGGGAAGAAATTTTGTAATGGATGGCATGGGAGAGGAGGCTGGAAGAGGAATTTGGGAAATGTATTAAAGTCTCTGAAAAGAAATGGGAAAGCAGACCTATGAGGCAGTACTGTTCTTAGGGAGCAGCTTAGGTGGCAAAATTACTTCCTAATAGGTTACCTTCTACTGGAAAGCACTTGTGAGCCTGCAGCCAGCCTGAGAAGCTCAAGAAAGGAAGATGCAGAGGTAGTTATGGCAGCGCTCTGCCAGGTATCCTGGGCTCATCCCTATCGTCTCTAGGGTAGCACAGCACTGGTGGTAGGAAGGAGCAGAGGATCTGCATTATGTGGCTGCTCTTGGCCTTTCTCCTTGCCAGCTCTGACTTTAGGCAGTAAAYTTACCCTGTTGTGTAATTACCTAACCACCCAAATCCTGACAGTTCGGTGAGTTTGCTAGATGCACGTGTACCAAGTCTTTGTGTAAGATGCATTGGGAATAGACCCAATGCATTGCTATGTCAAACATACCTTGTCYAATGTGTTTGTAGTTTGTTGTTCAGCTATAACTTTCTTTCAAAACTCTCTGTTCATTTTGGACTCAAGGATTGATAACTTTTGACAATCTAGCATTTTATTTTTCATTTCTACTAGCTTTGAAGGTTACTGCTTTMTATTGTTTTAAAGAAATCCTGAAGACCTCTCTACTGCAACACTCCTAACTGTAATGGCTTTCATAGTCCCAAATTATTTTATGTAGAATACTATGTCACTRCATCCTTGTGCACTGGTAATGCATCTCATTTCTACGCAGATGTGTATTATGTGTGTTTGAGAGAACAACTCTCATGCTAACATTAGCACAAATCAAACTACTATAGTATAGTCTACAAAGATGCTACAGGGCACCTAAGTGATCTGTAGACTTGCAGTAATATTCATTGAGTGGTTGTCCTCTGGAGCCTGGAGGTGTCTGTTCTATGGAAATGTAACTTTAAATCATGTTGTGCAAGACATTTGTTGTCAAGTCCATAAGTTTCAGGGTCCTGTTAAGAGCTGGTGGCTGTCCTCCGCTGCACCATGAGCTGTTGCACTTTTATCRCTGCTTTTCCTGCTTTTCAATAGGGAAGGATAAACCTGAAAAAGTTTGGACTTTGCTACTGGTGAGAGTTTGGCATGGCTGAATTTGAACTTCTGCTCCTGCCTTAAAGAGAGCAGCTACAGCTCTGCTGGCCCTTTCCTCCTCCTTGGCTTCCAGTAGTGGCTTGATGATGGCATGGTGTTTTTGGCTGCAGGCCTCTACATCTGCCAGCCTCCCAAAGGCAGGATATCACTCAGCATTTGTCTGGGTCAGCCCTAGAGGCAGCTGAACTCTCCTGGACTGGACCATGTATTTTCTCTGGGCCAGATGCAAGATACACGGACATGCACTTTCCAAGAACTCGGAGATCTTCTGAGACAGATTATTCCTGTCTCCTGTGGCCAAACTTCTACCACTTGCATAAGCAAGGACAGTTGCGCTGGCCYGGTTCCACTGTGGACAGATTGTCAGCTGTGGATTTTTTTTTCTCCAAAGCAGGATTTCAGCTATGCTGGTTTTGGGGGGAGAAGTTGTCAGTGTTATTCCTGAAGGGAGCAGATTCCTTGCAGTTGCTTGCCTCTGAGGAGATCTGGTCTAGGCAGGATTAGGTAAATTGGAATAGCAGTCTTCAGCAAAGTGGGTTTAAGCTTTACTGATGAAATTAGGTTTTGTTGAAAGCTGTACTTGAGCATGGTGCTGCCATGTCTCCCTATTGCTAGGGTGGGAATTGGAGCAATGTCAAGAATCATCTGTGGAAGCAGAAATGCTTAAAGGTAAACAGTGTTTTCTTTATAGAAGTGCGGAAGTAGGTTGGCTAGTGTATCTGTATCTGATTACATTTTGAATTCTATCTCAGGAGATAGAAGCTGATAGCTGAATAAATGGCTTTGTGATACTGAGGGCGCAATTTTGTATGCACAGTTAAATTTTACTTTTTTCCTTGAGGAAAGTGGTGGAGAAACAGCAGAGTTCCTCAGCAGATCTTGGGGGGGGTGGGAGGGGGAGAGCAGAGGAGAGAGAGGGAGAATTGTTCTTACCCCCTGGGAAAACTGTTTTCTTTCAGTGCTTTCTGAGCCTCATTGAAGAATGTGAATTTGTCAAAACAGTTACTACCTTGTAATTGGCTGCGCGCTCACCCTGGCACAGTCTCTCTCTTGTTTCTTCGTATCAATTGCATATCCTTAATCTGTTTCTATTGTGATATTGATACGCTATATAAAGCCTTTGACTTATATTTCAAAGTGGACTTCTAAATTTATTTCATATATAAAATTTAATTTAAATACTTAAATTTGGAAGCCCATTTTGAAGTGTGTGCACGCGTACACACAGCAAATGCCTGATTTGATCCTCATCTCGGTATTCAGGGAAACATTTAGCATGATTTCTTAACATAGCAATGCTCAGTCATGTGCTGCTTTTGACTACACGATGAAAGCATTATTGGGAATGAACATGATGCCCTGGCCAAAAACCAGCTATTCAGAGGTGAGAATAAGCTAAGGTGAGCTATAGACATTAGTGTTTCAGCAAAACAGCTGGTTATGTTCAGGTGTCTAAATTGACACAAAAYTTAAAGTTAGATACTCCTTTTCTTCGTTAGAATAAACATGAAAAATACTGACAACTCTGGAGACCTGAATTTTTCAACAACAGTAAAAAGAAGCTGTTTCTGTAGGCTGCATATGCTGATTCCAGCTGTAAGCAAGTGAGTCTTGCATGGAATAAGGAGAAAGGAGTAAAGTATCCATATACTGGATATTGAAATGTTCTCTGTCCTTGTTTCAAAAAAGCTTGACTATCAAAAGATTATGCTCTCGTAGCTTGGAATTAAACTATGAATAATAGATTTTTCTATATAATGTTTAAATAAAACACAACTTCTGTGGGAAGATGGAGCTTTATCTCCCTCTTCCGTTATTTTGCATCTCTTTGTGAGTGGTGCGAGAGGGTGGGACTTGCAATTTCTACCCAAGAACAGTCCTCATGGAAATGTGTGGACACTGCCATGACTGAGATCAGTGTTGCATGGTTTTGTTGTGAATATGAGTTTAAATAAGCATGTGAACTTTCAGGTTGACATATCCTGTTGTTTTCACCTCAAATAGGATTGTGCTGCAAAATTGCGAACTGCTGAAAGGGCTTAAGGTTAATTGACATTGGGTGTTATATCAGGCCACTGATATAACGCTGCTAAACAAATTTATGCCTTGATTTAGGGCTTAGTTTTGCTATTSGCTGTCCATGAGCCCATAGTTCAATGGCAATAGTACATGAAAATCTAATTCTCAAATTTGAGCTGTTTTGGCCAACTTTTAGAAACAAGCTTCAAGTTCCTTTTAATTTTTTTAAGAATAAACAAGACTAGAAGACAATTTTCTTTCAGCAACACAAAACAGCAAGAGCTAAATTTTGGGTTTGGTTATTAGGGCATTGAGCTGAAATAATAGTGAAGTCACTGCATTTTTCCCAGCTTGGAGAGTAGAATCTGTCCCCAGGAGCTTGGAAAACGCTTACTTTTTCCAAATTGCTAAAGCTGTTAGTGTGTATGTTTTCTCCTCTTTTAAAGAGGGTTGGGGAGGAAATGGGGAAGCAAAGAAATAGATTTGTCTAGAATGACTTGTAGAAAATATGAAATGATCAAACCTGTTTAGTCTTTATTTAAATAGTTAAAATAGATAGCAATTCTCTTTTTAATCAACAATATGAAATTTTCAACAATATTATATTTTTGTAAGTGTCTGCTAAGCCATCCAGCTTGGCCACTCTATTTCAGTTAGAGTTTATATCAGGCATTTAGAAAAAAGAAATAGATTCATGTTATAATAGTTCTGTCTGCTCTGGTATTTACTGAGCATGGGATGGTCCCTATGTATCCTGTCACCAGCTTGGTTGAGCCAGGAAGGTTATTAACCCTTTAGCATGAAATCTTAGGTGCAAGTTTGAGGCAAGCTGCTGAGAGTCTGCCTACAGAGTTAGAATGTGCTCTGCTAGATGATTAATGAATAAATCTCTGGAAACTTCATCCAGAAGAGATGTCACTGATTTGATAAAAGGCAATATTAACACTTCTCTAATCTGGATTACCATTTTTTTTTTGTGGGAAATTAAGTCACATGTTAGCCAGGTAGTGTAGTTCTGCATGGAATAACTCTTACTATTTTGTATTGCAGGCCAAAACCATTTCTGTCTGTGACTTATTCTGCATGTAACAGATTCAGATTTTTAGAAGTGTCAGAAAATTTGACGAAGAAAGGGAGATTTTTTTCTCCTCTTTCCAAACCTCAGAAATCTAAATTTAAATGCAGTTTTAATCATAGATTTTTTTTTTAATGCAGCATTTAAGGTAGAGTCTGAATATATGGTGCACATACATGTTCAAACCTTATTCATGTGTTTTCCAAAATCTCTTCTTGATAAGACTTCTAAAGATGCTGATTTGGAGTGGGTACTCCACAGTTCGATCTTCCTTTTGCTACCAACTTTACCAGTTGCTCAGAGATGATCACCTTCAACAGGAAAATCACAAAGGGCTCAAGTCAGTGGGATACAAAGAAATACCAGGCTGCTCTGATACCTTAAAATTTGTTCACTTAGGTTCTACTGCTGAACTGRGACCGCTGCTGCTAAATGTCTGCAGTAATAGAATTTTTTTTTTTTTTTGATGTAGCACTGAAAAAAGCTAGTCCCTTCAACATAGTCTACAACACTGCATAGGAAAATTAAGTTTACCTAGCAAGGGTGGATTTAAGTGTGCTGGTAGAATTGAGTGGAACATTGGTCACTACTTACCTTCTCAAAAGGCTTCAACAAGATATTTGCTCTCACATTTTCAAAACTTCAGAGCAGTCCTACAGCAAATACAAGTGGTCCAAATTCTACTGGCTCAGCATGTGGCCCTTTAACAGTTTGAGTCAGTTGCTTATCATTGTTGGTCAAAATCACATGAAGCTTTTTGATACATCATGTGTTGACATACACTGGATAGCAAAAGAACAAAGAAAGGATTCACTGTATTTTTTATCTCAAGCAAAGAGAGAGACTATGCAAAACAGGGACACTGGAACTACTGTATCTTATCAGAGTGACATGGTACAGTGTATACTTTTTATTTTCTTCCTAGACATCAACATAACTAAATGAAAGACTACTTTTTTTTTCATGACTATGTAAGATGACTGGCAAAGTTCAGATATGGTAGAAAGGCAGCTTATTTTTTTTCTTTTTTTGGTATGTAAAATTCCATGAATTGATTTTTCCGTGCCCCCCCCCAAGAAAATTTATAGTGTTGTCAGTGATCTTTTGGATTAAATACAGTTTTTTGCTTTAGTTATCCTTGATGCTCTCACTAGYCAGTTATTTGGGGCCTGAACTGTGTAATTTAAGACAAATCATGTCTTTTACTTGTGATTATAGTGCAACAGTTCTGACTTCTGAAGTTATGCATTAGGGCTGTGCATTTGAAGTGTCTTCTGCACCCCAGTAAGAGTCTCTCTCCCAACAGACCTCATATAGAATGCAAGAAATGATTTCATCCATTGTCTGAATGGTCCAAACCAGTGTAAGTGTCTATTTTCAGGCTATTAAACTCCTCAGATGTTGTCAGGAAATTATCAACATGCAGCCAAATTTCTGAAACCTTTTATGAAGAGAAAAGCCACTCTTCTATACAAATGTCTCCTCTTGATAGTCAGAAGCAGGCTCACTACTACAGTCTTTCCCTTCCTCCCTCCCTCCAGATCATTTGCAGGTACAAACATGACTTTCACTTTAAGGCTTCCAGTGTATTTTGTTGTCACGATCGGAAAAAAATCTGCACATCAGTGGATYGACTTGCACGTCGGTAATGAGCATTCTATGGAAATCCATTCTGTGGTTAAGTTGGTGGCTGGAACATGGAAAACTAGTTGTGTGTTATGACCTGATTTTTTTTTATTTTCTCTTTTTTCTTGGAAGATTGTAACCCCTTTAGCTCGCTATGAAGCTAATGAGATTTGTGAGGTCTCTCTGTACCTTGGAGACAATCAGGCCACTGCTGTTCTGTAACTATTTTTTTTGCTTACCTTGAATAGCAAAAGCTTAACAAGAAAAATCAATACATTAAAGGCTAAATCTACAAATGTTTTGCAATCATGCAACATTAAGCAAACTTCAGGCAAACAAATGTGCGATGTTCAAATTTCCATTAGTCATTTAGAATGGAAAAACTGACATGTGATTGCCAATTATTTGGATAGGAGAGTCAACTTATTTAACCAAGAAATCACAGTGCAGTATCAGRCTTCCTAATTGAAACAAATCTCATTACAAAGGTACTTTTATACTTCTGTTGTATTTGAGATCAGTTGTACTGAAAAGCTAAAAAATGAAGTACATTTGGACTTTATCGAAAGTAGAGGTTGCTGTTCCTTCTCAAAATTTCATCACTTATTTAAATATGACAAGCCTGTACAGCACTGCTGGTTAACAAACTAATGGAAGTTATTAAAGAACTAAAGTTTCTAATTTGTATATTTAAAAAAAAAATGCATAAAAATCACAGAGCATCTCACTGTCACTTCAGCACAAGAGTTTTCTTTTTCTTTCTGGCTCACATGAATGCTCCCCAAATTGTGGGTCAAAATAGCTGCTTTTAACTTTCTTCACTATGGTTATATGTTGCCAACATTCAGGGAACTAGTGTCAGGATGTCCCTTATGTAAGAAGGGCTCAAAGGCTAAGCAGGGCATTTGGAACTGTCATGAAATCCTTTTTTTTTTTTTTTTTTTTCCTCCTCCTTGGTGGGGAGAGTTATTAAATTTCAGAACTTCATCAGATAAGGGTCACTGCTTTATCTCCTGGTTTTTTATGTAGCCAAGCATGAGAGAAAGCAAATGCTGTCTAGGAAAAAAATCTAGATATGTTTTGTCCCTATACTCTCTACTGACTAATCAAATTGTGAATTAGGGTGACATAGGATGAAGTAATTTTCACTTCCCAAAAGCCACACAAGCCCTAATCCTTCAGAACACTGAGAAGTTCTGCTCCCTGTAACAGTGTGCCATGGCACACCTTAATTCCTCCTTTTCTTATATGCTCCTTTTTTTTTTATATAGAGCCCCTGTGCTTGCATCAGTTAGGAACAGGCTGGTGCTGCCCTTGAGACTTGTACAGGTTGAACATGTATAAAATGCAAGAGGGCTGCTTCTGCCCCTCAAAACACATTAGCTAGAAGGCCACCAGGAGCTGCAGCTCCTGCTGTGTCCTCTTTTCTTGTTGCCTCTACTACAGGATAAAGAGTAACTCAGGTAAGAGGGGACACACTTTGGTAAGAGTCCTGCAGCCTTAGCTTGAAGGTGAGGGATTAGCATAAAGAACAGTCTGATCCTTTGGAATTCTATCAAGGAAAGGAAACTAGCTTGTGCTACCGGCAGGAATTGCTCCCTGCCCTCTTGCTGGATGGAGGTTCTAGGCTGTCACCGCAGACTGCTTATAGATGACAGGCGTGAAGAGTCTTTTAGACATCTGGAGTTTGTTTAACACTGACTACTCTTTGCATTGATACTAAGGTTCTATTAATGCTAATGATAAAACCTCATTTGGAAGAAATATGCTGGTGACTTCTGGGTGAATTCCTGCCCTCCAGGAACTGGTTTGGAGAGCTGGTGATAAGGGGAGTTCTTGTCAGTAAAACCCGAATTGCAAACGAGTTCAACACTGCTACTTGCTTGCACTGTTTAGCGTGGCTGATGTCTCCTAGATGGACGGGCCTCTTGCTTCCTTAGTTTGTTTACAAATCATGTGTTCTGTTTCTGCAGTTCACAGCCAGGAACTTTCTGTTGTTGTGTGCTTGTGTGCAAGCCTGGCAGCCCTCCCTATCCTAAGAATGCAAAGCTAATCACTCCTGGTGTATGTGGAGCTTACTTCTATTGAAAGTACTGGATGCAACTTAGGAAAATGCAATGAACTTCTATCACAATCCAAAACAAAAAGATTCAGATGTTCAGCCTTTGTTCCTTTTGATTTAGAAAGGAACACCTAGAATTCTGGAAAAAGATTTTGCAATGCTCTGAGGTCAAAAGTGGGCTTGTAATTTGCCTGGCTCAAAGAGTCCCCACTGAGATGCATCCCGGAGCAGGGAACTGTTCCTTCTTCAGAGCTGTAAGAACAAGCGTAATTAATTCCAGAATTTCTCTTCAGTCCAATATCCTCCTCAAAAAGCATGATAGACAAGGCCAAATGAAACTTTTTATTCTTGATTCTAAAATTCCCTGTAGCACACAAAAAGCAGAAAAAAATATTAATGTAATTTAGTGAAACCAAAAAAAGATGGCTTGCTAACTATAAATGACTGCTATGAACTACTAAAATTAATAACTTAGGTGACCAGCTGCATCACAATATACTTYTTTTGCCAAAAAATTATCCTGGATGATTTTTGCCTTTGCTTCTATTCCTTACGCACCTATGTGTGCATAGACTAAATGGGAAAGAAGCAAGGTAACTGTCTTGCTCACATCAGTTTCATACCTGCCTTGGCCTTAAGATTTATTTRCTCCAATGGATGTTTTCACTGCACTTGTCACCAGTTTGACTGAAGGAAGTAGTCCAGCTTGTTGACAACTTCCCTGAAGATGAACAGCTCTGCACCTTCCTGTACATCGCACAGAAAACTAAGTTGAGCTGCAGATGTAAAAGCTCACAGCCTTGGTTGATTCCCTTGAGCAAATCACACCAAGCATAAATGGTGAAATGGTTGGGTGGCTCCCTGTAACTTTGCTAACACCCTGTAAAGAGGTGTTTCTGCAATAGGTCTCCAAACCTCAATAAAATAGAGGTGTGATGAAGTGGTGCCTCTTCTATTTTTTTTTAAGACTGTCAAAATTATACTTTTTTTTTTCAAGACTGAAATTCTGAGTGTAGCTGGGTTTTGCTCTCCTTCCAGCTTTCCCCTTCCGACTTCTACAAAGTGCTGTACAAKTTGTCAGATCAGTTTGGAGGAATATTGGAACATGAAGCTTTTSTCTTACTTGAGAGAACCCCAAACCCCTGTTTATTTTATGTGGCAATATGTATGTCCCCTTCTTCCATTTCCTCTCTCCTCAAAGATACTTGTTCCTGTAGCAGTTGGCTTAAGTTTACTACAGTTGGATTAAGTTTGTCCATTCAGCATCATTTGAGAACACTGAATTCCTGATTAGTTATATGCACTGTTATTATATGGAGAGCTAGTTTAATTCTCAGCCAAACCATTTCTCCTTGTCTTTGTGGAAATCAGGCTCCTCAATATGGAAAGTCTGGATAGATGGAACCAATGTGGACACAGCTGGAAAACAATCATTATAKTGAAGACAGAGTCAGCTTGGGGGAAAAAATGACTTGAAGAATCAAAGATTTATTTTAGTTGGTTGTATTAGAAAGCTTCTGAGGGAAAAACTCCTCCCTTGTTCAAAAGCTTTTATGTTCACTTCTGACTAATTCCACTGAAATTAATTTTGGAGACAATTATCTTCTGAGGTCTGTGAATGAAGGTGAGTTAGCATATTCCCTCAAGAAAAGAAATTTCAATATTCTCCATTCAATCCTTGCGTAACTCTTTGCAGACATTGTTTAAGGAGGAGTGTTACAAGTGGAGTGATACTGGGCAGAGAGGATAGGAGCAGTTGTTAATTCTGGCCTTGAATGTTACCAAATGGTATCAGTTACCAGAGTGTTCTTTCCAATAAGCAGCTGTTGCCATCTCTTTATTTCATTTCTACTCCTTTCCATGAGTAAGATGACRTGGATTCAGAACAGCAAGAAGTTCTACAATCACCTAATAAAATTTGCTTCTTGAGAAAGTCTCAGGAGTAGGGTCTCCTTAGCTTCTGGAAGGAGGTGACTCTGGAAAGAGGGGGTCATATTTCTGTTTAAGCAGTGTGGCCACGAGTGTCTGAAAGACTCTCAATTCAGAGTAGCCATAGCATGAAGAATGTGAGAGGTTGGCTCTACGTGGCTGCTGTTGATGTATGATGCAAAAGAAAGTTACCTTTGCATGGTTTTATACAGACAAGGWCTATGCAAAGCAGCAAACTCCAACTTGGCTCACCATGTTGTGCAGTATGCTTACTGGCAGCCTTGTRCTGTAGGTCGAGTGTCACCATGTGATGAGAAAACTAACTGTAATCAGGATGGTCCAAGCAAAAGCAAAGGATCCTGAAATTCATGGCAGCATTGTTTTGTGAACCCCAAGGAGAAGACCTTGATATCTCAGTGATATTGGTGGCTATCTTTGAAATTTTGTGGATGGTGTACATTTTAAAGAGAAAAGAGGTAGCTGGTGAATGGTTTTGCAGCTTTAAGATAAATTTCTACAGAAACTAGACAAATATGGTTTGTGTAAGTATCTAGAAGAAAACAAGATGAGAAATGTCTCAATTACAAAGCAACAGACTTGTCAAGAACAAATTGTGTCCACTTTAATTTCATTCTTTGAAAATATAGAAGTCTGTCTTAGTGAAGAGATGCTATAGACAGATGTTATACTTTGCTTTTAATTAAAAAAAATATAGTGGTGTTTCATCTAACCCTTTTTGACTAGGAAGCATGGTTAGCTGTATGTCCTACTGCTGGGTGCAATGCTAGTGGGGAAAACCATTCTCAGAATTCAGTGGCTTAATATCACTGAATGTGACCTGCATATGGTAGTTATACTTGTATTGATTCATTGTATTAATGACTTGGATGATGAAATAAAAGTACTGCCATTAATTTTTTAAGTAATATTAAGCTGGAAGGGAATGTGTAGACAGACTTAGAATTAAAACTGATCTTGGTGAATACTTGGCAATAAGGACAAGTGCAGAGTATTACACCTCAGTAGGAATCATCATGTCTTCAAATACAGATTAAAGAGCAACTGAGTAACCACATTTCTGCCAAAGTGGATTTGGGAGTGATTGTGGACCATGGGCTTCATAACCCAATGAATGTTCAAATGAAAAAGTAAACTATCTACTAGGAGTGGAAGTAGAAAACGGCTTGTGGAAGTAAGGTGAAACAATCTTTCCTTCACAGTTCAGTGGAAGGCTTCCCTGTGTGTGTGGAAGAAGAATGATTTTAAGACAGTGAAGTAAATAGCGACCTGGCCATAAATCTAGAAAAATTTATTTTTAAGAAAAAAGATTAAACTTGGTAATATGTGTATATAACCAAGAGAAAGTAAGCTTCCAGTGACTTTAGAAAAACCTTTCAAAGGTGGAGGAGGGAATCAGTCTGTTCTCCCAAACACAAGACAGATGCATGAGGAAGCAATGAACTTAAGCTGCAGAACRGAAGCTTTGCTTACTATTGAAGCCCTTTCCCTAAGGACAGGGAAGTACCGTGCAGGAAGGCTGTGAAGCCTTGGTGTGGCCTGCTGCAACGGTGAGGAACAGGTTAGACAAGGGTGTTTCGGGCGTGTTGTGTAGTTGAGCCTGCTTTAGTCAGGAGGGGGGTTTAGATGCTCCTTTTGGGCGCTCCTCTGTGGMGGGGAGCAGTAATCAGTGAGTCATAAACAGCTTCAGACTGATTCCCCAGCCTCAGTGCAGGGGTAGAGGTCAGGTCTGGGGCAGCTGTAAAGGGAGCCTAGATTTTAGGTAAGATGGTATGTTAGACCTTTTCTCTTCTGTTCTCCCGTGTAATAGGCAGTTTCTCTTGTCACTCTGTTCTCAGTCTAACTTTGGGTACTCCAACGGAGGTTTGTAGTGGAGGTCAAAAATTATCTATCTGGACATGTTGAATTAATGTGTATAGTAGAATGAAATACTGTGATCTGGATGTGAGAGTACCCCAAACTGGTGAATTCTGCATGGAGAGACTGGCAAGGGCAGCCTTGTTGCTTAACAGTTGCTCCTTTTAAAAATGGCACGCTTTGTTTTAGCATTAAGTGCAAARCATAGCCCTTAATTTATCATGGGATTGTTTGTTTTAAATCAGTCGGCCATATGCAGCTGATCCAATTACTTTGAAATTGTGTCGCTTTGTCTTTTGGAGCGCTAACAATGGGAATGGAAACTTGCTTAGGCTGTAATTACGAACATCTCCATCTTCTGTTCTTCATTCATCTCCCTAATAACTGAGTGTTTGCTATCTCTGTAAATGAACAAATAAATGTGTACTAGTCTTCCTGGAAAGCAACGAGATTACACTGTGTACGTCTGCATATATTTCTCTCAAAGTGAACTTTTTGTAACAGACTAATAAGCTGGGTCTCAGATTTCTTAGCATATAGAGAGCACGTATGAATGCAAATGAAAGCATTACTGAAAACAACCATAGAAAATGCAAACTGTGAATGTAAATGCTGGACCTGCAGAGATGCTTCTCTCCTCCCCTCCCCCTTCAGTTTTATTCAGGCTGCCCACATGCAGCCTTAGGAATCTGACACTCCAGCTTTTTCTTCTTTGCAGAAGTGGTTTCTGTTTCCTTTCTTACACAGCTGAGATCTAATGTTATCTTCTGAGACTAATGCAAAAATCTTGGCAGATAAAAGAAATCAGTAGCAGAGAACCTGAAGGATATCGAAGAAAAAGCTTTATGCTTCTCTTTAAAGAGAGCGCTCCTGTGAGTGGACCTGAATATTCCAGAGAGCTATTAACACTAGTAAAATTGCAGTTTAAGACTCTGATTTTCAGTCTTTCTGCCTCCACCAGAAGGTTAGATGCAATTCAGTAAAAGCACTTCCATGAAGTTAAAAGAAGAGAACTTTTATCATCTGACATGACTTAGGATATTTGTTTTGCTGTATAGCTGCTTTATTTTTAATTATCATTTTTTTTATTACACTTTGAGCAACCCAGTGAAAGTTGTAGTATAATACCATGGTATCAAGACAACTAAAACTACTGTGGACTTTTGAGCACTGTACTACAGATTACTAATACTGCAATATTTTTCATGCTATTAAACTAAATACAATTTTCAATTTCATAAAAACCTCATTTGTTTTCAAGCTCTTTTATAAAGCTGCATCATGTTCAATGTCTACTTGAAATTATTCTACTGTGTTCTGAGGGGAAAATGAAGTTGATTAAGTTTGAAAAAATACATCATTAAAGAGAATACCAATCCTGATATCACCAATTCACCCTCCCTTCATTCTATCAGAAAAAGTTGAAAATATTTCTGAAGAACACCTAATAAGGATATGACTAAAAATCTGAAAGAACACTGGTGCATTCTTCCCTGWCTTGCATTATTTTTTTGACCATCGAGGTAGCAGAAGCTCTGGAAATTAGTCTGAAGTCAATTTTTGCACTTCTGTACTAAATTAGACTAGTGTGTAGTCACTGTACTAAAAATCACTTTAAAAATTGAGGTTGTATCTACAAAATCACTGTAATTCAGAGAAAATTTGTTGCATCTCATTTGCTCTCTAGTGTGCTGCCACACTTGGGGGCTTTAATGCTGTACCTATGTTATTTTGTTCCCCAAGTTTTCTTGTAGAAGTGTTAGTAAATGTTTTTAAACGCGTAATTTTGTAATATTGCTTTCTTTCAAAAGTAGAAGTTTTTTCTGCTTAAAATGCAAAGAAATATTGATTATACTGGAGTAGTTACCTAAATGCTATGTTTATAGCRCTGCAACAAAGAATTTTCAACAATTTAATGATGTCAGTTTTTCTGATGACTTAACCTTCTTGGCAGAGAACAGTTCATATACACAAATCTGCAGAGTAAAGGCAGCTCTTTTTCTCCTTTTTCCTAATGTATTTATAGATGTTCTCATTACAAACATAAACACATTCTCTGCTTCCAGCTAAGCTCTTACATTGAATGGCATTTTCAGTTTTAAAGGTTAATTATGCACTTYGTGAACAAGTGTTTTCCTCCTAATTTGCTTTTTTGTTGTTAGGTATCATCAGGCCTAAAGTTCATAACCTCAGTTCTTCACTTTCACAGATACGGGAATTTTCAGTGCCCTGCACTATCCCAAAGAGTGTCCACAGCGAGGTCATGAGCAACGTATTAGTGTTGCAACAATCACTAAGTTATCCCAGAAGGGGAGAAAAGTCTAGCAGCTTTGCAAGGAGCTGTTTTTTTACTGTCCTTTGTGTGCTCTGTAAGAAAGATTAATTCAGTACTGTGAAATCAAAATGTGTTGAGAGACTATTCTGAGGCAAACAGCTGCTACATTAGATTTTCATCATCCCAGGACTGATGAGATTTACTTGGGGTTGCTTTTTTCCATTGGCACTGATCCCCAATGATAAGAATTCTTGTCTTTCTGCTAGTTATATTTTAACCTACGTGCTGTTTTTCTTATTTGAGAAGTTAAACAGAGTAGACTTTGGGGGAAGGTCTGAAGTAACTTTACACAGCTTCAAAGACTTTTCGTTAAACTGTTAGATGATACTACTGTTGTACACCCAGTCCATTGATRCTTCTAACACTTTAATGTATGTAATTGACTTAAGTAATGTAAAGAAACAAATTAACAGATGTTCTGAGGACTTCCCTGGCACACRCTCAAAGTGGACTCTCTGCAGACTTGTAAATGCACTGTGGAACTTGGCACTTTTCTTGTAAGTTAGAGCAGTGATCCTAGTGGCAGCTATATTAGTTGGCGCTGGGAAGCTATTCTTAGACCTTCAGCTATTTAGGTAAATGARGCTTTTCCCCTTTTAACTAGTATGTTGTGTGTTGTGGAACTCAACTGAGATCAGCTTYGTGTAAGGGAAGTAGCCACATAAAGCATTGTAGAGTATGTTAGAAATAAAGAACTAACCCCAAACTTGAGGGTGTGGTGGCCATCAAAACAGAGCATTTGAGTGAATGCATGTGGAAGTGCAGATTTCTTTAAGTAGCTTTGAGAGACCTCTAATACTATCTCAYTTACTTAAAACACTGAAAATGCAATAGTGCTAGTAACTCCTTGTGTAATGTTAAGTGTTGTCAGTACAGCTAATGCAGGAAGTCAGAGAGCTAGAGTGGAATATCAGAGTGTTTGAGGGTGAATGGGATTATTTCAGCAAGCYAGACACCTCTGAGAAAGGACCAGGTCCAAAACCGGAACTGGATTCTGACAAAGTCTGGTATTTCCATACTGTTTTGACCTTTAACTTTCCAATTTGCCTGTTGGCCTTGTAAAAGAAATGCTTTTATGATGTAGGGCTGAAGTGCTTGGCACCTAAAACAATTCTGGATCCAGAATTAAGTGTTCCTCTCTAAGTGACCAAAGGAATATGATCCAGTAGGCCTCGAACAAGATGCAGCTGCCTAGAAAATGTGAAGCTTTTAAAGGTTCCTGTATTATGTGCCCTAAGCACCATGGATGTGCTAGACACATGTTAGTTCTCTCATCAGCATAACATTTATCTCCTGTMGTGTCCTTTGGTATATCTTAATTTATCTTACTAAGCTCTGTCCTCCCTTTTCACAAACAAGATTCTTGAGTAGAGCARAATGAGTCATAAAGGTTCCAGCAGAAAACCAAAGTGGTTTAGTAATCTGTATGATATGGTTAGTTTCTCTTGAATGCTTATATAACTCATTTGAAGAAAACTCCATTGGTAGACATACTTCCTGTAGCAGCTTATACCCCCAAATAATCAGTTTTGTGTGGTATTTGGCATCTGCGGAATGTGTGGAAGACAAAGGCCATGTTTCTTAGAACTTCTTTGGGATTATTAGTTAAAGTGATACTAAAATTATATAGCAAGCTCTGTTATCCTTTTTCTCCCACCCCCAGATTACTTTGCCAGACTYTGCTAAACTAGTGTCTGCAGACCTCATGTTTCCACAGAGGTAGCAATTTGGTAATTAAAGATGAAGTAATACTTTTAGATAATTTGAGATGGTTTAAATTAGATGCATCCTTAATGAACTTTTCAGCATATTCCAGAAAAAAAAAGATCTCTCACAATATTTGGTTTAGGCCAGATGTGTCTCCAGCTGTGTCTCTAGCTTATAAGTGAAAGCTAAGAATACCAATGAAAATATGAAACTTGTCCTGTGCAAAACAGTCAAGTCTGTCACAATGACAGCCTGTCATTAAGCTTGCCAGAAAGCTTAATTTCAGGTGTCATTCTTGATGTGAAAAGGTAGAGAMTTAAAATACTAGGCAATCTATTATGTCCCCATAGAAGGAAACTATAGCTTTCTTCATCCTTTCTTTCACTCCAAAACAGGCTTTCACTCCTTCTGAAAATTTGAATTAAAATGTTGATGTGGTTAAGCTCTTTCAACTCTGGACTTATATCCAGAAATGACAATTTTAATAATGGTATATATGCTTATTGCTGAGGTATAAGATCCCTCACAGGCTCTGTAAGTGTACAAATACAACTTTCCAGTCTGTCTATATGTAGACAGTAATCATGAATTCAGGAGCATGAAACACCAATGTTAGCAAGGAAATCATGCCTTCAAAGTATAAACTTGTTATTGTAGAGCTTGTCTAGGTTTTTTTTTTTTTGGTTGTTGTCCATCCACACACAAGAAAGAAGTGCAGGTGTGTAATGCTGGATTAAAAAATTCCCTGTTGTTCCTCTTTCTTCAGTATCCTGTAAGGACTTTGTGCCTGGTGGAGGGGGAAGTGCAGAACATCWGTGTAAATTCTGAGACATCTGATGACTTGCAGAAGTAGAAGCACCCAGACCTGGCAGGCAGAGTTCTGGGTGGACAGAAATGTCACAGCAGATTACGTACTCTTAGATGTGGGTTTCAGAGCACTCCTTTGGTAATTAAGTGCTTTCCACTTCTATGCATCTTGGGGGGGGAAAAAGAGGAAGCGAGAAATACTGTTCCCTATAGAGACTGGTGACTTGGAAGAATATAACTGATCAGAGAAACCTCTTTTGAGGTCACTTGTTACATCAGCAGTCCCAAAATATTATTACCATCTAAGGAACTTCTGAATGAAGAGTCTTACAGCTCTTATTTGAAGAATAAGTTGCYGATCATTTGGGTTAAAGACACCTTGTAAATTGGTGTGTTTCTTAGTTGAAATAATTAATACAAAAACAGCCTGTAAAACTTGCAWATTTTTGGTTTGCTATTTTAAAAGGATCCTTAGATAAAATTACTTTTATCCAAAACTTGTTTTTTATTGGAAAGCAAACATCAACTATTCTAACACAATTTATTTTTCTGACTTGATCAGTACTAAAAACCCTGGTGTGCCATCAGCGCAGCTTGTTTTCAGAGCAGTTCACGGATCAGTATCTGTCTTCAGGAAAAAAACATCCCGATTTCCAAAACGCAGTTGCTCGGAGCCTCTCCTGAAGGCAGCGGGGGACCATGGCTGTTAACGCTGCCGCGGCTTTAGGGCAGGTGCTGCTCCGCTACCGTGGCTTTGCGGCCGTGGGGGGTGGTGGTGGGGGGGGGGTTTGCTGAAAGCTGGCAGAGCTCTGACCGTATCCCTTCTCCTGGGATTTTTTTTTTTTTTTTTTTTTGTGGAGGAAAGGTGGTTCATTTCTACCACACGGGACTCCCTCCCACCGTCCCGCCGTGCCCTCCACCGCGTGAACGTGCGCTGCGGCTCTCGGCGAGAGCGAGCCGGTGACTCCTCTGAGCACGCTGAGGCGACGCGAGGAGCCTTGTGCAACTCCTGCCTCCGTCGCGCTTTTCCCGTGGCTTACTAGGAGTTGCTCATAGCACTTTTTTTTAATTTAGCTATTTTATAATGAAGATCATGTGAATCCAAAGAGGAACAATAAAGCATGTAGTTTCCCAGTAGTGATGACTTCTGGCAATGAGTTTCGTATGTCCTAATTTGAAACAAAGGCAGTACAGGAAGAGAGTGACTCAGTGTCTGATGCAGAGTCCCAGAAAGTAAACACCATCTAACTAGTCTTATCTGGATTTTAGCAGCTTGAGCTAGGCGTTTCACTAGCCTGGATTTCTGTTCCATGGGGGTATGTGTTAGGAGCTGAAGCAATTTGTGAGCCCAGAAAATGTGTTGCTAAATGCTCTTTAGTTGAAAGATTTAAAAAAAGAGGTAATGTGTGTCGCCCTTTGAGGAGATGGCTGTGCATCAGGAAACTTTATTTTGTTCCTCTGACCATATCTCCCAGGGTGTGTGTGTGTAAGGAGGGGGGTGCCTGCATTCCCCCCCAGGGTGGAGTGGGGAAGTAGGGGACAGGGTTTTGGTCAGGGAGAAAATTCAAAGCACTGCTGAGAGTGTGCAAGTCTGAGTGAGTCTCCAGTGGCGGGGACCCGTGTGCCTCTGGGGTTTCTCCGTAGCCTACCAACCCCTCGCTGTCCAGCGCTTCTCGTGCAGCAGAAGAGCTGCCGCTGTTTCCAGCCCGGCGCTGCGCTCGTGCTCTCGCCTTGCACCTGGGGCGCAGCGGAGTAGCTGGGCCCCAGCTGCGGTGGGGGAGAGGGCGTTTCGGAGCGCGGTTGGGCTGAGCCCACCCTCTCCYGCGGCCCTGCTACGCAGGTGCGCTCGCCCTTCTCCTGCCCGCAAGCGTGTGATCCAGCGCGCAGGCGCGTCAGCCCGGAGAGCTGAGCCGATGCCTGYGTTTCCCCTGCCTGGCAGTTCGTGAAGCTGCGCGAGCTGCAGACGTGCTCCGGCTTCGTATGGGCTCCCGCGGGCCGAGGAAGCCGAGCGCGGGCCGTGGCGCGCTCYAGGATGTCCTCGGGGGCTCTCGGGAGAGCGCGTTGCTCCGCTTCGCCATCCCTTCCGTAGTGCGGGTCCTTCAATTTGTATCTTCTCAGAGAAGCAGGTGGCTCCCCTTCCAGCTCTGAAACTCCAGAAGAGCATAACTATGTGTGAACCAGTGCTGATATTGTAACTTAATAATACACTGACGTGACCTCTGAATTGTAATYGTCCCAGGAAGGTGCTGGCAGCCAGTATTTTTTTTATGCAGTGCTTCCCAATGTGCGTTGGAAAACACAGCGGCGTTAGCTCCATGTCACAGATGGAGGAATCGCCGAATAAGTCAAGTAACGTTAACGCTGCTTTGGGAGTGCAGAGCTAGAWGCTGCAGGCAGCATTACCTGTCACAGAAACCTGGGCTGGCGTTCTTYGGGCACCGAGATTTCCATGGTAGGTAGGCATTTAGCAAGGAGGCGTTAGGATTTCCAAGGGTCGATGATTTGCTCTCAGAYGAGGGAACAGAGCCCTAACAAATATCATGTGAAGTTTTGTGCAGGTTACCTGAAAGTCTGTGCRCAGTCAGTACTCCCTTACGTTCAGGGAAACACTAGAGGTATTTCAGAAATGAGAACATCAGAAGTATTAGCTACTCAGACGGCGGTCTGCAATGAAAAAACRCATCTCGGGTGTCAACGTAGCACGTCCTCTGTTTTATTTTAGCACTTAGTGCCAGCATCCTGTGCCAAGTGCCGACCTGATTTGCGTCACTGCTAAGGTGACTTAGTGCCAACACTAATTATGAGATGTATAGCGAAGATCACCTTAGCTGCGGGGCTGGCAGGGAGGTGAGAGTGTATAGAAGCAGGTCTGATTTTTGTTTTTGCCTGGTGAAAGTGGGCTGSCAGGGGCTCTTTTCCTGTGACCTTTTTATTTGTATTGCAACCTGCTCGCTGCCGGCAAGAGCCAGATTTCAGCTCTCCTGGGAGTGAAGCCTAAATATAAAAAGGGGAGGGGAAAAAAAAAAAAGAAAGAAAAAAGGCAGGTGGGGTGGGGTGGGGTGCACGGCCGGGAAAGCCGCGGGCGCGGAGTCCCCTGAGTCAGCGCTGAGTCACGCGGCCGGGCCCATCGCGACCGACCGGGACGTGGCCGCAGCCAAGCGCCGCTTTCCCACGCGCGCGCGCTCGGCTGGAGGCACCAAGGGTATTTCCAAGCAATGTGTTTCCGCTCTTCCAAGGACTCTTTCCTTTTTTAATAGGAAAAAAAAGAAACAAAGCACACAACCAAGCAAAAACTCCTATTGCTGTTGGCACAGCTTTGATGTCTTTAATTGTTCTTGGTTTTAAAATGAATTATAAGGAAAACTGATCTTAAATTTAAGCTAAAGCTGAGTACTTTGCATGCAGCATAGTTTGAGGCCCTAAATGCTGAAGTGCGTTGTGATTGATGGCTTTTACTGGGGCGGTGTGGGTTGTTGACTTAAGACCTTTCAGAAGCCCAGCTTTTCATTTTGCGTGCATTTGTATGGATTGCAGAAAACAAACTCATTCTTCTTTTTCCCTTACCCATCTCACTGCCTCACAAGCCTCCGAATTGTATACAGGGTTTCTGATTATGGTTTACGTATAAACTGAAAATTAAAACGTGGGTATCTACTATATTAGCTTTTTTAAAAWACAAACAAACAAAAAACCCCTTTGTCTTAATTTGGGCAAGTTCCTGGTTTTGTCATCAGCTTTGTGAATAATCGTGTCCTTGTGTAAAAGCATTCCCTTTTCCACTGAAAAATCMGCTGCAGTTTGTTAGCACTGAGTGAATGGACACTACCAGAGATTTGGGCTTGTTTGCTGTTGGGGAGGGGTAACCCTGTTGTATGCGAATGGATGAAAATRTTCCTGCAAACACCTATGAAATGCAACTGCTGAGTTTCTTACAGCTTTACTTGGAGACACTTTGCAAACTKTAGCTCTGTACTTTGCAGAAAGTCTTAGGTAAAAGCTAGTGAGCTGGTGTGTTTCACGTGTTCCACGAGTAAGGCAGATCTCGAGCATAGCTCTCCAGAGCGTATCTAATTCTTCTAATAGCTTGCATCACCGAGGGGGATATATTTCAGTCTGTCTGACTGCCTTTGGCATGCAGAGTTTGTGCAGTGTCAGAGATGCCTGCTGTTAACTTACACTGTGAGACATGTGAAAAAACGCACGTAAAATGAGTGGAGCACTGGTGGTGTTTTTTTTCCCTTCCCCCCACCCCCGACAAGGATTTCTAAAAATACTTTTTTTTTTTTCCTCCTTTCTCTTTTCTTTTTTGGGTGCCCAGGCCAAAGCCTGGGCTAACTTTTGAAACTAACTTTCAGAAAGCAGTATCAATACTGGTTCCTTTAAGGTGACTAAATACAAAATACTAAATACAAAATCTATTATTTGGKTTTTTTTGTTTGTTTGCCAAGCAAATGAGGAGAACAGTGTTTTGTTCTTAAATTCAAAATATGTAGTGTTTATTTGAGCTGAAATAGTTATTTTACATTGATGATAAGCAAAACAAAGTGTAGAAGTCAGGGTATTTAACTTCTACCTTTTAAATATTAGGCCAGATATAAATTAAAAAAAATACCTTGGAAATTACCATCTTAATTCTTGCTTTAAAATCTCTCAGTGTTTTTGAGGAACATYTCAGGTCCAATTCATTACTAAGTTTCACTCAAATTGATGAAAAATGTACATTTTTTTTTTCTAGCGAGCTTTCTCTGCAGATAGGTTTTACTCTAGCTCTACCATGAATAAAATGCTCTTTAACACTCAAAGGCATGGACTGCCAGCTCCTGTTCCCCCCCCCCCCCCACGCATACACACTCCCCTTTCCCTCCTGGCTTTTCTCATATCTCCAACCAGTCCTGTAACCTTCCTCCAAGATTTGACTGTCCCTTAGGTCCAAGTGAGCCTGCTGGGCTCTCCCTGCCTTTGCCCTTACAACTGCGATGATTTTCCAAACGAAATCCTTGGATTTCGTTGCCCACCTGCATCGGCTGAGCCTGCAGGTGTTCTACGAACCACTTTGGAACGTGTGAGTGCTGAGGTAAGAGTTTCTAGGTACTCAGCCAAAATGCTGATAAATTCGCAGTGTRTGCTTGATGGCAAGGTTGGAAGGAGGGGTGTTAAGGGGAGAGATGAAGGCTGTTCTAAAGACCAGAAAGGAGGTTGCTAAAAACATCCTGCTAGCTCGATGAAGATAGGGGAGGGAAGACCACAAGCATTAGTTGGAAGTAGAGTGAGAAGAGAACTATACAGGCCTAAACAAGAAGACAAAAGGATTGTATGGTCTCAATAACATTAAGTTACCACGGACTCAGGTAAGAATGAAGGAATAGGCTGAACAAGCAGTATAACGGAGCTCTAGGTTTGTTTAGTTTTGCCTTTTGGGTTTCTTTTCATACTAAAAGCTTACCTGTGCTCTTAGGGAAGGTATTGAGAACAAGCTGTCTCCACTTGGAACCACACAGACCTCGTGACYTTTTTTWTTTCTTTCTTTTTTGCAGAATGTCTGTAGTAATAACCTCAATGGATTCAGCTAATTCTAAGGAGTAGATAYACTGAATTTTTGTTCTCTTATTTTCATTTGATTTAGCAGCTGGAAACAAGAGAACCCAGCACACTGTGACCTGGTTTTTGCACTGTCCTTCAGGAACTTGATAGTGATCCAAAAAGCATTCCATAGATGACAGTTTGTTGACACAGTACCTCAATATGAACCGTGAGCAGGCTGAATTTGTTCTATAATTACTGGTACTAGCAACRATTGGAAATGGAGCTATTCTTGAAGTATTTCTAGCATGATCCAAACTCAGAAGCCCTAGAAAATGAACRTTACATAACAGAATTTGGTCCAACATAAGTTGTTTTGAAGCATCGTCAGACGATACCGCTACACTGACCTACTGAATATTAGTTTCAGTGTTGTGGTTGTCTCCTTGCTTACCCGTATGTTCCCACTGCTGTGCTGGCACTCCACTGAGCCAATAGGAGAGCTAAGCTGGCAGAAGACTATTTTTATGTGCTTAGTTTTTTTTGCCAGTCTGACTCCGAGTCGCCTTACTGTAAGGTCAGTTGAGTGCCAGTGCCAACACGAGGGAAGGCAGCAAGTCAGCTTTGAGACTTCCGTTATTATTATCTCTAAAGAATTAGTGAGGAGTGGGAAAATGAAAACAAGSAAAATCTAATACATGAAGGAAGAAAGGAGAATGTTTTTAAACGTATTTCAGCATCACACGCAGAATATATCTTTTATGAAGAAAGCAGGGATACGATTAGGTTGAGAGACTTCATTTTTTAAAAGAGAAAGTAAAATTTCAGATCTCTGAAAAGCAAAACCAACTGCCTTTTTTTTGTCCTTCTCCCTTTATTTTACACTATGCAGTCATCTGTGGTAGTATGATGCTTACTTCCAGGGGTTTTGGTTTCTTAGGCAAGCATGTGAAAAATGGGCTCAAATTGAGTGTGTGAGCTTGCATGTGCATACAGGCTGTATAGCTGTGTGTGTGTGTATATACACACTATATATACATATACACTATATATATAGTGTGTGTATATATATACACTATATATACACATACACACACACACACACACATATATACACACACATATATGTGTCTGTGTGTGTGCAGAAGATAACTGCTTCTCTTCCATAGACTTTCCTTCAGTTTGCTGAAAAAAATTTGACTCCTGCTGAAATGTATTTTGTATGGGTTGTGGTGGTTTGGTCTTAAAGCCTCAGTTTCCAAAAGCCTAAGCTAAGCTATAATAAATGGAGGGAGAATAATGGCTTAAACTCATGCTTCAATTATGTTTCATGCCCCCCTCCTTTCTTTTCAAAGTTTTATAAATCTTAAAATCTCCCAATGCGTATCAAGTGAGGAGTAGAGCCAAGAGAAGCAACAATCAGGCTGAGAATTCTGCAAGTTATTCAGCTTTTGTTTTTCTCTTCTCTGATAAACTAACTTTACTATTGTTCCAAAGCTGAGACCTCAGACCATTCCCAACTGATGATCGTAATCCCTTCAGAGTCCTTGAGGGGTTCACCTTCCAGCTCTTCAAAACATGAAAATGAAAGACTGGCTTTTTAATTTCTTTTATTTTTTAGAGATTGGTTGGTTTCAAAGTCTGTGGAGGCCCTCTTGAAGCTGAAGGCAGAAATTCTTCTCTTGTGTATTTGCTGGTAGTGACTGATGTGGGAATGGAGTGCTCAGGATAAATCATCCTCTCACTCACGGGGTAAATGAGCCCAGACTATTATGGGGATGCTGAACTGCACTGTTGTGGTTAAACTCCTGTACCGCACGCAGCCTGTTCGCACAGCCACTTTCACTCTAATGCTTAAAGACTGTAAAAAAAATTACATCTAAAGTGAAGAAACACAAATGTTTTGCTGAAATAGAAACTCATCATGAGTAAATCCCCTCTGAGTAGAAGGTTTGAGCTGTATTGGTGCATCAGCAGTTTGAGGTCAGCAGTAGCTTGCATAAAGCAAAACTCATAAACAAGTCGGTGAGTCAAACTCATTTCCTTGACTAACAGGAATAGGATTTCATAAACATAGCAAATCCTTTTGTGCTCTCCAAACTGACTGTGAACTATGCTAGCTAGTTTATGTAGCAAAGAAACGGGGAAGGTGCTGTTCCCAGAAGCTCTTCTGGAAAGCATGTTAGACGAGGTTCTTTCTGAAAATGTGATAGACTAGACTTTGGATATCAGGGATCCTTTTAGAGTGCAGAACTTGATATTATCRCCTTCTTTCTAATCTGGTCTGTGTTGAACTAGTGTATTCTCTTTAATGTTTACCATCAGTGTTACCTATTGGAGGCTTTATGTCCTTCCTTAATGTATTTGTGTAATTAATTTGTGTGTTTTTTTTTTTTAAAAAAAAAGGCAACAGTGCTAATTAAGAGCGCATTCTTTTAAAATTCTGTCTTTTCAGTAAGGCAAAGGCAATGATGACCCTGAAATCCTGTCTACTTAGTAGAAATTCAGATAGATCACTTTTTTTTTTTCAGAGGTTCTTAGGACACTACTAAAACAAGTCTTTTATATTTTAAATTCAAAACAATGCTTTTCTCTCTCTCTCTCTCTCTCTCTCTCTCTCTCTCTCTCTCTCTCTCTCTAACTAACCTTATAGGAAAGCTATGTTTCAAGTGATCAAATAAAAAATTTGTGTATATTCAGTTACAACTTTATTCCAAAGGATATATTCCAAGTATATCCAATATATCCAAATATATTCCAAAGGATATATTTTAACATAACTTTCTACAGAAAAAGCTGGCAGCCTCTTCAATCCTATTCATAAGTTCTAAATGTTCTGTTCTTCTAGAGCCTCTGGAGAAAGGAAGGACCCAAACAGAGCTTTTTCAGTGCAGTTGCAGGCCAGCTGCACTTCATGAATACAGGTCCATGGATGTTTCATGCCTGCAGTCATGCAAGAGGCTTGGGTGTGGGTCAGGAAATGCAAATAACGTGCTGAGGCCCATGCCTGGTGGAACCTCAGCTGAACAGTTCAAATGGCCTGTTGTGGATTAGGGATATAGCTCTCGCACGCACTACCTCAGATCTTAGGCTGAAGCACAGTCTGTAAATATATTTCTCATTTTTCTGTGGACCTTAAGAACATTCTTACTCTTGGTGATGAATGATTCTATTTTAAGTCTTTCATGATACAGACAGTAAAAAACCCCTAAAATACAGAAACATCGCAGTCTTTCAGACCAAGGGTCAGTAAATAAACTATAAACTGTAAAGGAAAGAGTGTCTCCTTCCCTCCCTGAACTTACTTGCCTTTGTTTGCCAGGTGATTTAATCATTCTGGTAGACCAGGACAAATGCTTTCATTTTGGTGGAGGCTTTAGCCTGAGGCTTCCTCTTTTTCTACTGTATGCCAGCACAGTCCCTTTCATCAGTGGCTGTGGCTCCCCACCCTTGTCACGTATTTTGCATAGAAAAAACAAAGCATAGGCAGCCTGAGCTGGGGATGAGGAGCATACCAGCTGCTGCTTCCTTCCTCTCTCCACTGCTGGAGCAGAAGGATGTGGTGATTCTTCCCTCTTAGTCTTGACCAGCTGATGGCAGAGCCTGGTGGATCGGCCAGGAATAGGCTTAAGCAAGGCCAGTGCAGCAAAGCACAGCACTGGGCATGAGGCTTATGGTACTGAGGTACTCTAGAAATATGAAACACCATATTAACATATAACAATCATGATAGCAAATATTTTGAGTTGTCATATTACAGTGAAAGATCTCCATCACCTATCATAAATTCTTCTCCCACCACTCCCCTATCTAGCCGGAATTCATGCTCTCAGTGTTTCTAAGTGAGTAGTAGCCTTTGGAAATTAGGTGGGTTAGTTGACACCAATTTTGTTCTGTATAATTAGAAGACACTTGCAGTCTTCAACATCACGAGGGSTGGGAGGGTAAAAAGATTTTTTTTTCTGCTAGATTTGTATTACAATCTATCAAAAGACACATCAAATTCAAGCTAACTTGTTTTTTCAAAGCATACTGTACTGATTTTGTCAGTCTTGTGTGATAAAGTCTTAATACATATGCACTAGATGGCTGCATGTTGTTATTTTTAAGGGACCAACCCAATGCATTCCTCAGTCGTCGTCCTCCTAGCTATCCTGTGTGCTGCTTTCTACTTCCCTTGAACTTCACGGACCTTGCTGCAAGTCTTGTATTTCTTGCCAAAAGTTTAGTTTGGGTTTTTCACCTATTCAGTAGCAAGGCTGTCTTTCCACCCTCTCTGAGATTTTTATATATTCTTCTATTCCTTTATGACTCTTTGCCTCTTCCCTTATGCATTTATGCTTCTCTTTGCCCTTCACTAGTCACTCCTTTCTTTCTCCTCTCCTCTTTCAGGATGTCAGTATTTTCAGAAGTGTATTAGAAAGATGACAGAGCTGAAATGAAACTGCTTTTGTTGGAAACATTTCAAAGGCTACTATGGTTCAAAGTTTTGATGGTCATATTCCAGTAGATTCATGTCTCCACCCTGCCAGGTTTCTGATTTTTCCCAACAATAGCAATAAAGTTTTGCCCTTTTTATATTCCTTGAAACTTTAGAAGCAATTGAGTACGTGTGACGTTCATAAGCTGTTGTGTAACATCCAAATGGAGCAATATCTTCAAGTTGAGTGCAAGAGCTTGCAAGCTCAGTCAGCAATACCAAGAAGTTAACTCGGATAAGATCATTTTGACAGACAAGGATAGATTCTGAAGACCTGGCAAGCAAATACTGTATCACTGTCAATGCATCTTGATCCTGGGGTTTCAGGAAATGAGTGGGTCAGGACAGAATCCAGTGACAGGACAGACTGCAGACACAAAACTTCAAGCAAACAAAACCTCAAAGCACAATACCRCCCCCCAACCCCTGCGATTTTGAATATCAGATGACTTCTGACCAGTTGTTTGGTTTTCAGTTGTGCTTGTATCTTAACTTGCAGATCAGTTAACCAAAAAATGGATTGGGAACAAATTCCTATTAATATTCATATAGTGCTTTGCTATATTGCTGTTTCTATTTTAGATAGAAAATATAACAGCTACAATTAGTTTGGAAATAAGTTTGGCAGAGAAATTTAGGTTGGAAACACAGGAAAATTAATATTCTTTCTGACAGAGAGTTATGCTGAATTTGTGGATAAAGCCTTTGTTCCTGGTATTTGTGACCCCATGTTATCATTTAGGATAAATCTGTGAAACATTTAAGCTCTTCTATAGAACCAGATACCTGAAATAATGGGCACCACTGCTGAAAACAGACACACAGCAGCATAGAAATTTAACCTTACAGCCCAAGAGATTTGCTTGGCATCATATAGTAAACTACTGACTATTGTAAACTATTGACTGGGGCAATAACTGGTGGAGGTGTGGGAGGGAGAAACATTAGAATCTGCTGCTGACAAACAGGAGGCAAATAAATCTCAAACAACAAGAGAAGCCCTGATTTTACAAACTTGAAAAAGCTTAAAAAGCATTGCAAGTGAAGCACTAGTTTAGCTTAACAAAATTGGTCARAAATAGAGCCATACACAAATTTATATAAAATATAATATGTAGAAGACTTATAGGCCTCTTTGAGCAGGAATTCCTAACAGTGCTGAGAGTGTTACAGGAAAACTTTGCTGCTAAAAGATATCTCTATAGCAAATATGGAACTGTATTTCAGAAAACCCGGTATTCACATTGAGTTCTCCACATCTGTTTCATATCTATTTTATGTCAAGAATRTTGAAAGCTGTTACCATCTGGCTTTTGGGTGGGCTACATGGAATGAGTTATCATAAAATAAGTAACTCCTACTATGAATTAAGTATTACTCTAAGTCCTCTGCATCATTTGTGGGAGCTGAGGGGAGAAGCTGAAGAGTGCTGTCTTAYATGCAGTTTGAAATTAAGGAAGCAAATTTTACTGAAAATATGGAAAAAAAATATTACCTTTGRTCTGGAGAGTGGTGGTTGAGCCATAGGACCTTGTACATAGAGACATTTGGTTATTTCACAGAAACTTTGAATAAATAACTATACTTCAGTATATCTGACACTTTGCAAAATCTGTAATTGTTTATGATTTTTGCTCTGAAKGTGGTGCAAAATCTACTGCCACCCTAACAATTCTATGTTTATAGAAAAAACTTGCTAAATAAGGGGTGAAACAGATGTATCCTCTTCACTATGGGGAAGTGAGATGTAAAGTCAGTCTAGGGATGCAAATTCACTAGTTAAATTGTCTAACAAATTAGATATCTAGCACATGCTGTGATATATACCAGTTCATTCTTTTTGCAAAATTGTTTATCACTGAAATCTCTGTATTCAAAACAGGTATTTCTTGGGCAATTCATGGCTTCTCTTCAGAGAAAAACATGCTCAGTGTGACTCAGAGTAAAAATTTAGTGTTTCAATTTTTGGCTTAGATGTTACATCAATAGGTACATCAGATATATAAAGACCAACAGTTTGTTTTTATAACCCGGTTTTTCAAACAGAGTTAATGGGACTTCTGCTACTGGCAATGCTATGCATCAGTTGTAGGCTGCAGGAGCAGCTGTCAAAGGCAAGAGCTTAGTAAACGTGAGGARGAAGAAGCTTTAAGTAGCTCTGCCACATTGCCCAAGAGATTTGGGCCTGGAATTGGGACCTCCAGAGATCCATTTCAACCTAAGCTATTCGGTGACTGTTTACAGTGAACAGCTTCTGCTTTGAGGTACATGTTGTATTAGTGATTCTCTGTAAACTGATGCAGTTCAACTTATATACAGGAGTCATGGTATCTTTTTAATTTTCTGAACATGTTGCAGTTCTAGGACTGGGCAATAATGAATRACACATGTAGAGGAAAAAAATCTGTCCAGTGTGTTTCTTTTTGGTTCCTTGGTGGAGCTGGTAGCTACATAAATGCTTCAGGCTCAAATCTGCCCTTATCTTCATGCTATTCTTTGAAAAGTTCAGTGTTTTTGAGAGCCTGTCCCTTCTATAGTGACCAGTAAAAATAGGTAGACTTKTTGATGAAACAGCTGGCACAAATAGTGGGCTTCTTGGAAGTGCRCTCGTAAAACAGAAAATTCAACTAGCATGCAAGCGTTGATCAATCACCAGAAGTACCCCCACCTCTTTAATCYCTGAAGAAACACCCTCTGCAAGGGAGCAGAGCTAGAGTGATGTTTCGGGTCACAACTTCATGACATCATTAGAAAAGCAATTGTAGCCAAAGAAGAGGAGTCTATAACTTCATTTTTGTTTTGTGGGAGCTCAGCGTGCCTTACGGGGATGTTTGGAGCTGCGGCCATCCTCTTTTATCAGCAGCCACGGGAGTTGTAGGTATTCTCTCACGTGGGATGTGTATAGTTCTGGTAGCCACGACCAATGTCGTGTGATCCCGATCTTTCATTTACCTGTTAGTACTGCATGCAGTTGTTTGCTTCTTGGTCATAGTTCCAGTATGCTCTCCAGTTATTTCAGTTTTCATTTCCTGTTATTGTCTCAGCTTAAACTTCATTTTACTTGGACGTTATACTTAGCCCGGCCTACATTGTATCATAGAATATGGTAGGATCTGATATAATTTGATAGATAAATAGAGCCAAAATATGTGAAGGCTGCCACATTTAATGATAACTTTGGACTCAGTATCCAGGTAGAAAATTTAGCTAGTTAATTGCATAAGAAGGTGGCAGGGTTTAGCCGCCCTGGCACTCGTACATCATAGCTTTTCTGACAAGAGGCTATAGCAGGGAAAGCTAATTATAGGAGAATGGCAGRTAGAAAAAACCTGCTGAGAAAACAGGAGAGAATCAGGATTAAAGTAGCGTTATGCGATGTTTAATGTCACATTGTTAAATGGCTACAGTCCCATACAAATTTGTGTATGTGCTCAAACAGAGAACTGGAGAAAAAAACAGCTGCTTCCTTGATTGTAAGTGCCCCTTGCTTCAACATCGCCCCAATGTTTGGTAGGCAGCTTTACCTTCCTCACTACGGAAGGGGAGGAATTAGCTGGTAGATTTATACTCAGGGGGATTTTTTACTCTCCTGTTGAGAATTCCACCAGTCAAAAGTGATGGTATTAGTTGCTTGGATGTTAAAGCTAACATCTCTGCCAAGGATAAACACACAGTGGATGAAAGAAAGYGGAGAGCAGCTGGCAGTGACTCAGCAAGCTCCTCCACCCGATCCCATCAGAGAATATTTTCTTAGACTTTGTGACTTGGTTCCCAGTATGTTAACATCCTTTTAAGATGGACATAAAAATACGTAGTATATATTTTTCTGAAGTCAAAGAAAACATTGAAGAACAAATTGTGAAATTTCATTTGGCAGAGGAAGGTTGCATCATTGGCTTTCCTYGCAGCCTCAGGAGCTTTCACAACATCTGAAGACATCGTCATGAGTGTGAGAAAGTTGACATTTAAGAAAGACTCTAAGAATAGGAAAAATTAAATTATCAACCCTTAAATTATTAACCTTTAAATGTCAAGAGTGTGAGACAATCTGACTGGTGATCACAAACTGCTTAAAGAACTAATGATCTTGCACAGGCTGGACATACGTGTAACATTTTTATGTCCTGTAAAAAGACGCCTACATGTGCTCTCATGTTTCAAGACTTTAGGAGTACATACTGTCTGGGCTCTGACCTGGTGTCCCTGGAGGGCTACCCACAAGCACAAGATCCTTCTTCTGAGGGACAATATAGGTGACTTAGTGAAAAACTGGGATTCTTTTTTTTCCTGAGGATCAAATGTGCGTGTATCAAATTGAATTTCATCTGCCATTTTATTGCTCAGTGATGTAGTATCAGGATGTCCTTTTGCAGCTCTTATTGGCTTCATTTTTGCTCTCTTGAATAATTTGGTATTGTCAAATGACTTTTATGCCACCATTGATTCTTTTCTCTAAATTGTTTATCAGTACGTTGAACAGCAGAGGTCTTCCTGGTAACCTTCTCCTATGATGAAAAATGACTTTATCTCCCTTCCATTTTATCCTGTGATGGTTTAGATTTCTGCTTAAGTTGTGAAAGGTGTAAACTCCTTGTCAGTGTTCCTGATACAATTGAATATTAAACAGAACAAACTTTTATATWCATGTATGTGTCTGTATATATATGTGGGTGTGTATATATGTGTATACACATATTTTAAAGACAAGTATCTTAGATCAACAGTTTTATATTATGTTACCTTTTGAAAGAGGGATAAGCAATAACTCTATTATGACAATTACATGTCCAGAAACTAGCTGAATACCATTTAAAAATAAAGACAGAATAACTTAATTGAGCCATTAAAATTTATACTTCTGGGTCACCAGTACTATGATGAGAAGCTTGTTTATCTTTGTTGACTTGATTAGTTTGATGTTTGGCATTGGGTGGCATTTTTTTGATAATATTTTGTCTTCTATTCTTTTTAGAAAATACACAATTTGTGAATTAGCTTCTAAGCAGACCTGACTGAACCTAAGCATATTTAATTTCATCAGTAACAACCACCCTCCCAAACTGGAGAGTATATTATTGCGACTGTCTTACTTAAGCACCCACCATCCTTTTATGCAGATATGTCCCTTTATCCAGGCACTTTTTTTTTTTCTTTCTTTTTTTTTTTTTTTTTGAGGTAAGCAAGGTAAAATCAGGAAAACTGACCTTCTGTCCATGATTTCCAGTCATAAATCTCAGAGTTAGGCATCCCTGGACCTTCAGCCCTTCCAGCAATTTTGTTCTGATTTGATAGTCTCAGACATGTTCTTTTCCTGGCTTTTAGAAATTATTTTCTATAAAGAGATGAAAGGATCTGCTYAGGATAGTTCTTGCAAAATGCTGGGCTTGGACTGACAGTACACTTGAAATGATTGTGATTTCACTGAAGTTCCAATATTTTCTCAGCCAGGTCTTTTTCATACAAGTGCATTTTGCTGTGTTTTAAGACTGTGCTTGACTAGTGAAAAATGAACCGAATAACCAAAAGATAATAGAAATCTTCTACATGAGTAACTCGTGTATCTTTCCAGCAAAAGATCAATGCATTTCACTGAGCATTTCTTAAAAGAAAAGAAATCCTTTACTGAGCATTCTGTTTTCCAAAGATTTAAACAAATGGATTAGTTTATCTACATGAATAATCTAATTGACTGCAGTGTGACTACTTACGTACGTTAGATGAAGGAGTGTTTCTGTGGAGTGAGGGCTGAAGAACGTGGATGGTGTCATGTACGGCTTTGACAAAATGTTCATTCAGTTGCTCATTGATTTGTGGTTGCTCCTGGCTGGATCCCTCAGACTTGCAGAGGTTGAGACTAGTYGTTTCTTCTATGGAAGACCACTAGAAAAAACAGAATTACTACAGGAAATAGCCCGATGATTCACTAGATATGCTGTTCCTTCTGAGTAATACCTGAATCATAGAAGAAGCTGAGGATGGAAAAGACTGCTTGTCATAGAAACTGTGGCTATTTTTAGCGCTGTCCTTATATCGTGGTCAAAATTCCCTGTTTATAAGACTTTCCAAGATACGTTATGCCCTTAAATTGCATTAGCAGGGCTGTGGGTGGAATGTGTACTGTGTGCAACTTTGTAGGTCAGTTGCTACAGAGAGGCAATCGCTGGTCTGTAATAAAGTTTATTTTAACTAAAATGAACTGACCCCTTAAGATTTGCAGGTATGTGTAAAAATACCCTATATCAAGAGCATATTTTTCTAGGAGAGGACAGATATCCTTCTGAGCCTGACCCAGAGATGAGAAAGGAATGGGTATGGCATTTTTTCCTCAGCATCTTCCTTTCACTCTGTTCCTGCTGGACAAAGAACTATATACCTTTATGAGATTTCTTATGCCTCTTCCCACTGAAGGAAAGTTGTTTAGACAATCTGTTTAGAAATATAAAAATATAAGAATTTTGAATGTTTTTGAATTTTATGTAATTCTCATTATTTCTTAATGCTCTGAGGGGTTGGGAGAATAACAAAAGGGAGCAATAAGGAAGTACAGATTATTTCACGCCAAGGTAGGAACTGTGTTCAGCCAGGATGGCTTATGATTTGAGGGTATGTTGTGGTGCTAGCCACTGGGTTTCCTAATGTAAGGATGTGTTAGCTAAGATTGAATGAAGTGTGGTTTCAGCCTATTTATTAACTGTGGTGTATAGAGCACTAAATAATGAAAATCAGTCTCCTTGGCTTACGTTAGCATTTTTCTGGTTCTGTTCACTTAATGTCTTTTGGGGATGAATAATGCATATTGCTCTGGGATTTTAAGGCYCTAAATATTCTTCATCAGCTCATTATCTTTGGGAACTAACGATAGTGCTCAGTACATATGAGTCTGTGYAATGATGACCCACTATTGCTGTGTACGTTCACATGTCATACTTTTCGACAACCTTTTCCCCTGTGGGAGAATTTGTTTCCAAGCGAGCCATTTGTTAGCCATTGACTGGCTATTTTTAAATATAAACTGAAGCTTTTTCTTTTCCTGAGCTCTTGTAGTTTACGTGTGTGGCGCGTAGAACCTGACTTTGTTAAACATGGGATATTGTATCTTATAAATTTTTAAACTAATGTTGCTGTTACTGCTTGGGGCAAATAAATAGTCTCAGTATTGGGTGGAGGGAGAGGAGAAGTTAGGACATTTTGRTAAACTTAGTGTCAGAGGCTTTTTGCAAAGTAATAAGCTACTTAATGGTTAAGCTTTTCCAAACTGAAGAAAACTTTCTTCTCTGGTTTTCCCTGTGCCATTTCTACTATTGTCTCTGACCACGTTTTTCCCGTTTGCTGAGTAGGCCTGAAGTGGTGAACTAGGTTGTGGTTAGTTTCCTTCCTTGACTGCGTGTTGGAATAATTAATGATATGGTTTATAATCCTGAGAAAGGTACTAATTTGCTAGGCACTGATGGCATCCACTTAAATGTCAGCTTACTAGGCAGGGCCATATCCTGATGCCATTGCTCAGATTTTATTCTGCCCTGTAATTTACTCAGTGTTTTCATGAGAGCTTTTCAGAAAACTAAAGCAGACTGTCAGCTTGCAAGGTATATACTGAGCAAGAGGGACCAGCAAGGACAAGTGCCAGGGAGGAGCGTCTTCTCTTGCAGGCTTGCTATGTCCTTCGTTYGGCACGGCTGCTCGTATCAGGGCCTGCATCTTCTGACCTTCAGCGTTTCATACTGTGCTCCTGAGCTGCTCATCTCCTTTCCCCTTGCCTTGGCTCGAAAAGAAATGAATCTTCCTGTTCGTCCCACACCTTTCCTCGACTGGGCTCTTGTGCTGTTATCCCTAAAGCTTCTGGCTGCTTGTCACGAGTACCTTGTTTTCCCTCTGTGTGACTTGGAATAAGATGGAAATAGAGAAGGAAAATAGCAAAAGCAAACAGGCACGGCATCAGGAGCTGTGTTTTAAGTTGTTGACAGTGAACTTCCTGGCTTTTGCTGGCTTGCTTCACAACAGGGTGGGGGGGAGGAGGGTTATGAAATTGTGGATCCCACAGAGATTTTTACGAAAATGAATGTCTGCTTTTGTATTTAGGTTTCCTTTTAAAAGAAAAATCCTACTGTGGAGGTTATAAACTAAGCTAAGCTTTATTTACCTAAGAGATAAGGAATTTTATTGCTTGCAAGGTTATTTATGACATTAAGGAAGACAAACAGAAGGATGAAAGGAAAGATAATATTTGTTGTAAGTACCTAAGGGACTACATTTATAAATAGGGAGTTTAATAAGTGCCAGGCTGATTATTTTCCCCATTTCCCTCTCCAGGAGTGGAGTTAGAGGGTCATTAGTATATGAAGATATGGCCAGCATTTGCTAGACTGCATGTTTTCATTCCTCATCTGAGAAAGTTAATGGCAATTAACAGTATCAGTTAAATATTTTGGGCAGGTAGCATAGCTTTGTGACAAGCTCATGAGAAGAGATAACTTAGGGATATAATTGGGAGAAGAATATGCTAAATTAATACAAGAACATATTCTTGCTGGGCTGGGAACAGGGCAGAGGCTTGTCTGAGGAGGTGAAGGAGGAAAGAAAGAGCAATGTACTCTGACATTGAGCAGAATACGAGTAGAGTTCGTTAGGCAGCACTGAAGTAACTGCATTTTTAGTGACTTTTTTAAAAAARGATTTCAGATATAATTCAGAGGGGGAACTGGTAATTTTTTTTTTCTTTTTGTCTGTTTTATTTTGGTTYATTTAACTGTTCAGGTTTCAAGTTTTTCTTCTGAAACAAGGTGGTTAGGAGCTTGCTACAAACAAAACCCCAAGGCTGCCCTGAGCAGCAGGTTGCCTAACGTGGGTCCTAGAGCTTTTATAGAAATACCAGAAGATAGGTGATGAAATCACACTAAGTGGGCACCTCTTGYTCGTGGAAGATTGATTACCCCCAGGCAAGCATCTCTGAGCTTGACCTAATTCCATAGCTGCCTCCACGATCAAAGAGGTGTTTAATGCGGTCTGTTGGTTCTTCTCTTCTTTTCCATTCAGTTCCTTCCTCCCATTTTTCACTGAACTCTGCTTTAATATAGATGTGAGGATCAGGAACTGGTGTCCGCGAAAATATATGCCTTATCTAAGGGAGGTTTGGGGAATAACTCTGACCTCGAGAACAAAACTGCTGTTACCTGCAATGCTGAGAGGAGCTGTTTGAAAACATGTGGGTTGGGGATTCAGAAAAYGAGGACATGCCCTGTTGACTATTTACATACTGCAAACCTCAGAGCAGTGAAATGTGAGAGTATGAATGGCATTTGAAGCAAAGACAAGCCCTCTGCATGCCGCTAAGTAACAAGGGCTAGATGAGAAGAAAAAAATCTTAGTGAAAGTCACACGTTTTATAGTAAAGCTTCTCTGGGGAATAATCTGGGCCTCATCTGATGGAGAGAGCTGGCAGATGATCCAGCTGTGGGCAGMTGAAGTGATGCTGTTTCCAGGTGTTTGTAAATCATCTCGCAAAAGACTGAAGGATGCTAAAAACCAATCCAGCCAATTTATATATTGCTTTGCAGTTTCTTTTGTAGAGTACGGACAATACGTTGTCTGTCTGCCTCACTTTGTTACATCTAAGACAAAAAAACTGCCTTCCAACTTTGAAGTTGTTTCTTCTGCTTGGTTTGTTTAAACAACTGTCTGCAGCAGAGTCCAGCCTGCAGCTTGCCCAGTTGCCTCCTTTAACAAGCAACCCATCTCCATCTGCAACACAAACATATTTGCCTGGCAGAGTGCTGAAAGCTATAGAAACTACTATAGAAASTAAATGTTTCTGACTTCTGGTCCAGGCAGTGGAAGGAGTTTGTGATGTATCACTTRTGTCCCACCTGCCATGTGAAGAAAATGGAATTGTTTAAAGGCTGCAAGGCTGGATTAATGGCTTCTTTACCTGGGATTGGTTTGATTATCACAAAGCAAGTAGAGTGCACTGTTGAAATCGCAGTTACTGTTTGTCCTTTAAAAGAAAAAAAAAGAAAAAAAGGCGGGGGGGGGGAAACAGTGCAGAAGAGATGTTTTTCTTAATGCAAATGACAATATCAAGGCTTTGGGGATGGAATGGTTGGGTTTTTTCCCCCTCTTTCCTGTGAGCGTTACTGAGAAGTTACGAGAAGTTCAGCCTTGCGTGCTATCAAGACGATAGCTATAAACAGCTGCTCTGAATTATCCTGGCAGTGGAAGGATATGTGAGGACTGAGATGACTCAGAAATAACAAAAAATGGGGGAGGAGGGGGAGAAAGGGAAAGAAGGAGAAATCAGGCAATGGTTCACATAAACATGACTCAGCTTCTGTTAAGCAAGCCGCCTGTTTAAGCATGTCTTGTCAAATCGTTACACAGCACATTTAACAGAGCATTTTGCATTTCTTTCCTGGCTTGTATGCTTTGATTTCCTCTTTGCAGTATGCTAAATACTGCAATCTGCAGGAGCAAAACTTGTCAGAATGCTGTTGTAAACAGGCTAGACCCTGACTTCAGAAGTAGCTTTTGTCCGAATAGGCTTTTGCGGGATTTAGCTTTAGAGCTGACCTAACAGTGGTAACTTTTTTTTTTTTTCGGTACAGTACGGTTGATAGCTAATGACAAACAAAGTCTTGGGCTGTTAGCAAGACTTCATTCTGCAGCATTTGCTGTTGTTTCACTGTATAAGTAGGTGATTTAAGAGGGGCTTCTGTTGTCATGTAAATAAATAAAAAAGAATAAAGAAGGACCAACCCTGAAAAGAAGGACTATTATTACTTTTATAAACTTTCTTTTCCATTTGTCTGTGGTAATAAACAGGGTAATTTAATCTGGGCTGCTGAATGCTGCATGTTCCAGTATGCATGCATCAGCTGTCTTCTTCCTTCTCTGTTCAATTCGCTTTTGAATGCTCCATAAAACAAAATAGGCATATGTGATTTTACTAGTTTTTTTTATTTTTAATGCAGTTTTTCAGTGTAAGTTTATCTCAAAATTTAATCTAACAAAACCCAGTTCATTTGGTAACTGTGGCTTTAACATGTTTTTCATCATGCGGATGGAACGTGTACGAAGCTCGCAGAAGTGAGAAGGCTGGTGCGTTGCATGTGCAGGTGTGCTTTGAGAGTTACGGCACCACACTTGCCAAATGCCTTCCCTGCCTTTGGAAAGCAGATAATGGAATAAAGGGAGGCCTCAACTTGTTGATCTGACCTTCAAAATCATCTTTCGTTTCTTTAGTACATGCTAACATGCTGCATATTCTACAAAATCTTGCAGAATTAGTATCTAGATAAGAAACTTCGCAGTTAGATGTCTGTATCTGTCTAAATGGCATGCACACACATGAAAATAAGCACTAGGAAATTTCATGTGCAGTCCTGCAACCTAAGCTCTAAATTGTGTGTTCTGCCAGATTAATTTCAATAGATATTTWAAAATATTGTCTTATATAAGAGTATAAAACTTTTTTTTTAAGGAAATAAGTTTTAGTTTTTAAGCCTTCARAGGAGTGTTTCTTATATTCATTGATGAGGGGAGAAGAAAAGGCTTTTAAAATATGAAAAGATATCTGGTATCTTGCTTGTATTATTTATTTTATCTGAAAATCGTCCTATCTTTTAATGACATCTTAACATGAAATCTTCCTCAGATTTTTTTTTTTACTCTCTAGTCATTTGATGTAATCTTCTAGTCTAGAATTGCTGAAATATGTCGCTGATTATAGTAACTGCCTAGCCTACTTAAAAAGAAGCATATGGAATTGAAAAAAACAAAATGAAGGAAATCATTTGGGTAGCTCTCCTTGGCAAAGAATCCCTTCCCTTCTCCTTGCAGAAAATGCTGCTTGTGTGTTTTATGATTCACTCACATGAAACCTCATTTGAATCCAAAACTAGCTGAGGCTTCACTTAACACTTTATGGTCATACTGTAAGATGTGGGAGATGGAAACTATGTGAAATATATTGCTATTTAAAGTTTCTAAGCCTGCACGGTTTTGAAAATATGAAGACTCTGCTGAGGTCATAATGGAAAAAATATATGAAAGTGGGAAAATGGTCTTCAAAATTCTTAATATGTTATTTTAAAGACTGTAAAATGAAATCATTAAGATAGTTTTCAAACACTAATTTCTAAGATAYTAAGGTTTTTATGGCATAAGAATTACTCTGGATTCTCGAGTTAGATGCTATACTTTGAAAGTAAAAATGATGAAGGCTAAGTTTTTGGTTGGCAATGAACTTAGCATATAACTACAGCAGATTAGATAGCACCCTTTAAACTTTGCATATCTAGCTGTACGTTGTGCTTATAAATATGCTCTTCAAAGACACAAGTCAACAGAGAGCAAATTCTGAGAGCAAATTAAGTGTTTGTTTTCTATTCCAGTCTGATTTGAGAGTATTTACTAATTCCATCACATACTGAACAGTCTCAGGTTTCTTAAACATGTAGTTTTAAAAAGCAGATTTCCAATGAATGGTATGGAACTAGTTGACTCGTTCTTAGTGTATTGACCCTGAGAACAAATGCAAGGGAAAGATGGGCACCAAAAGGTTTAATTAAATGGAAGACCACATCTGTAGTTTGTATTAACTAATCCTTTCCTAGTGCAACCTTTCCTAAAGAACCAGGCTCTCACCATACAATTTGCTAAACCTTCTGTTCAGTTAGAAACTTGGAGAAGATCCAGGTCCATAGAGATCCCACAAGTACTATTCTTCTTTGTCAGTCCACCTTTTACTGTATTTTGACCCTTGGCACTAGTTTAAGGCTTCTAGAACCTTAAATTTTTGGATATGTCTTGCCACAGCTTGCTGCACTGGATTGTATTGTTGGACAAACTCATAGATGAGCCACAGTCATGCTGCTTTCATAGCAAATGGCTCTGTTTCACAGCATCTAGCTGACATCACCTAGGTGTTTGAGTACAGCTGTCCCTCCACCTTTTCCCTGSGCTAGTCATTTGGTCCTGATGGGTCTCTGCCTAGAATTGTGCTGCTCAGCTTTGTCCCCACTGAGACTGGTATTAGCATAGTCACCTTTTGCTTTGAAATCTGTATCTCACATTCACTGATAAAAGCACTGTGTTTATGGCTCTTAAGAGAAAGGCAGCAAGATATTTTATGATAAGCATAACAGTGTCATTCTAAGCTTTGGTTGGCATAATTCARTGTAGTGCCACTTGTTAAATAACTTAGCAGATAATTGCAGCACTTTGAGAGACTCAGCTTTATTGCACAACAGCATGAACATGACGCACGTGGTGCACTTGTTTTTCCTCCTTTGGCGCAGCCTGCATGTGCACATCCTGTGGACAACCTCTTACTGGGCACACAGAGAGCATGTTTCTGTGCGCACCAGCATCAGAGGCACGTTAATAAATATAAGCCCAGATAAAGGGTCTTTAATGTGGTGAGCCTCAACGTTGTGTGAGTGTTTCCTGAAGCCTCCAGACAGACCATCTGTACTACTGCCCGTGCCTTAGCTGCCTTCACAACATACTTTTCTTTACCAGTGTGCTTTGCCAGGAGAGGCAGGCACCAGTGCTGCCCTTCCAGAGTGACAGGACAAATAACGTGTTGACAAGAGCACCACTTTCCTTAGAATGAAATGGAAATTAGAGCAGTGTATATTAGGGTATGATGTGGGTATCAGAAAATCCAGCACAGGCTGGCTGACAAGCAGATCAAGTACTGAAACAGACTGGCTTAAAGAAAAATCCCTGATGAAATATGCTTTTTAATACGTGTGTTTAGCTAGCTGTTTAGCTCATGTTGCTCCAAAAAAAAAAAAAAAAAAAAAGAAACCCTCAAAACCCTTAATGTTACCTAATATGTTGCTAATGAATTATAGAAGTTCCTGTGAAGCTGGCAGAGAATGTGCAGAAAAAAATTGATGTGCACCGACCAATTATGTAATCTGTGTGCACTCAGCCTGCGTTATATTAGGCTGAGATAAGTGCGGAGTGGTTGTGGGTGCATTGGATGCACTGTTTTGGATCAGTGAAGTTGGCAGACTTGTGAGGTTTAGGCCAAAACGATCACGAAATGAAACACGAAATGCACCCAGTAAGTTTGGCTTCAGTGAGTCGCCTGTATTGCATTATCTGATGAGGGATTATGACACAACCTGGGCTATGTTTCTTTATCTATAATGTGTTTTATCCTGTAGAAAGTTGCATTCCTTTTAGTTTGGAGATAATGGTTAAAACTTGATTATCTTCATTCATACATGTCTTAACTCGTTCATACGCATCTCATTCCCTCTTTGATGGTCGTTGTGAAAGATGAGCCCATGTCAATGCTCAGTTGCTCTCTGTGATTTGAGAGGGGAGTCTTCTCTCAGAACCTTCTTAAAAAACAAAAACCAAAAAAATCTGTCACYAGTTTGATGAACTGAAAGATGTAAAAATTAGTTTTTCTTTAAGTGATATAGCTGCCCGAAATAACATCCCTGATTAAAAAATATGRTATTTATGCTTCCACTGTTCCTGCTCATTTGCTGGTGGACTGAAAGGCACCAGCAGAATGTCGTCATTGCCAGATTTTGCATCTGGATCTTTGATTTATTTGACAGATGTACAACATCCAAAATATCTAGGCRTATCGCCAGTGACTGTTTATGTGTTGGTGCTGGGGAACATTTTGTGTTCTTAGTAGATTAGCATTCAGTTATTSCCCCAGAATTGCCTTTTTCTGGTCATGCTACCTGTGTTGATTCTCTGTGGTTTGAGTAAAGCGCTYCTCTTTCAGTTTTCTTCCACAGAAATAAAGACGATGTGGGAGGCTGAAATTGTCCTTTCATGAAGGATTTAGTAATATAGCAGTCATGAATCAAAGCTGGAAGAAACTGAGTTAAAGAGTTAAAAGTAAATGAAGTCAGTGAATGACAAATAAATCAACAGAATGGAARAAACTTTCAGCTCTTTAAGTCAGTAAATGAAGTCAGTGAGCTATATGCATCTGTAACATAGCATACAGCACTGTAGAAGCAAAACGTGCACTCGTGAAGGGAAGTGTGCCGCACTGGGCTGCTTATAATCCATATAAGCATACAAAATGGGAAAAGGCTTAGCGAGGTGCCTATTTTGTCTATTTCTTTATTAAGACCAGTTGCTTACATGCTATTTATTTAAATAATTGCAACCATCTTCTTCCCCCACCCTTGCTTTTCCCTTTTGGAGTGAACGACTCCTAGAAATAACCAGGGTCAGCTGCGAGCTGCAGAGGAGAAGCCAAGAACACGAAGGCAGAGACGGGTCAGACCCTCGCGGGGAACGCAGCCCCTTCCCCCGGCCGCCCCGAGCGAGGACCCTGGCGTCAGCAGCGCCTTTTACAGGAATCATGTGATTGGCAAATGACCCGTTTTCTCCGCAGCTGCTCCTGGGAGCCGGCCGGCGCGGCGGCTGAGCAGGCGGCGCTTTCGCAGTCCTTCCTGCGGGTGCCCGGCGTCGGGTTGACGGGGGCGTCCCCGGTGCCGCCGCGCGACGCGGCGGCTTCTGCACGAACCAACGGTTGGCACGTCATGAAGGTCGTCCCTGGCGCGGCCCGATTTCCAAAAGCTGGCCACGGGCTTGTCCTTGCTCAGCATTGCTGAGTAACGGTGGACTAAACTGCAAGCAGGCAGATGCTATCTTTTGCCTTGAAACAAATGAGATACGAAAGCGATGAAGGTTTTCACTAGATAGTACCAGTTACTTTGATGGCACGTCAGTATTTGCCAGGTTTAATACTGTAGTGTTTATTTTTTGTCAAATTACATTGCTCTTAGTTTTGCTTTTACTTCTTGTCTTTTTGCAACAATACTAGCCATAAGAGTTGTAGGGGGGTCGGGGTAAAATTTAAGAACTTTAAACTTGATGAGGGTCACCAAAGTGTTTGGTCCTTGTGTCAATGATTTACATTATGCTGGAGCTGGAAAAACGATTTGCTGGAGTTCCTGGGTGAGGTTCTGAGCATCCTAGAGTAATCCCGTAACAGTGTTCTGAAACCCCTTATTAGAACTGTCACCATGTTTAGGAAGATCTATGAGCCGCAGAAACAGAACATCTTCTTATAAGGTTAGAAAATACAACAGCATGTTCAAGTCCAAAATGTCCTTGTTTGAACTTGCAAGAACTGTTTTGTGTAACTAGTAAACAGACTTCTGCATTACATAAATCAAAGCTGTTCCTAATCCAGTGTCCACTCAGTGCGTGTGTCTGGGAGGCGCACGTGGGCGCGTGCTCTCCTTGCAGACTTGTGCAGGTGACGGAGGTGATGCAGYTTGGCTGGTGATGTGCTAGATAAGACACTCCAGGAAGATATTCATGCAGTCTGCGAGGGACTTTGCTCTTACCGTGCACTTATAAATTGCTGATTGCATTGTAGAGCTAAAGATATCCACGGGCTCATCAGCGATGAGGCGTCTTGCTTCTCCCCCTCTGTGATCGCTAGAGGCTTTGGGTAGAGGGACCAGTAGCCGCTGCAAAATTTTGGTTCCTTCCTCTCGCTGTGCTATTCTTTGCATGCAATAATAGCAGTTTATCGTCTTTCTCTTCAGATCTGTGAGCCAAGGAGACAGAAATGRTTTGTTGGAATATATTGTGTTTATGAACCAGTTGCCAAGAGAGTAAGGTTTAGCACGGCAGAGTTTGCCTTTTGTAGCAGCAAGGAAATGGAAGCAACATGCCMCTTGCGTACTCCGTTTCAGCTGTGTGCACTAGCATCTTCTCAAGCATGTTTTTTCTTGTGTCTTCTGGTTGTGCCAGAAGTCTAGTTAGCATTAGGGCACACAATCATGGAAAAGTACCAAATATATGCCAAAGGAATTAATGTATTTTAAAATCACTTTCTAATTGGATCTTGTAAACAAAAAGGATCAGCCTGAGTATAGGGTAATCTAACATTCATAGAGCAGTGTTTCCATATGTCAGCAGCATAAAAAAGGATGTTTATAAGCCATTTAAAACTTTTGTTTGTTCTTTTTGGGGGAAGGGGTAACCAGTGTCAGCTGGGGTAACCGGAGGGTAAGACACTGGTGGGACATGGTATCTCACATGTAAAGCAAATATGAGTTTACTGCACAGTCAGGTACTCTAATCGGTCATATGTATGCTTTTAATCCACAATAAAATTACCTTCAATGTAAATTAATTTGCATTTATTGTGAGATACTTTGGATTAAAGGTGTGGAAATACCATAAAATAGCTGCCATGCTGCAACTGCCTAGTTGCTCTAGCTCATGCCATGAATAAAAATCAAATTTGATATCAGGAATTCCCTCAAGTCTTCCAGCTAATCATTACTTCTGGCATTTTTCAATAAAAAGATGGTTTGGGGGAGCAAATGGATAGTGGCTTTACAAGTGCATTCCTGGAAGGCGTTTTAGGTTGAGAGGACAGAGGAGTGTGTGTGTGTGTGATGTTCTGGAGCCTTGAAAAGTTTGAATTATATATATATATATATATGTGTGTGTGTGTGTGTGTGTGTGTGTGTGTGTATGTATGTATGTAAAGGGGGGGATGGCAGTGAGGGAATTAAGATATGATTGTTACCTCCTTTGACTTACTGTGAATTACATGGAGAAAGTAAGAGGGAAAGTTTGAAAGCAGAAAAGTAAACAATGATGTGGTTTGTAAGTTTAAATTAAATTGTTTTATTTCAGCTTTTGCTAGATACTAGTTTTTTTCCAGTTGCTTTCTTTGTGCACGTAGCCTTGTGTGGTACAACTGATGAATCACTTCATTGTTTTATAGGTGTGCAAATTTGTCCCAATATGTTATGTCCGATGCCCTAAAATATAAGGGTCAGTAATTAAACTGCTGCTCCTGTCTGATGCTCTTAAAAGGTTTGAAAGAAAACATTTTATTTTAAGCTATGGGAGCTAATTAATTAGCTCTGAAATAGCGAAGCAAATTTCTCTTTGTTTATGTTGCATACTTCATACGGAAATAAATCTGGCAATCAGAGCTGGACTTCAATGTGTTACGGTTCTCTGAACTTGGCAATGCTAGCCAGCAAAAATGCACTGGTTAACCCTGCAGTCTTCAACTCATTTAAAATCRGCCTCTACAACAGGGGCGTAAACGATTAGAAATTCATTTATTAATTAGAAACCATTACCCAGTGAATAATCKACATCTTTCACAAGGCTGACTGACCCATGGAAAGATTTATTAAATTCTGTTTGTTAGCTGATGGGCAAGCATGGCAAATTTGCCTCGAATGTTAGTATCTAGACCATCTGTAGTGGGAAGTTTAGTTCAGATATTCGGCAGTCTGATGACAGTAAGGCATCGTGTAGATGTAGATGACTGCGTGAATTTTCAGATAAAAAAAAAATAGCAAAAGCTTATATTCAATTTTGCGAGGATTCCCCCTCCCCCCCCATTTCCTCCTTTACATGCTGTTGAGAACAGAAGTATCGTATCTTCTTCGAGAAAGACTGAAGGACCTCACGCTCCTGAACTCACAATATGAATATTCGATACAAGTGACGTTCACTACGTTGCGGCCTGCCCGTCGCGGCGCTCCCCGGCGCCGTCCGCGGTGGGAGCCCGCGCGGGCGGCGTTGGCGGGCCGGCCGGCGCCACCGCCGTGGCCCTCGGTTCTGACCTCCCGCCGTCGCTGCCTCTAGGTCGTCACCGAGCGAGGCGCGCGTCCTGTGTAGCGGTACGGCGAGGTGCTCGAAACACGCTCGAGGCCGTGCCCTGAACGCCGAACCTTTCCTGCTGTGAACTGGATGGGGGCAACGAGCCCAACTCGGCCTTCGCGGTGGCGTCTGGCCTGTGCTCGGGAGCTACCGCTCCGTGCGCTGGGTCAGGAGATCCGGAGATCCAGCTCCAAAAATAGCAGGCTGCAGCTGGCAGGGAGAGTTCCAGGAGAGAGTGAATGATTGCTTAGAGAACAAACAGATCACCTTTTTTTTTCTTATTTCAAGGACATCATCTGGAAGGGAGGCGAGACGTGCCGAAGGCCGTGCCTTTGYGAGTTGCTTTCCCTAGGAAAAAACATACAGATGGAGATGGCCGTTAGTTGTCAGGCAGGTGCGCGTGCTTGGTACCTCTCAAATTTCTGTGAATTCCTCAAGAGGTTTCTGCTTAAATCCGCTCTACGCGCAGCGCGTGTAACAGGACGCTTCGCGTCGGGCCGGACCCTCGGGCCAAGTCCGTGTTCCTGGGAGCAGCTGTCCTCCTGGAGCAGTGACCTACTGAAAAACTAGGCCGGGCCCCAGGCCGCGCGCGGAGCCGGCGGCTCGGATTCGCGCCGGCAGCCGCCGCGTTGGCGCCCAGGTTTCCCTCCAGAAAGTTCCCCGTTGGACGGGCGCCCAGCCAGCGAGGCTGCTTCCGAAGTCCGTTCTGCGACTTCCCCGACTGTCGCTGGGCCGTGAAAAACAACGGTAGCTCTAGTTCGTGCTGAGTT